>NC_092872.1:757405682-757716932 GCF_028372415.1 Notamacropus eugenii
ATTGCTATTGATTAGAGAAGTGCAGATTAAAAAATGACTCTGAGGTACCCACCTCACACCCATCCGATTGGCTAACATGACAGAAAAGGAAAATGACAAATGTTGGTGGGAATGTGGGGGAATAGGGGCATTAATGGGCTGCTGGTCAAGTTGTGAAGAACAATTTGGAACTGTGCCCAAAGGGATACCAAACTGTGCAAACCTGTTGGTCCAGTAATGCCACTACTAGATCTATATGCCAAAGAGATCAAAGGAAAAGGAAAAAAGCCTATCTGTACAAAAAATATTTATAGCAGCTCTTTTTGTGGTGGCAAAGAACTGGAAATTGAGGGGATGCCCATCAATTGGGAAAAGACTGAACAAGTTGTGGTATATGGTTGTGATGGAATACTATTGTGCTATAAGACATGTTGAGCAGGATGGTTTCAGGAAAACCTGGTAAGACTAATGTGAACTGATGCAAAGCAAAGTGGGCAGAACCAGGAGAACGTTGTACGCAGTGACAGCAACATTGTAACAATCATCAAGACTTAGCTACTCTAATGACTATAATGATCCAAGACAATTCTGAAGGACTCATGATGAAAAATGCTATCCATCTCCAGAGAGAGAACTGGGAAACTCAGAGGGCAAGTTGAAGTTTCATTTTCTCACTGTAGCTTTATTGTTGTTCTTTTCTGCTGACATGGCTAATATGTGAATGTTCTGCACGATTTCACATGTGTAATTGATACCTTATTCCTTGTCTTCTCGGTGGGTGGTGGAGAGGTTGTAGTAAGCGGGAAAATTGGAACTCAAATTTGGAACTCAAAATTTAAAAAAAAAATGTATTATTATTAAAAAATAAAAAGATATAGGAGAGTGAGACTCCTATTGGAGGCAATAGATTGGAGAAAAGGGGGTGGAATGGAAGTGCCATTTGGGGTTTTCTTGGCAAAGATACTGCACTCATTTTCCATTACCTTCTCCAGATCATTTTACAGATGAGGAAACTGAGGCAGAGTTAAATGACTTATCCAGAGTCACCCAGCTAGTGAATGTCTGAGGCTGGATTTGAACTCAGGAAGATGGTTTCCTGACTTTGTTCCTGGAGGTCTATCCACTGGGCCACCCAGCTGCACTAAAGAGTGAGATAAAGAAACATAATCCAGGGATAAAGGTCACCTAAGACCAGTTGACTCCAACCCTTGACTAGAGGACAGTCAACTAAGCTCCAGAGTGAAACCCATTTGAGACCCCAGAGCTCACAGTATTGGGGAGAAGGAAGAGGAGTGCAATCTATCTCTGGGCTGGAATCTGGGGCTCCCCCATTTTTCTATGACCCCCACTTCAAGCTGGAGGCAGAGGCTGACGGGGCTGATTCCATTGTTTGTCAATCCAGATATGATTCTGAATTCCTGCCAGCCCCAGGAAGCCTTTCTGTGGTGGCTGTTTGTGGAAACTGATGGGATGACTGGGGAATAACTCACCAAGTTGTGGCAAATGAATGTGGTGGAATACTATTGTGCTGTAAGAAATGATGAATGGGAGGGTTTCTGAAAAACCTGGAAAGACTCTGCCCTGTAGGCAGCCCCTCCCACTGGTGAGCATCTACCTCAAACATCCCTTTGAGGAAGTGCCCAGACCAGCCACAGCTCCCTTTTTTCTGTGAAAGTTTTCACCTTCCTTTCCTCTATGTGTTGGCTTCCCCAGTTAGAATACAAGTTCCTTGAGGACAGGTCTGTCTTTTTTGTGTCTGTATCCTCAGTGCTCAGCACGATGCCTCTCCAAACTGTTGAAATACTCTCTCATTACACTGTCAAATGTTTTACTTATCTGTCTGTACAGTATCTATCTATCTTTCTTTCTATCTATTATCTATCTATCTATCTATCTATCTATCTATCTATCTATCTATCTATCTATCTACCATCTGTCTATGTATTTATAGGATTCCCTTGCTCTGACAATGTGGTGACTTTGTCAAAAAAGGAAATGAAGTTGGTTTGGCACAACCTGTATTTTTTAAATAAAATTTTATACATATTCATATATTGCCAACTTTTCTCCCAATATCCTTCCCATACCTCCAGAGAGCTGTCCCACCTCTCTCTCCTTCTCTCTCTCTCTCACACACACACTCACACACATACATATGTACATCTCTGTAGTGTATAAAAAACAGAGAGAAGAGAAAAACTAGCAAAACTAATTAATGCATTCAAAAAACCTGAAAATGTGTGCTTCCCCTGTGACCCTCCCACCCTACCCAAAGCTTCTTCTCTGGTCTCTTCCTCAGAGAGAGGCTTCTTTATAATTTTGCCAATTCATTTTCATTTGTTTTGTGATTATTGTGTTTTCATGGAAATTGTTATGGTTATCGTGTTCCTTATTTTCTTGGCTCAGCTGACTTCCGTCTGCATCAGTTCCTGAAAGTCTTTATATGTTTCTCTGTTTTTATCACATTCATCATTTCCTACATAACAATAATATTCAATCATATGCCTGCACCACAGCTTTTGTAACTATTCCCCAATGGACGCATCTATTTTGATTTCACTTCTTTGCTACCATAAAAAGTGTTATTATAAACATTTGGGTATATACAAATGTTTTATCACCAATCTTGGGATGTACACCTAGTGGAGGAATGCTTGTTTTAAACAATATGGACATTTCCATTATTTCATTTGAGTGGTTCTTAATTGCTTTACCAAATCATTGTACTATTAATAATGTATTAGTATGCTTACCATTCTGCAAACCTTCCAACATTGTTGCCATCCTTTGGCATTTTTGCCAGTTTACAGGGTGTGACATAAGATCTCAGGGCTCTTATGATTTGAATTTTTATTACTATTAGTGATTTGGAGCATTTTTTCACGTGGTTGTGAATACTTTGTGGTTCTTTTTAGAAGTGTTCATAGCTTTTGAACACTGGTCTATTGGGTAATTACTCTTGGCAAAAACATATAAATGTTCATGCGTATATAATATATCATCACAAATGCGATAAGCACATATTTATAGAGATAAGCAATATTTATATTTATATTCCATTTATTTATGTATGTGTATGCCTGTTACTGTTCATTTTCAGAGTATCAATGAGGATGATGTCTTGAGTTACTCATGAATCGGATTTAGGTGAGGTAGAGTTGCACAAAGTCGTCAGTCTCAATCTCTCTTTCAGAGTCATTGAAGCTCAGTGGCAAGATAAAAGTCAGATGGCCTGGGATGTGGTGGATGACTTTGGTGTTGTCAGTGTCAGACCAAGCTCTAAGCATTCCACCCTGTCTGTGTCAGCTGCTTTCATAGCCTTGGAAGCAAATTGTTCTCATACCCCCATTCCACTAGAAAAAGTTTTTACATGCTTGGATAAGACACCCCCCCCCCAACTCACCAATGGGTTTAAGGCCTGTTGAGTACCCTCATATGCATATATGTATGTATCATATATGTAGATACATGTATGTGCACATATCCATATCTGTTAATTTCCCATGTATCTCAGAAACCAAGCACTTCTTAGAGAAATTTTACATTGATATAAAGATTTTCCACCCTATTCAAACACTTCCCTTTGGATGCATTAATTTTGCTTATACAGAAAACCTCAACAGTCTACCAGTACTATGCTACGAAAATTAATTGCTTCCATCTGAATTGTTTTAGGAAGATTCTGAAGATCACCTGGCAGGATAAGGTACCAGACACTGAAGTCCTTGCTCGAGTTGAACTGCCAAGCATTCAAACTCTGCTTCAGAGAGTGCAGTTCCAATGGGCTGGTCATGCTGTTCGAATGCAAAACGTCTACTTGCCAATAAGACTATTTTATGGAGAAATCACAAAGGGCAAGCATTTACATGGTGGTCAGAAGAAGCAATACAAGTATATTTTCAAGGTCTCTCTGAAGAACTTTGGAACTGATTTTGAGACATGGGAGACATGGGCGTAGGACTGTTCAGCATGGCATGCCCTTTTCAGAGAAGGTGCTGTGCTTTATGAGCAAAGCAGAATTGAAGTAGCTCAAAAGAAATGTGAGATGCACAAATTTAAAGAATTCACCCCAAATGTTCACATGGACTTCTTGTGCCTGACCTGTGATAGAGCCTTCTGAGCTCATATTGATCTGATCAACCACAGTCAGACACACTGTAGCTTGACTCTAGCATAGTGAGATCATTTTGGTCTTCTTTTAGAATGAAGGACAACAATCAACCAACCAACCAATCAATAGAAGTTTTTCAATTTCATATGAGGTCCAATTTATTCTTGATAGAACCAGATTTTCATGATCACTGTCTCTTAGAGCCTTACTCACTTGACACTGTTACTTTCTTTTTCTTTTCTTTTCTAATTTATTTATTTTTTCATTTTCAGTATTCACTTCCACAAGATTTTGACTTCCAAATTTTCTCCCCATCTCTCTCCTTCCCCCACCCCAAGACAGAGTGCATTCTGACTATGCCTTCCCCAATATACCCTCCCGTCTATCACACCTCCCTTCTCTTATCCCCTTCTCCTCTATTTTCTTGTAGGGTAAGATAGGTTTCTATACCCCATTGCCTGTATGTGTTATTTCCCAGTTGCATGTAAAAACAATTTCTAACTTTCATTTTTAAAACTTTGAGTTCCAACCTCTCTCCCTTTCTCCCTCCCCACCCACCCCCATTGAGAAGGCAAGAAATTTGATGTAGATTATACTAGTGTTTTCAGGCAAAATTTTTCTCATAACAGTCATGATGTGAAAGACTAACTATATTTTCCTCCATTCTATTGTGACCCTCATTTATTCTATTCTTTCTTTTGACCCTATCCCTCCTCTAATTACTCTTTTTTCCCATTTGGCCTTCCTTTTATCATCTTTCCCTTACCCCCTACTTTCCTGTAGGATAATATAGATTTTCATACTCAATTGTGTGTGCATGTTATTCCCTCCTTAAGACAAATCTGATGAGAGGAAAGTTCACTCTTTCCCCTCTTACCTCCTCTCTCTTTCCCTCCATTATAAGAGCTTTCTCTTGCCTCTTTTATGTGAGAGATAATTTGCCCCATTCTATTTCTCCGTTTCTCCTCCCAATATATTTCTCTCTCACCCCTTAATTTTATTTTATTTTTGATATATCATCACTTCATAGTCAACTTACCCTGTGCCTTATGTCTATACGACAATGTTACTTTCTATTTACTTTGGATCTATCATGTACATAGATACTCATGTACCATTTATTTCTCCCATTAGGATGTAAGCTCCTTGATGACAGGGGCTGTTTCTTCTTCCTTATATTCTTAGTACTTAGTGCAGAGTCTGGCACATAGTATGTCCCTAGTAAATACCCTTTGATTGGCTGATTCTATGTGTTCACTAAACATTCCTGTAACTATGAATTCTAGCTTTTTCCTAGAAATCAGTCAGGCTCACTGGTCTATACTTTGTAGATTTGTTTCCTTTTTCCTGTTTTATACTTCTGATGTGTGTTTCCAGTTCTTCTCAGTCTTCCAGAGGTCACTCAGAAAGCACAACTGTCATGCATGCATCCATCCATTCATTCAATAAGCATATCTCCAAAGATAGCTGTGAAATAGTGATTTATCAGTTAATGTTACAAGCTCTGCTCTTATGGCAACAGCAACCCATAGCCACCTGTAACACAACTAAGTGACTGCGAAGTCTTTCAGGGAGCTCACAAATCTCCAGATAGCGGCTTCATGGACCAGGCCTTCTCACTATTGTTGCAAGAAGAGACATGGCTCTAGACTAGAAGCCATGGGTCCTGAACCCTGGTACTGGCCCAGTCTCTTAGCAGATTTGTGACAGAGGGTGAAGTGATCCCTTGTTTTGGGACTTCATTTCATTCATCCCTATCAAAAGTCTCTTAGCAACTGTGTCCCTGGGGTGAGATCCACATCTCTGGATCTCTCTTCTACCCTAGAATAAGCATCAGAAAAGTCACCACCCCTTCCTGGCTAGGGTGGGTAAGCAGAGCTCCCCAGAGCTGAGGAAATGAGATGTGGCCCCAGCTCAGCTCAGGCACTCTCAGAGGTGATTGCTCTCCTGTCCCAAATTTAGTGTGTGCATGCAGTAGTGTGCGTGCACGTGTGTGTGTGTGTGTGTGTGTGTGTGTGTGTGTGTGCTTTGTTTTTCCTGGGGGAACAGAAGATCCTTGCTGGCCAGTTCCTACTTCAGTGGCTACCCTCAGGTCCTCACAAAGTGCCTGGCACACCGTAGATGGTTGATTGATGCTTGCTGGACTGAGTTATGCTTCTAAATCTTTTTTTTTTTTTTTTGTATTTTGAATTACAAATTCTCTCCCTCCATGCCCTCCCCCACCCATCGAGAAGACAATTAGTATGTTACTCATTATATGTGTGAAGCCACTTAAAACATTTACATAGTAGGCATGTTGCAAACAAAGTAAGAAAATTAAAGAAAGTGAAAAAAATATGCCAACGACAACACAATTCTAATTCTTTTTCTATTTGAAAATGAGTGCTGAGCTCCTTCCTAGGGTGAGAAGGCAGGTGTATCTTATTAGCTTCTCTCTCTTTGGCTGTTGGTGAGCACACAGGTATAGCCTGTGTTCACAAGTACAGTACAAGAAGTGGGGGGAGAGGACGGAGCTTCAGAATCTCAAAATAAGAGAACTTGCGAGGGTTTTGCCTCGTTCCATTCCAACAGGTTTGTTCAAACCTTGGTTTGAGAATTTCATTGCTATTCACTAGCGTGGGGAGGGATGGGGGTCTTTGAGAATTGTGGGCCCTCGGAATGTCCACAAGCAAATGGTGACACCATTTGTCAGGGCACACATAATAATTCTGTGGAATTTACATAATACAGATGAAACCCTGTGACAAATAGACGAAGGTGTCATTCAACATAAACAAGCGATAAGTCTGACACAAATATTTGGCTCGGAGAGTTCCCATCTATAGGCAGGCTAATAGACCCTCAGGACTGCTGGGGTGCGGTTTGGAGAGATAAGGGGCTCCATCCATCAGGCGGGTAGGGACGTTGGGAGGGAGCAAGAGGGCTACAGGGAACAGCTGTACACTACGGGCTAGTGGTGAAAATCATGGAGATCACACCACCAATGCACAGCACTGGGTGATTACAAGGTTGGGGGGCTGGAGGCAGGGGGGTTCAAGGCATAAAAATGTCGTTCCCTGGATGGCTTCCTTTATCTTGACTTGTGGTATGAGGCCCCATAATTTAAGCTGTCAGGATAGAGCTGTCTTCCATTGTGTAATGTGGACATGGTCCATGTGCTCTGGCCTCAGTCTCTTCCTTTGCTCTTCCTTGTACTTCAGTCCCAGTTCTGCTTTCTGTGCCTCAGTTTCCCCTTCTGTAAATTAGGGACAATGATGCCTGCATACCCACTCACTCACTGGGTGGCTGCAAGGGAAGTGTTTGGCAGACTATAACTGACTAGAGAAGGTATTTCTTCTTCCTTTCATAAGAAAGGGGGATGCTCCCCATAGGGAAGCCCTGAAGAAATGTTTCATGAGTGAGTGCTTGAATGATGGAGTAGATGGATGGATGGGTGAAGGAATGAATGAATGATGAAGGTGTACCCTAGCAGGAAGAATTTCAAAAAAAAACCAGTGTTCTTGGTCCAGCTCTGCTAGACAAGCTGTGTGAACTCTGGCAAGTCACTTTATGTGAGGTGCCTCAGTTTCTTCACCTCCAAAATGAAGGAATAAAAGGGAAGGAGGATAAATGACTAAGTGATCCGCCTCTAAAATCCAATAAATTTGTGTAGTCCATAAATGCTCATGATATATTTTAATTAGAGAGTGTTCCAGGTAATTCCTTGGCCCCTAGCACTGAGAGAGATCAGCCTAGAGCTCCCCATCTCCCTACAGTACCAAGATCAAAAGACTTGGCCACGCCCCTCCAGTGATGTCCTTATTACTCTTTAGGCAGCTCTAATCCTTCAGTCCTGAATTTACCTCTTTGCACCTTCTTCCCCAAGTTCCTGGTTCTGTCTTCTGGAGCCAAACACTGACATCCCTCTTCCCTGAGACAGTCCTCCAAGTAACGAGATAGCACTTGGGACTGTCCCCCTCATGTCCTCTTTTTCTAGGATGTATCTTTCTGAGGATTTCTTTTGGCTGTGGAATGCATGAAATGATCACTGAGGACCCCCTTAATTTTCATGTTCTGGATTATTCAACGGTTCCTATTTTCCTTAATTTTCACACAGCTTTTCTCAAGCCTAGGGAACTTCCTTTTGACTGTATTGTTGGATGGCCCTTCTCAAACTGGGTGTCTGAAAGGAGGCATGGGTGATCTGAACAAGACAGAGGATTTCTGGGATGCAGCTTCCCTTGCTCTGGACCCGGGATGCCCGTTAACGTATCCTGAAGTCATGGCTTCTGTGTCTACCCATTCATTCATGTCACTGCCTCCTGTGGATCTCATAGCCCTGAACTGATAAATGAACTTGACTTAATTATGTAAATGACTTTTGCAAGTCACCTTTCCTCTTCCTGAGCTAGGGTAGTTCATTCTTTGACTCCAAGTGCAGGACCTTACTCATTCCTGACTTCCATACTGCCCCTCATCTAGCCTGCCAAAATGTTTGTGAATTCTGTTGTCCAATGTGTTTGCCATTCTACACAAACAAGTTCTTCCACAAATCTGACAAGGTTGTTATGAAATGCCATAATCCTTGTGTAAACTGAGTTATAAATAAAGAATGTTACCACCAACTAATGAGGTTTGATTTTTTAACCATCAGGTGAGATTTGATCCCGTGACTCAGAGTCCAACTAGTCCAACTTGGGCAGGAAGTCCCCTGATAGCACATCCCCTAGTGGTTGGCCATGTGATGTGGTGAGCCAGAAAAATGGTGGAGTGAGATCTTAGGCTACATAAAGAGGGAAGTGGGAGTGCCTATCTTCTGGCAGAATCAGTCCACACCTGGAACTCTGTGTTCTACTCTGGAGGCCATAGTTTGAGAAGGGCATTAACAAGTGGAACAGCATCCAGAGAAAGACCCCAATACTGAGGAAGGGTTGTGGGTCTGTGACAAAAGGGGGCTTTGAAGGGCTCTTGGAAAGGGAGGAACAGGAGCTGTCTCTGAGCCTACTGGAGGAGACTTTACATTTCTAGTTCATCCCAGAGAGTGGAGCTGGAAGCAGTGGGTCAAACTTGGACTGGATTTCAGGAGGAAAAGCAGCTTTCTAACAATGAGAGCTTTCCCAGAGTGGAGGGGAATGGGTTTTCCCAGGAGGAAGCAGGCTTCCTCTCCCTTGAGAGCTTCAAACACAGATGGGAAAACTGCTGCCCCACGGGTTATGGGACAAATTCTTATGCTAGTATGGGTTGAACCAGATGCTGTCTGAAGCCCCTGACAACTCTGCAAATTCCCTGGGTTTGGGGATAGGTGATGTCAGAAGGACCTAGTTTCTCCTTAGGGATATTATTACAATTCACACAGGATTGCTACACTTGGAAAACTGGACCACCATCCTCATTTTGTAGGACATGAAACAGAAGATCATAATTTGTGGGCCCCGGGCCTGGTCACACAGACTGCGAGATCTTGGTTTTGTCTTCTCTAAAATGACAGGCCTGGACAACATGACCTCTGAGGTTTTCTCCAGCTCTAAATCCTATCATCTCGTGTTGCTGGGAGAGAGTCAGAGGACCCAGGCTCAAGCATCAGCTCTGAGACACCACCTATGTGACCTTGGGCAGGTTGCCTTATCCTGCTGGGTCTCGCTTTTCCCAGTTATAAAATGAGGGCCTGGGACTTTAAAAAATACATATGCTTTTCAGTGAGTAGGCACATTATACATAGATATGCCTACATATATATTATCCATATATGGATGTGAAGTTTCACTTGATCTTCACAACACTCTTGTGAGGTTCATGCTATTATTATCTTCTCCATTTTACAGATGTGGAAACTGATCCTGGGAGAGGTTGGGTGGCTCATGTTCTCATGTTTTCACAAAGCCTGAGGAGAATGATCAAATGAGATCCCTGCCAAGGTCATACGATGCCCACATGGCAGAACCAGGACTGACTCTCTGCTCTTCTCTCTCCCTTATGGTCCAGTCCTCTCTCCACAGAATGTGACAACAAAAATCACCAGTCGTAAGAGTGGTCAAAGCCAAGAGGAGCCCTTTTCCGATGTCTAACTTCTGTGCTTTCCCCATGGCCTGGAGACCTTCTATCTTGTCCCTATCCTTG
Organism: Notamacropus eugenii; assembly: GCF_028372415.1. Lineage (NCBI taxonomy): Eukaryota > Metazoa > Chordata > Mammalia > Diprotodontia > Macropodidae > Notamacropus > Notamacropus eugenii. The sequence continues at coordinate 757,415,869 of NC_092872.1, forward strand.
CACCTCAGCCCCTTCCTGCAGTGATGGTAGCCAGTCCTCAGGCAGGGCTGCATGGTGCCAAGTTCAAGCAGAGTGCAGGGCGTTTGGAGTCCAGCTCAGCATGTCCCATCGGCCCAGCTGTGATGTATGATAAGAGGCGAGCTCACAGCCAGGCCTGGCTGTGTTCAAAGAGAGGTGCTGGTGACAGGACGGGATGGAAAAACCCAGGCTAATGGATTAATGGCCTGTGATAAATGTCTTCTCAGGAAAGCTGGGGAGTGATTAGATAATTCTGGCTTCCAAGAGCAGGATTTAAATATTTCTGCCTGGCCTGTGACCAAGGTAAATGAATCACTTAAGTATCTAGTTTAGAGGCAAATCTTTATGTACTTAAAACAAGGGTGTGGGCCAGGATGCCATTTTTCTCCAAGTGTAATCAAGCTCCGGTTTCCCCTGCTCACTGTTGGAGAATCGGTAAGGCTATTGCACCAACGAACTTGTCCAAGCTGGCCAAACCTGGGGCGGGGGAGCCGCTCTGGGTTCCTTGAGACTGAGCAGAGCAAAAGGCCAGTGTGGGGAAGGAATGTTTCTGGGCAGCTGGGGCTGTCAGGACAAGCTAAACATTGGAGGAAAGGATTCTGCTCTGCTCTGTCAAAATCTCCCAAAGCATCCTGGGCCAAAATCTCCCCTCATTTACACCCACGCGATTCCCACCAAGTTTAGCACGTGCCTCCACTGGGATGGGGCAGGATCTGCCTTCTCCCCCTCACCTCCAGCTCATTTTTAGTCCTAGACTGCTGAGGTCAAAGGACCTTAGCAGAACTTAGGGATCTGGTTGGGGTCACTGGATATCTCAGAGAACAAGAGGATCGGGGATTGTCCACAGGAGAACAAATTCACTTAAAATGTGCAACACTAGGAAGTGGTCATGGGGTCATTTCAGGATCATGGACTTGGTTGCCTGGATTTTTAGTTTTAAGTCTTGTGAATCATAATAGATGGAGAAAGAAGTATTGAGTTCAAATCCTGCCTTTCATGCATACTATTTCTGTGGCCCAGGACAAAGCCACTAAAACTCTCTACACCCTCTCCTTATATAAAATCACGGTTATAGTACCTACACAGCCTGTGTGAGAATCACCAAATCATTTAACCTCTCATCGACCCAAGCCAACTCCTGAGATTGGAATGCAGCCCAGTCCCAAAGTCCATGGGCATGGGCCTCCCTCTTTGGTGTTGGAGATGCCAAGAGGGCAAGGAGAAGTGGGCAAGTGTGAGTTCTTCACGCTGAGTTTCTCAATCTTTTGATGTTCTCAGATTCCAGGGAGAAGATGGAAGATGCCAACACCACTTCATGGAGATGTGACATGAGAGGAGCTGGCAGTCTCCATGTCCTTGTCCCCAGCTTGCTATCCTACAGCCTTTGAGGAACTGCCCCTTGGGGTAGCTCCTTCACTTGGCGTTGTGTGGTACATATCCCTCATGGGTGCATTTTCTGAATTCTGGTTCACTGCTAAACTGGGTAAATAGACTTCTTTGATAATTGTTATGTGTGTTCACTGTGGAACTGGTATTGATAAAGGAGTCAAGCCTTGAAAGCTTGGGGCTCCTCTACTAATGAAGCCACCACCCAAAGTTAGGCTGAACCTGGAACGGTATTTAAAGGTGCAGACATAGGTAATTCTAAACTGGTGTCCCCTCTCTCTGAGAGAACCAGACGGGCCTCTGGCCTCAGCTTCCTTCTTCCTTCCCTGGAAGATGCTTGATACCACTTCCGTCTGCCTTTGAGGCACACAATGAAGTGACCACACCATCTCTGGGAATTCCCCTGAGCCCTACTGGTGCCCTCAAGGCATTAACCTTGCACTTGGAGGGTAATTATTTATTTAATCAAGTAGATACAAGAGTGAGAAAAGAAGAATCGGGTGGGAAGACAGATAAGAGAAGAAAAAAGGGCGGTGGAGAGGGAGAAAAGGAGAGAGACAGGGAAGGAGAGAGACAGACAGAGATAAAGTGGTGGAGGGAAGAGACAGAGACAGAGACACAGAGGGAGAGACCAGCAGAACCCCTGAGTCCTCCAATTTGGGAAAATTAGAAAATGCTTCATTGAGGAAATAATATCTCCAGGAATTATGAAGGAGGATAAGGTCCCCTTGTTTACCACACCCTCTCTTGATCTCTGGTTTCCCCCAGTGAGGACAGAATCTCCTTAAGGACAAAGATGGTTATTTAAGCCACGTTTGATGTGTGTTGAGGAGTTGTTCTTCTTTCTCCAAGAGATCAGACCAATACTGGCTTGGGGTGCTCTACAACAGGTCAGGAATAAATGGTCCATACAAACATTTAGAGGGAAGATGTCTCTACGCACATATAAACATATATGTATATATGCCCTTATACACACACACACACATCAGCTAGATGGAACCATAATGCATTGAGTGCCAGGTCTGGAGTCAGGAAGACTCATTTTCATGAGTTCAAATCTAGCCTCAGACACTTACTAGCTGAGTGACCCTGGTCAAGTGACAACCTTTTTTGCTTCAGTTTCCTCATCTGTAAAATGAACTGGAGAAGGAAATAGAAAACCACTGCAGTACCTCTGTAAAGAAAACTCTAAATGTGGTCATGAAGAGCTGGACATGACTGAAAGCTGAGTGAACAGCAACACATATGCACATGTGTGTATACATGTGTAGATGTATATGTATATAATATCTCTATATGTCTATATATACATATATGTATACTCTGTGTGAATGTGTGTGTGTGTCTTGTCACTGGACTGTGATGATTAGAGGAGAGAGTAAAACCAAGACTTCATGCAGCTCTGCCTCACTTAAATCCAATTTATACATGAATCAAAACCTATCACCCACACAATTTTCCCATTTTTACCTATCTCAAAGTCCTGTGGCAACTTGCAAGTAATGAAGCAGCAGGTGTAGATACACTGTGAGCTGTAGTCACAACCCTGCCCACAAGTGGCCCAGGCCATAGGGTCATCTTCTCACTGGAAGCAACAGTAGGATTCAGCAGCCCCCTGGGTGTCTGAGCAGCCTTTTAAGGATCACACTGCTCACCTTCTGGTGTGAGGAAAAGTCTAGAAAAGGTGCCCTAAAAAGTGTCCGCTTATCCAACCCTGGCCTGATTCCTTCGGTAGATGGGGAATCCCACTCCGCAGTTGAAACATACACACACACACACACACACACACACATACACACACACACACATACACACAAATGTACAAAAACATCTACAAAGATGATTCCATTTATCATTGGCACATGGAATGTGTGCACACTTATGGAAAACACAAAAGAAAAAAAAACAGTTCTTGTTCCAAGAGAACTCAGCAGGTTTTGCATCCAAATAGCAGCCCTGGTAAATGAAGACCAGTTTACCAAAGTCAGAGCTGAATACACATTTCTCTGGAGTGGCCACCATAAAGGGGAGCACTGTGAAACTGGTGTAGGTTTTGCAATCAAAACTAATCTAGTCAACAAGTCTGTATGTATGCCTACTGAAAGGAGTGAATGACAGACTCATGACAATATGATTGCCACTTGCAGGAAAAAGCCATGCCACCATCTTCAGTGACTATGTTCCCACCATAATGAACCCTGATTCAGTCAAAGAAGAATTTTATGAAGACCTAGAGACCCTCATTATCAATTTTCTCATTAATGTGCTAGAAAAGGACAAGCGTATAATTCTTGGTGACTTTGATACAAGAATAGGCTCAGACTACCAGACATGGCAGGGAGTCCTAGGGAGGAATGGAGTTGGAAACAGTAACAGAAATGGTTACTTACTACTCCTAAAACCTTGTGTACCTCATGACCCTCTCATCACCAACACTGTCTTCTGTTTACCTAAATGCAATAAAACATCATGGATACACCCTCACAGAAAACATTGGCATTTAATAAACTATGTCATTGTAAGAAGAAGAGACAGGATGTGAGAATGACAAAGGCGATGTGTAGTGCAGAGTGCTGGACTGACCATAGACTTATCCTCTCTAATCCAAATATTCATATTCCACAGGGGAACTAGGACCATGGTCACAGTTCTAGGAAAGAAAAGAGTGCTTGTGGTTACTTAAAGACTAGAACAAAAGCCAGGAGAGTAGCAAACACACCTCATCATAGATTATACCACCTTGGAAAAACTGAAAACTTACAGGTACCCAGAATGACCTCTGAAAACATCTGCACCAACATCTTGAAACTTGGGATGGTACCCTCTCCACTTCAGAAGCAGGACCACACTTTAGCATAGAGTAAAAAGGCAGGAAATAGGCTGGAAAATGAGCAAATAGCAGAAAAAGATACTGATTACAGAACATTACTATGGTAAAAGGGAAGATCAAAACACAAACAGAAGAAGACAACACAATCAAAAGTGACACATCCAAAGCCTCAAAGAAAAATATGAATTGACATGAGGCCATGGAAGCACTTGAAAAGGATTTTTTAAAAATCAAATAAGAAAGGTAGAGGGAAAATTTGGATGAGAAATGAGAGTGACACAAGAAGAATCATGAAAAAGGAGTTATCCTTGGTAAAGGAGGCATAAAAATACTGAAGAAAATAAAAATCAGATAACGAGAAGAATGTCTTGAAAAGCAGAATTAGACAATGGGAAAAGATGCACAAAAATTCACTGAAGAAAAGAACTCCTTAAAAATAGAACTGGTCAAATGGAAAAGAAGGCACAAAAACTCATAGCAGAAAATAATTCCTTAAAAATTAGAAAAGGACAAATATAAACTAATGACTTTATGAGACAGCAAGAAACAATAAAACAAAATTGAAAAATAGAAAAAAATGTAAATTATCTCATTGGAAAAAACTGACCTGGAAAACAGATCTAGGAGAGATAATTTAAGAATTATTAGAAAGCCAGGATTAAAAAAAAAGATCCTAGACATCATCTTTCAAGAAATTTATTAAGGAAACCTGCCTTGATATTCTAGAACCAGAAGATAAAGTAGAAATTGAAGGAATCTACTGCTCACTTCCTGAAAAAGATCCCAAAGTGAAAACTCCCAGGAATAATATAGCCAAACTCCAGAGTTCACAGGTCAAGGAGGAAATATTATAAGCAGCCAATAGGAAGCAATTCAAATATCATGGAGCCATAATCAGCATAACACAAGGCTTAGTCATTTCTATATTAAAGGATTGGAGAGAATCACCTATCCAACAAAAACTGAGTATAAGCCTCTTGCAGGGAAGGGATATTCAACAAAATAGAGAACTTTCAAGTTTTCCTGATGAAAAGACCAGAACTGAATAGAAATTTTGATTTTCATATACAAGACTCAAGACAAGCATGACAAGGTAAACAGGAAAGAGAAACCATAAAAGATTCAATAAGGTTTAACTATTTACATTCCTACATGGGAAAATGATACTTGTAACTCCTAAAATCTTTCTCATTAGTAGAATAATTTGAAGGAGTATACATAGAGGGCACAAGTCTGAGTTGAATATGATGGGACGATATCTAAAAAATAAAATTAAGGGGTGAGAAAGAGGGATGTGCACTAGGAGAAGGGAAAAATGAGAGAGATAATGAGGTAGATTATCTGACAAAAGAGGTGCGATAAAGCTTCCACATTGGAGGTCAGGAAGGTGGGGAGGAGGGAGCACATGAACTGAGCTGATTGAAGGAGGGAGTAACATACACACGCAGTTGGGTATAGAAATCTATTTCACCACACAGGAAAGTAGGAGGGAAAGGGGACAAGAACTGGGGCACAGGTGATAAAAAGGAAGGTGGATTGAGGGAGGTAAAAATCAGAAGCAAAACACTTTTGAGAATGGATAGGGTGAAAGAAGAGAGATTAAAACCAACAGGGACGAAATAAGATGGAGGGAAATACATAGTAAACATAATGGTGGAGAATATTTTACAACACATTTCGCTGCTTAAGACCTTGTTGCCATCCTTCCCTTTTTCTCCCATCTCCTTTCCCCTCTCTCTTCCTTTCCCTTCACCACTCCTTCTTCATCCCCATCCCTCCCTCCATCTATTCTCCTTCCTCCCTTCCCTGGCCTAAGATGCTGTGGTAGAGATGACCAAGAAGGCCATGAAGCCCGCCAAGGCAGACATCAGAGGACTGTGCCAGGATGTCTCTCCAAAATGGGAAGCAGGGCTGTGGATCCAAGGAGGATCCCAGCCCCTACCTTGGGTTGGATGTGTAACCTTGGCCACCCCTTGATGTTGTCCTAAACCTGTACCCCCTGGAACTTCATTGTTTCATCGTGTGCTTTAGACCAAGGTGCCAAAGTCAGGATCAACCCTGTCTGGAGCAGACACAGATGAGAGGCTCCCAGTTCCCTTTCTCCTCCCTCCACCCCCTCCTCTAGCCCTTCACCTTAGACTCTCCTGAATGTTCCCTACATCCCACTTATAACTTGTTGTTGAACTTAAATAATAAATTCTGACTTATGACCCTCAAAAATAAAAATAAAGACTTCATTTCTCAAATCTATAGAGAACTGAGTCCAAAAATGTGGAAATTATAGCCATCCTTAAGCTGATAAGTGGTCAGATAAGTGGTCAGCCTAACGGGCTATAAAGCTGTGCCTACCCCTTGATCAAGAAACACCAGTATTAGACCTATATCTCCAAGAATTCAAAGAACAAAGAAAAATAAAAAGCACCTATAGGTACAAAAAATATTTACAGCAGCTCTTCTGGTGGTGACAAAGGATTAGAGATTGAGGGGATGTCCATCAATTGGGGAATGGCTGAGCAAGTTGTTGTATATGATTGTGATGTAATATTATTGTGCTATAAGAAATGATAAGCAGGATGCTCTCAGAAAGATCTGGAAAGATTTAGATGCACTGAAGTAAAGTGAAATGAGCAGAACCAGAAAAACATTGTATACAGTAAGAGCAATATTGCATGATGATTAACTGTGAGTGACTTAATTATTCTCAGCCAAACAATGACTTAATACAATTCTGAAGGACTTATGATGAGAAAAGTCATCCATCTCCATAGAAAGAAGTGGTAGAATCTGAATGCAGATGGAAATACTCTTTTTCTTTACTTTATTTTTCTTGTTTTGATTTTCTGTCTGGTTTTCTTTTGCCATATGACTAATCTAAATTGAATTACTCTCCTTTTCACTGTAGGGGTCAGGGGCAGGGGCAGGAAAAGAATTTGCAAATTAAAAAAAATTAAATGGATGTTCAAAATTATTTTTTACATGTAATTGGGGAAAATAAAATGTTAAAAAGGAAGGAGGCAATATCGACATATTAAATCACTTCTCCAATCAGGAACAATTTGTGGCTAATTTGGAGATAAAGCTGAGCCAATACATAGTTGGCAACAGTGGAGCAGGAGAGGAGTGGAAAGCTTTCAGAGATTTGGTGTAGAGCACCACATTTACTCCTCTGGGCCAGAACACTGACTAACATCAACATTGATTTGACAGCAATGATGGGGAAATCCAGAAGCTGCTAAATGAAAAACGAGAATTCCACAGAGTTTACCAGGAAGACAATTCATCCACATCTAAGAAGGCAGCATTTAATTCCATCACAAATAAAGTACAAGCAAAGCTTAGAGAGATGCAGGATTCTTGGCTCAGTAAGAAGGTAAATGAAAATCAATTTTATGCTGATAGTAACAATTCGAAGCATGTTTATAATGCCTTGAAGGCTATTTCTGGGCCCAAGAACTAGTGCATCTCAACTACTCAGTGCTGATGGAGCCACATTGATTAGTGATAAGGACATGATCCTAGAGAGATAGATTGAACACTTCCATAGCGTACTCATCAGATCACCATCAATCAATGCTGAAGTCACTGACCATATAACTCAGATTGAATCAATTCCTCTCTAGCCAAATTTCCAATAGAAGAAGAGATTTTGAATGCCATTAGGCTCCTCTCTTGTGGCAAAGTGTCTGGTGCCAATTCTATTCCAGATGGGATTTACAAGACAGGGGGTCCATTGCTCATACAGAAACTTATTCCCCAGAATTTCAAGGATGCTTTCATTATCAATCCCTATAAAGGTAAAAGAATAGATTGTCCTGTGACAATCACAGGAGGGGCATTTCTCTCTCCCTCTGTCTCTCCATCCCTGTCCCTGCCTCTGTCTCTCTGTGTCTCTCTCTCTCTCTCTCTCTCTCTCTCTCTCTCTCTCTCTCTCTCTCTCTCTCTCTCTCTCTCTCTCTCTCTTCTCTCTCCTTCTCAGTTATTGCTGGCAAAATTCTTGCCAGAGTCCTTCTCAATAGACTGGTCCTTCACTTGGAGGATGGTCATCAATCTGAGAGCTAGCATGGCTTCAGAAGAAGCTGAGGAGCCATCAATATGGTGTTTGCTGAATAGGGCAGAATAGAGGTCTGTATAATGCTTGCTGATCTGACCAAGGCTTCTGATACTGTCATTCATGAGGACTTGTGGAAAACCATGGGAAAATTTGGTTGCCTGAAGAAGTTCCTCAGCACTGTAGTTCAGCTTCATGATGGCATGCTTGCTCAGGTTCTGGATAACGTTCGATGCTCTCATCGTTCCCTGTCATCGATGGAGGGAAGCAGGGCTGTGTGCCTGCTGTGGTGCTTTTCAGCATGTTGTTTACAGGGATGTTTTTAGACACCTTCAACACAGACGAAAGCATCCTCAAGATCAGCCGCCACACGGTGGGTAAATTATCTAACTTGAAAAGGTTCCAAGCCAAGACCAAAGTGGAGGAAGAGTTGGTGCGTGATTTTCTGTTTGTAGCTGACTGGGCACTCAGTGCAGCCCAGCCGAGATGCAGCAAAGTATGGATTGTTTCTTTGCTATTTGTGCTGATTTCGACCTAACAATTAACACCAAGAAAACATAAGTGCTCCATCAGCCAGCATCGCATAATCCATGCATGGAACTATGTCCTCCAGAAATGGAGAAGTTTTGAATGCTGTGGATAAGTTCATTTACCTTGGTAGGATACTTTCCAGGGATGTACACATTGATAATGAGGTTAAAACATGGGTTGTCAGAGGTAGCTCAGCATTAAGGAAGCTCCAAAGGAAAGTGTAGGAGAGAAGAGGTATTAGACTGACTACCAAACTGAAGGTCTACAGAACCGTGGTGCTGACCTCATTGTTGTATGCCTGTGAAACCTAGGGAGTATGCCAGCACCATGGAATCGCCTCCATCTATATTGTCTTAGAAAGACTCTGAAGATCTCCTGGCAGAATAAGATACCAGACACTGAGGTCCTTTCTCAAGCTGAACTATCAAGTATTCCAACCCTTCTGCAGGGAGTGTAACTCTGATGGGCTGGCCATATTGTTACAATGCAAAATGTATGCTTGCCAAAAAGACAATTTTATGGAGAACTCACACAAGGCAACTCGTATGATGGCCAGGAGAAGTGATACAAGGGCACTCTCAAGGTCTCTCTGAAGAACTTTGGAATTAATTGTGAGATATGGGAGACACTGGCACAGAACCACCCAGCATGACAGGCTAGCATCAAAGAAGGATCTGTGCTCTATAAGCAAAACAGTGTTGCAGTAGCTCAAAAGAAATGAGCGATGTGCAGATTTAGAGAAAACTCCATCCCAAATGCATGTTGACTATTTGTGCCCAACCTGTGGTAGACCTTGCATTCATCTGAGCAGGCACAGTTGGATACATTGTACCTTAACCCCAACACAGTGATGCCATTTTGGTCCTCTTCAAGAATGAAGGGAAACAGCCAACTACCTATCTATCTATCTATCTATCTATCTATCTATCTATCTATCTATCTATCTATCTATCTATCTCTTTCTGTTTATCTATCTATCCACACGCATATTTGTATGTATATAGTAAGTGTGTAATAAATGCTTTCCTCACTCTCTCCCTCCTTCTCTTTATTTTCCTTTCCCTTCCTTTCTTCTTTCCTTCCTTCCTTCCTTCCTTCCTTCCTTCCTTCCTTCCTTCCTTCCTTCCTTCCTCCCTTCCTTCCTCCCTTCCTTCCTCCCTTCCTTCCTCCTTCCTTCCTTCCTTCCTTCCTTCCTTCCTTCCTTCCTTCCTTCCTTCCTTCCTTCCTTCTTTCTTTCCTTCCTTTTCTCCCTCCCTCCCTATCTCAAGTCTAAAAATGCTTCTTTAAAATCCCTCTCTGTTGCATAGGACTCTCCCCTCTGGGTTCAAGCAGAACAAGCCTATTCCTTTCTGCAGTCCTGAGAGTGCTTGAAAACAGTTCCCAAATTTCTATGAAGTCTCCTCTCATCCCAAATAACTAGGTCCAGTTCTTTCAGTGAATTCTCATTGGGAAGGGCCTCAGGGACCTTCAACATTCTGATCATGCCTCTCTGGATGTTCACCATCTTGTTAATCTCCTTCCTAACATGTGGTTCCCAGAACTTTCCACTTCATTCCAGTTGTATTGTGACCAGGGCACAGAAGACTAGCACTGGACTGGTCCTCTCTTAATGAATTATATTTCTTGGTGTCATTTTATCATATTGACCCACAATTTCAAGCTTTATTTTTATTTTTTGAAGACTCCCAGATCTTTATATCAATTTCTATCTATGTATGGCAAGGCTCTGGGCTTCCCCCCTCATCCTACATGTCCACTAGTAGGTCAAGTCCCCATAGCAGAACTCAGCAAATCTCCCTCTTTGGGGGTGACTTTGAGAGTGATGTGTTCTAGTACTATCATCTGGAGCCTGCCAAACAGCGTCCCACCAAAATGTCATCACAGTGACTGGTGCCTCAATATAACGGTCTCTTAGTATCCTCTCCTTGGTGTAATTCATAACATTATTTAGCATCAATGTGCTTTTCCAAAGAGATTTCTCTGGACAAGATGTGTCAAGAATCAAAGACATCCAGAAAAAGAAAAGTACCTAATTGTACAGAAATATTTATAACAGCTCTTCGTATGGTGGTTTAGAATTGGAAATCAAAGGGATGTCCATCAATTGGGAAGTGGCTAAACAAACTGTCAGATATGATTGTAATGGAATATTATTGTGCTGTAAGAAATGATGAGAAGGATGAGCTGAGAAAGACCTGGAAAGACTTTCATGAACTCACGCAAAGTTAAGTGGTGAAACCCAGGATAATGCGGTATACAGGAACAGTAATATAGTTCCATTAAGAACTGGGAATGACTTAGCTATTCTCAGCAATACAATGATCCAAGACAATCCCAAAGGACTAAAGATGAAGGTACTATCTACCTCCAAAGAAAGAACTGATATTGATTTAATAGAGATTGAAGTATGAAATTTTCACTTTCATTTTTTATTTGATGTGTGTCTTTTTGTACAAAATGATTAATATGGAAATGTTTTACTTAAAAAGAACCAAAGTAGAAAACCTTCCCCCCCCCAAAAAAAACAAGGGACTCCCTGTGCCCTCTTCATGCCCCTTGGCTACTGGGGAGCACAGACACAGACCCAAAGCAGTGACTGCCAGCATTCCTTAATGATTGACTGCTCAATTTCTTTCTAATCTGGCTGATGGGCCAACTTCCTGGTCTTAGAGAGTAGGATGTTTGACTGCTGGGGATTTTCTGAACTTGTGAAGTTTCTAAGGTCACACAGTCTGAGTGGAGGAAGAGTGGGATGGGGGAATATCAAGGGCATATCTACAGAGCAAGTGCCGAGAGATGAAGAGGACTGAGCATAGAACAGCTCATGTTAAGTTGCTGGACAGAGGACCAGGAGGAGCAAGCAGACTAATTTCTCTTCCAGTGGCATCTTCCCAGCAGAACCACTTGATCAAACAGAGCTCCCCCTGCAATGGCTGCCGGGACGGTCCAGTGGTGCACTTGTGGCTGGTTGAGGGCATCTCCAGTGGCTGAAGGCACCAGTCAAGGACTCCCACCAGATGGAGTCTCCTACAACTCAAAGACCAGGCAGGTAGCATCTGGGCTTGTCAGGGAACTCAATTGAAGCCAGGTTTCCCTGGGATGTTCATCCTGCTGACAGTGAGCTGTCTTTAAGACCCCATTTGCAAACAAAGGCAGCTTCTTTGTTTATTAAAGCAGGCCCTGGAGGACCATTCCTTGGTAGCCATTGGTAGTTCCCATCCCATCTCCATTTCCTGGGGCAATCAATGATGATTTCTCAATAATTCAGGTTGGTTATCTCTCCAAATTAATCAGAGCAATGAAATTTGCTGGTGTGTGTGTGTGTGTGTGTGTGTGTGTGTGTGTGTGTGTGTGTTGATCGCTATGTCTAATGACCTTTTCTCTCCCTTCACCCTTGACCTCTGCACTCCTGGATCCTCTTCATAATGACCTCTCACCCCCTTTCTCTGTGGGTTTTTGTGGCACTCTTCTCTCTTGTTTGCCTCTTTCTTGGTTTCCCTTGTAAGATCACCATTTGTGCCCTGCTCCCAAATGTGGATGTTTCCTAAAGTCCCTTCCTTGAACCTTTTCTGTCTTCTCTCTGTATTCTTTCTCTTGGTGACTTCTTCAGCTTTTATGACTTCAGCATCCATCTCTATGGAGATGACTCCATTATCTCCACTGACATGACCTTCATCATCTCTTTTAAATGGGCTCTAGTCCTGTACCTTTCTGCTGGAGATTTCCACCAAAGGCAGATCAGACTCGGTATATCCAAAGAGGACTCATCATCTTACCCCCAAATCCACCTCTCTTCTGAATTTCCTGGGAGCTGCTAAAGACACCCCCATTTTCTCACTCACCCAGTTTTACAACCTTGATGTCATTCTCAGCTCCTTACCTTTGCTTGCCCTACTGACAAATTTCATCAATTGTGCCTCCACGATACCTCTCATGTATGTCTCCTGCTCTTCAGTCTCACAACCATTATACTAGTTCAGACCCTTATCAATTCCTGTCCAGACTACCCAAATGCTTGGAATTGTCTCTTGGAGTCCAGTTTCTTACCCCTGGAACCTATCCTCTGAGTAATTTTTCAGTTGTGTCTGACTCTCCATGTCCTCATTTAAGGTTTTGTTGGTGGAGACACTGGAGTGGTTTGCCATTTTCTTCTCCAGCTCATTTTGTAGGAGAGGAACAGAGGCAAACAGGGTAAAGTGACCTGCTCAGGGTTATACAGCTAGTAGTGTCTGAGGCCAGATTTGAACTCAGGGTGAGTCTTCCTGATTTCAAGCCCAGCACTTTATGCACTATGGCACTAGCTGACCCTGACCCATCCTCTACCCAGGTGCCAGAGCAGTATTCCTCAGGCTCAAGGATGATTATGTTACTACCCTCTCCAGAAGCCCCAGTGACTCCCTACTACCTTCAGGATAAGTTACAGGCCTTCTCTGATAGGGATGCAAAGCCCTTCATGAGAAGGCTTTACTTGCTCTAGATCAACTTCCCCATCCTGTTCACTGTTCGTTTTCCAGCACATTCCTTGTCCACAACGTGGACAGGTTGGAAGAATCAAGGATATTTAGTTTGAAGAAGATGAGATAGGAGAGGGGTAAGGATTGGTCTCTTCAAGTATTTGAAGGGCCATCTTATGGAAGTCTGTTTGGGGTTTCTCTGCCTGGAAGCAAAGGGTGGAAAGAGGGTCAGTGATCAGAAATTACAAGGAGATAGATCCTATCTTGACTTTAGGAGAAACTTCCTGTGAAGGAAACCTCCCTAGAAGTGGCCCAAGTGGAAATGGGGGCATTCTGCTCTGGGCAGGCTTCAAGCACAGCCTGGGAGTGCCCTGGGTCAGATGCCTCTGGTCCACCATCCAGCCTTGATGTTCTGGGGCTCTTCCATCACCTTTCCTAACCGAGGTGTGCTACCTCATGTCTCCTATGCAAGGAGACTTGGGTGATCTCTGGGAAGAAGACTTCAGCCTGAGTGGTGTGTCCCCATGCCCTGGGCTGTGGTCTCTGGTAATGGCTCTGAGCAGTTTTTCATCACCAGAAGAGGTAGGTTCTCTGGGTGTTTGACACACATGTAAAGAACAAACTCTTTAAAACGTCAGGCGATTTCTTTATGTTATTCCCGAAAGGACAAAGCAGATATTTTTAAAATAAACACCAGCTCCAGCTCTGCTTGGTTTAGTCATTCTCAGATCCTTTTTTCAGGAGCAGGAGCAGATCATGAATTTAAAGGAGGTTTAAATACTGTACTTTCCCATAAAGCTGTAAAGAGTTGGCAGCGAGTTCAGGACCCAATCACCGGGCACGGACATGGACGTGTTGTAACTCAGATTACCAATAAAACTGTCAGGTCCCCATCTGAAGCAGATAGTTGGGTAATTCTGGGCTGAAAGCATGTCTTAATTGTTTTCAAATGGAAAACTTTATAATATAATTGAAAAAAACTTCTGATCTGCCTTATTATCGAGCTCACTCGTTATTACAGAGAAGGGGAAATGGTGGATTTGAATTCCTCTTTCTTTCCCAGCCTGCTATTTCCCAGCTGTTTTATTGAGATTCTATTAAACAGAGACCAAATGGACTTTGCTGCTTCCATAAAACTCCGTCAAACAGGCTGAGTTAATACCAGCATTTTAAAATCATTAAGAGGGGCCCTGAGAATTGGGTTGGTATGGAGAAGATGTATTATTTGAAGCAGGTGTGCCGTGTCCAATTCCAGGGGCAGCACGTGCAGCTGTGCAGGATGAGTCTGGGGTCCAGTGTGGGAAGGACACAAGTGGTGTTTTTGGGGAGAGCTGCTCCTTGGGGGCTACATGGCCTCTGTGCCCTGAAGATACTGAATTCATCCTTCCTGGAGCCTGGTGGGAAATGAGCCCCTTCTGTCTGATGAAAGCATGTTTTCTTTGCCTCATTCTTCACTTCTCGGAATAACTAGGCTCCACAAGGATGTCAGGGAGCCCACACGCTATTGAAGCACTGGCATGGATCAGCTGTGTGAGACTGGCCAAATGACCCTCTCTGAGGCTGTTTCCTACTCTGTAAAATGGAGATCCTCATGGTCCTCATAACAACTGTCTGACAGGGTTGTTGTAAAGAAAAGATTTTATTTGCTTAGATGCTATTGAAACATGAGAATTTTAGTTTTATTATATTTTTAATACCTTGGATGCCCCTTTTTCTGGGACCCTAGAAAAATGCTCTGCAGGCCCATGTCCACCCAAACTCAGAGCTCATGAGTTCATGTGTTTGCTTTTAGTAGATAGCCAGAGGACAAACTGTGTTCCAGGGAAAGACGTTTAAGAAAATAATAGAACATTTCTCCCACAAACCTGAAGCATCTACTCCTGCAAATACCTATATCCCCAGTGCAAAGACTAGATATGCATAGTGATCCTATGTGATGGGGTATGTGTGAAGGGGACATGGGTGGCCAGCACATACACTTGGGGAACACTTCCTGTCTTCAATATTTTCTGACCTACTAATTCCTTCCCTATTGACTTCAAATGCCTGAGTCTCCTCCATCCTTGAAAGCCATTACTTTGTATGGTAGCAAAGAACTGGAAATTTAGGGGATGCTCATCAACTGGAGAATGATTAAAACAGCTGTGGTCTATGATTGTGATGACATATTATTGTGCTACAAGGAATGATAAGCAGGATGCTATCCAAGAAACTTGAAAAGACTTACAGGAACTGATGCAAAGTGAAATGAGCAGAACCAGGAGAACAATGTATACATAATAGCAACATTGTAACAATGATCAATTGTGAATGATTTAACTGTTTTTGGCAATTCACTGACTCAAGACGATTCCCTAGGACTTAAAATAAAAAATGCTATCCACCTCCAGAGAAAGAATTGATGAAGTCTGAGTGCAATTTGAAGCACATAGTTTTTCATTTTCTTTCTTTTTCTTTTTTTGTCTGTGTTCTCTTTTGCAGCATGACTAATATGAAAATATAATTTGCATGAGTGCATGTACATTGCATTGTTTGCCTTTCCAAGGAAGGAGGAGGGGAGGGAAGGAATTTGGAACTCAAAAATTGTAAAAAAAAAAAAAAAAAAGAATATTAAAATTATTTTACATGCAATTGAGAAAAAAATAAAACATTAAAAAAAGGTCATTAGACCCTACACTCCTCCTAGCTCTCATTCTATTTCTCTGCTCCCTTTATCAGTCAAATTTCTAGGAAAAGAAGTCTATGCTCAGCCCCTCCAATTCTTCTCCCCTCACTCACACCACAGCCTTTGGAGTCTGGCTTCCCACCTCATCAGCTGACTAAAATATCCCTTTCCAAAGTTGCCTCATTGCTCAATCTGATGGTCTTTTCTCAGTCCTGATCCTCCTCACCCTACCTGCTGCATTTGAAGGTGCTGACTACACTCTCCCACTCCTCCTGCCTTCCTACCTGTCTGCATTTTCACAGTCACTGCTGGTTCCTCATCCAAGTCATATCTGCTCCCTGTGGTGTCCCTTGGGGGAGCCCTACTCTCCTCTGCCTACCCTCTCTTGACAACCTCATTAGTTACTGTGGATTTAATTATCACTCCTATGTAGCTCCAGCCTCTCCTCCAAGATTTAATCCTCCATCACCAATTGCCTTCTGGATGTCCCAGAGTGTCTCAAACTCCACATGTTCCAAAGCAGGATTATTAGCTCACCCCTCCCCGCAAACCTCTTTCCAAAATTCACTATTTCTAGTGAATCCTTCCATCCTTCTGGTGTCCCAGGTTCCAACCTCAGTGTTGTTGCAAGCTCCTCCCTCTGCCCCATCCCACAAGTCCGATCAGGTGCCAAGACTTGTTCTTTTCCCCTTAACAGCCTTCCCTCCCCTCACACAATGACCGCCCTAGTCCAGACCCGGTTCCCCCCTTGTCTGGCTCCTGGATAAAGACCCCCAATTCTCCTCCCTGCACACAGCGGTTTGACCACAAAAGGACCTTGCCATTTGTCTGTCCAGTGAAACCTAGTGACTTGTCCTGTTACTTCCACTCCTCCCATTAGAGTAGAAGCTTCCTGAGGACAGAGATTGCTTTTTCCCCTTTGTCTCCCCACACATAACACAGTGCCTGACACTTAGAAGGTGCTTCATAGATGCCGGAGCACTGGCTTTCACATCCAGTTGTCTAACCCTAAATCCAACATGAAGTTCTAGGTTTTCTTTCTCTCCTCAAACTCTGGCCACAAGCGTCCTTTCAGTCTCCTCTCCTATCGCCTCCTTCCATGCCCATTCTTGGGTGCACTCCCTCCTCACCTTCCTCCTATGATCTCTCCCTTCAGGATACAGTTCAGGCACCTCCTCTACACTGAGCCTTTCCTGGTCCCCTCACGTGCCTCAACTCCCCCATATCGGACAATGGGTGTGCCCTTGTATATGTCCTTGCTGACTTCCCGCTCAGGAAGGGAGCCCTCATTTCTTGTTCCCTTTGGGTCTGAGAGCTCATGGTGAGAGTCAGGGCTGAAAGAGACCAGTCTCAGGGTCTCCTCCAAGACGCAGCTGTCATCTTCTGTTCTTCTCCGCATCCCTGGTTGGAGTGGTGTCTCTCCAAGCCTTTCCTGAGCCCCAACATTCCAAACAGCCGAAAGAGCACCAGCACTCTGGGGAGCAAGGAGGGAGTCAGGATAATTGAGCCCAGGCCAGCCAAAGAAGTCACCTGTGGTCAGCCACATCTGGACATGAACATAGTGAGAGCCAAGTTATTAGCTCACCCCTCCCCCCAAGCGTCCTTCCAAAATGCACTATTTCTGGGATGGGCATTCCAACCTTCTGGTGTCCCAGGTTCCAACCTCAGTGTTGGAACTAAGCTAAATTAGGAACCAAATCCTCCCTGCACTCACCTCTCAGCTCCACTGCCTCTAAGCACAGACTGAAGTGGTAGAGGGGTGATTGTGCCCTCCTGGTGTTGGATGAAGTAGCAGCGAGGTGGCATTGAGTGCTTAGAGTGCTGGACCCAGAGTCAGAAAGAAGTGAATTCAAATCTAGACTGAGACACTTACTAGCTGTGTGGCCCTGAGCAATAACCTCTGTCTGTCTCTGCTTCTCCATCTGTAAAATGGGGATAATAATAGTGCCTACCTCCCAAGATTGCTGTGAGGATCAAATGAGACTGTAAAGCGCTTTGCAAACCTTAAAACCATGATGATGATGGTTATACCTTTGAAGTAGATATCTCTCTGTGAAAGTTTTAATAAAGACGGTAAGCCCCCTGAGAAGAGGGATTTTCTCATTCTTTGTACTGTATCCAAGGCACCAGGCGAGTAGGTGCCTTGTTAATTGATTGAAATATAGAACATTTCAATATTTGCATTAGGGAAGAGCCCTTTCCCCAACAAGATGTCAGCCATATGCAAAGACAGTCTTTCTTGTACTTTCCCTTCATCAGGTGAGAGTGCCTCTTTGAGATGAAGGAATAATCAATCAAAAGTCCAAAAGAGGCATGAATCATTCATAGATAACGACTGGCTCAGTCCACCCAAGGAATAAACAAGATGCAGGAATTCTCTCCCCTCCTCTCCCGTCCCACTCCCATGTATTATAAATCAGCAAGGATTTATTAACTATCTACCGAATACAAGGCACTGTGCTAAGCATGGTATATACAAAGACAAGCAGGGATCCCTGCCTTGTGCTCATTCTGCTCAAGTGGAGGAAAGAAGAAGGCATGATGTAGACAGATAAATCACTAGAAGATATTGGGAGGAAGGAGATGGAGTTGTTCAGGAGAGAAGATATTGGCCAAAGGAGGGGATCAACTTGAACCTAGAGGGAAGCTCTAGGTGGTGGAAGAGGGGGGTCTCTGACTGTCTGTCTATCTGTCTGTCTGTCTGTCTCTCTCTCACTTCCTATCCCCCACATCTCACTCTCTCTTTCTCTCACTATGTCCCTACTTGTTGCCATATAAAAAGGGAGGGGGCTGTTGTCCTTCAGAGGGAGGGTTTTCTCCATGCAAATCAAACTGGCCTTTTGGGGTCCTGACCTATGACCTTCACCTCATGAAAACAAGATTCTAAACAGCTAAACCACCTGACCCAGAAGTAACTCTAAGAGGCTGAGAAAATCCCCCAGGTCCACGACTCTCCGACCTCTTTGTGTGAGATACTTTATCTTGAATCAAGTTTTCTACTTGGAAGTCTGATGGGGAGCAAAGGCCAGGGGCTGCTCTCCAGCTCGGCTTCTTGTCTAAGTAGGGAGGCAGGGCTGGGTGAGAAAGGCTGAGCCAGGGAGAGAAGCAGCCGCATAAGGCCAAGATGCCGGCCTGGCTCCGGCTTGCTTGGGAGTTGGGGATGTGTTTTTCTTGGATGCCACTAGTGTGAAGGTTGGGAGGAGGGAATCTGGAGCCGCTGCCATGGGAAGGTTAGGCCATGCTCGGTTGTGGGCGGTCTCCTTTACTTCTCACTCTGAGTCCAACAGCTGGGAATGGGAGGCCAAAGTCACAGCCAGAAGACCGTGGTCCCCAACCTCCTCTACCACAGGACCCCCCATTCTTCCTTCGTTCCCTCAAAGATTGAGGTCCCACAGTTCTGACTCTTTAGGAGTCTTTATGAGACAATCTTTGGGGCAAGGATGATACACTTTCATTAATTTTCATTCATCAATACCATGTTTGATTTTTATTCTTGGCTGCTGAATTTCTAACTTTCAAAGAGACACATCTCTGATTTAGCCATTTGACTGAAAATAGCTTTTGAGTCCAGTGTGTCTCACCCTAGTTCCATGTTTGGAAACCTGGTGGTAGCACAATAATGTCAATTCCATTCAGTCTACATCTCTTAACAGCTTCCTATAGATGAACTCTGTAAACAGAAAGGGGGATACAAAGATGAAAAACAGCCCCTGTCCTCATGAGGCTCATACATTTATTTTAAATATGTGATATTTTTAACATTATTTTTGTAATTTTGAATTCCAAATTCTCTCTCTTCCCTTAACCCATCTGTCACCCATTGAGATTATACTTATGAATTATACTTATTATATTTATGAAATTATACTTATGAAATCATACAAAACACACTTCCATATTATCCATGTTGTAAAAAAAAGCAAGAAAAATAAAATGAAAAAATATCTTTCAGTTTGCACTCAGAGTTCATCACATCTTTCTTTAAAAGTAGGTAGGATTTTTCATCAGGGGTCCTTTGAAAGGCCTAGACATTGTCTTGTTCAAAGGAGCTAAATCTTTCACAATATTGCTCTTGCTCCATATAATGTTCTCCTGATTCTTCTTGCTTCACTTTGAATCAGTTCATATAAATCTTCCCAAGTCTTTTTGAAACCATTCTGATCATCATTTCTTTTAGCAGAAGAGTATTTTATCACAACCATATACCACAACGTGTTCTGCCATTCCCCAATTGATAGGCATCCCGCAGTTTCCAATTCTTTGTCACCACAAAAAGAGCTGCTATAAATATTTTTGTACATATAGATCCTTTTCCCTTCTCTTTGATCTCTTTGGGATACAGACTTCATTGTAGTATTGTATTGCTGGGACAAAGGATATGTACAGTTGGATAACTCTTTGGGAGTTGCAGTTTCAGATTGTTCTCCAGAATGGTTGGACCAGTTCACAGCTCCACCAACGGTTTATCAATGTCCCAATTCTTTTTTATCCCCTCCACCATTGTCATCTTCCTTTTCTTTCAAATCAGCCAATTGGATATGTACAAGGTGGTACCTTGGACTTATTTTAATTTGTATTTTTCTAATCAGTGGTGACAGAACATTTTTTCACGTGACTACTGAGAGTCTTGCCTTCTTCTTCTGAAAACTGACTTTTCATATCCTTTGATCATTTGCCAGTTGAGGAATGAGTCTTATTTTCATAAATTTTATTCAGTTCTCCATAAACTTGAGAAATGAGGTCTTCATCGGAGACATCTAATGCAATTCCTGCCCCATCCCACCAATTTCCACTTTTCTTCTAATCTGGACTATATTAGTTTTGTTTGTGCAAAATCTCTGGCTCTTGTTTTTTCTCATAAACTCTTCCCTTATCCATGAATCTGACAGGTAAAATTTCCCATGCTCCCCAATTTGCTTAAGCTATCATTCTTTGGGTCTAAGTCATGTACACTTTTGGCTTTATCTTGGTATTTGGTGTAAGATGTTGGTCTTTACCTAGTTTCTACCACAGTTTTCTACTTTTCCCAGAAATTTTTGTCAGATAGTGAGTTTTTGTCCCCAAAGCGGGGGTCTTTGGGTTTAGCAAATACTTGATTGCTATAGTCAGCTCCTACTGGGTATCTGTACTGTGTTTCATGTACCTAAGTTATCGCACTGATCCCCCACTCTCTCTTAGCCAGTACCAAATTGTTTTGATAATTACCACCTTATAATACTGTTTGAGATCTGGTATGGCTAGGATGAGGCTTGCATCCTAAAGAAGGGTGTGTGTGTGTGTGTGTGTGTGTGTGTGTGTGTGTGTGTGTGTGTGTGTGAATACATGTAAATAGGGTACAAAGCGAAATGCAATGGGGCTTGGGGGAGTGGCATGAAAGGGCTATAAGACCATGTGTGTAGCATCACTGGCTCTTCAGGGAAAGTCAGTGCTCATCATGGAGGGCTACCTTGATGTTCCAAGACTCTAGGGGTTTCATGATGTGAAAACTCCCATTCCTGTAGATGCTTTGTGGATTACCTTCACTTAGGGCTAGAACACTTTATGGCCCAATGACTGACGTGTTAGTGATAAGCACTGATGGACCCTATGCTGATGAATCCTTGAGACCTCCACAAAGTGTGACTCAGTGCTAAAGGACATTGCTGTCCTATCTGATCCTGGGTTATGACAGTGGAACATTAGCAAGATGGATCTATTTGGCCAGGGCAGGTTTGGAGTGCCTTTAGAGGAATGGACTGAGCCTGTTTTCTGAAGAGTGCTTTCCTAAAAATTTAGAGACTC
This sequence comes from Notamacropus eugenii, assembly GCF_028372415.1. Classification (NCBI taxonomy): domain Eukaryota; kingdom Metazoa; phylum Chordata; class Mammalia; order Diprotodontia; family Macropodidae; genus Notamacropus; species Notamacropus eugenii. Next base: position 757,437,585 of record NC_092872.1, read on the forward strand.
CTGCCTGAGAGACTGATCAGTGGTGATGAGGCTTCTGACTATGGCCACCCATGGAAGAGAGATGGACACAAGGGACATGGGTCCTGTGGGGCCTCCTGCTTTACAGTGCCTGGGTAAGAGCTCTGGGAAAGGGGCAGACGTTGCTAATAGCAATACTTCTAGGGAAGCTGCTCTCATTTGTCTGAGGGGCTGGCGGGTGGAAGAAGGATTAGTCCTTTCCTGCTTGGCCCCAGAGAGCAGGACTAGGAGAATGGGGGAGAGCACAAACAGTCAGCTTTGGTCTCTGAGCCAGAAAGAGCTTCTCAACAAAAGAAGGTTGGAGGACTACTTGTCTGGTATGTTGGAATGGGGGTTGGACTGAGTAACTGAGGAAGTCCCTTCCAGTCCTAAAAATCTGTGATTCTGTGAAGTGAGTGGAGACAAAACAAGGCCGATTGCTATCCCTTCCACCTCCCAGTGAGCTTCTAAGATTCATCTGGCATTCCATGGGGTCACAGATGGTCGAAAATGGAGGAGACCTTCCCAAGGCATCTGCCATTTGTGTGATGCTTGGCATCAAGGAGGAGGAAGCCCATCTCTTATTTACCTTCATGTGGATCCTTGTCACTGCCTCGTTAAGAAACAACCCCCAACCCCTCCTTCATATCCTGGGGTGGAACGCTGAGTTCTATGTTCCCCTGGAAACCTGAGATAATAAATCCCAGACCTGGGAAGCCTTTCCCAAAGTGGATGAGTACAGGAGCCACTTGGTAGATGAAGTCCAGGACTCTGGGGGACGTTGAGGAAGTGGTTGAGATCAAAGCTTGCTTCTTTAGCAACTGGTCTGTGTGAGATAGGAAGAGGGTAGGATGAGCTGATCTGAGGCCATGAATCTCTAGGGTTCTAATAGGGGTTCTGAGTTTCTCTCCATGGAGGGCACAGCCTTCTTCCATCTGAGACACATTAGGAATTGCATGAGTCAAAGAGGACAAGATCAGTATTTCACTCTGGCTTCATGGAGAAATAGTCAGGTCCACCAAGGGTCAGAGTAACTGTTTTCCAAGAAAACCTTCCAAGAGGAATATCCCAGGAGCAATTGAAGAATTCCAAGGACCCCACAAGAGGAAACTTGATCTTTATCCCTGAAGGATCTGTCCTGCTTCACACCAGCTATTTTTTTTCTCCGTTTGTTTATCTCCTGTTTAGGAAACACTGACTCCTTGGTCTCCTCCTCTGAGACATTTGTTGGGACACAGCTGAGGGGCTTAGCCACGTGGACTTTGACTGAAGGAGAGGACAAGGCTGAGGCTTAGCCACAGCAGCTGGACTGGAGTTCATGCTTGAATCTATTTCCTTAGGAATTTGTGATGCTTGTTGGCCATCATTGGCCTCAGAAACTTGAATTTCAAATTCACTCATTCACAAACACCTATCACGCGTCAGGAATGGTTCTAAGTGCTGAAGAGTGTGTCCTCAGCAAAGCCAACAGTCCCTGACCTCAAGAAGCTTACATCCTATTGGGGAATTTACCATATATACAGAAGGTACACTGACTTACTCTCCCAGGAAAAGGAAGGTCATCTTGGTCTTTCAGAGTCTTAGGATGCCTTGAAGGGTCTGAGAATTCTATATTATTTGCTGGTATCTTCTGAGTCCTTAACTTCAGGGTTCCCTCCAACGTTAGGCATAACAGTACTCCAGTTCCACTTAACCACTTTGCCTTGAGTTCCTTTTACAGAAGGATATTTACTTCAAAGATATAGTAAGTACAGATGTACAAGCACTTCCCCTACTACCCCAGGACATGCTCTCCCTTATGGTACTTTGTTTAGGAGGGAGTAGGCTCAGAACTGAGCTGTTCCTATGGCTTTTTAGGTTCAACCACATGTATGTCCAGAGGTAGCACGAGTGTTGGATGATCCCTTTGGCAGCTTGGGCTGGCCTGGGTCTGGAAGGTCAGTCCTGCTCCTTGGGGCATCAGTGCCAGGTAAGATGAAGCATGTAGCCTGAATTTCATGGAATCAGGGGACCAGAACCACTCATAGTCTGTCTACATAGACTGCAAAGGACTTTGAATGGCAACCAGAAGAGTTTGTGCTTTATCTTATAGGCAGTGACTGAGACTAAGGCTTTCAGCCACCAGTTGGACACTCAGTTAAGGAGCAATGAAATGATATTTGACTTGGAACGAGGTGTATTTCATAGGCATGGGCTGGTCACTGGCCTGTGCCTTGGAGCATGAGGTGCTTGGGGCATTGGATGATTCTCTTCCCCAGCTCTAGGGGAAGCACAGAGGTCTGGGATGCTCATGAAGCTGCCCACTCCTCATCACTGGCATAGTGGAGGGCCATCGAGTCAGTACCAGGAAACTTTCCACTGGGCTCAGACATCTTATTGCTCTATGGACCCTTCCTTCCTGGGCTCTCAAAACTAAGAACTGAGAAATACCTGAATATGGAGGAAGCCTGGGAAGAATGACCACCGGAACATGTCTTCAAGGGCCTCAGCTCCTCCAACCCTCCCTCAGCCATTGCTGACTGTCTCTGATGCACACAGGAGGGCCAAGATCTGCTCTGAGGGCCTGTTTTCTTCTCTTAACCAAGGCCTCAGGCAGCCCCACATTCATGGTTTCAATTCAGGCCTTGGATGGATTTATGACAAATTGACACGTGGCAGCCTACTTCTGCTTGGCCCCTTATTGTCCTGTTTGGTTCCAAGGGCAAAGCCCCACTGAGATTCACCTTTGCCCTGGGATTCCTGGAAGGCCAAGATTGCTTTTCACTGTAACTCAAGAGTGCCAGGGGGTTAGAGGGAATCCAGGCTGGCATCCCTGAACAGCTTCTTTCAACAAACCATGGGGTTGTAGCTGGGGGCCTTGGCTGGGTTTGAATGACAGGGCAGAAACGTTGTATATGGGGCTCATCTCATTTTTATGGACTGGGTCCTGCAAACACAACTACTTTATGTGGGAAAAGCTTGTGGGAAACTTTCCCTGTGTCGTAAATTATAATGACCCCATAAACAGAGGTAGGGCCGTCAGGAGGCCTGCACTGACATGGCAGCTCATGGGACAGCGACAGCTCAGGGAGTTTAAAATCATGTTGCCCTTCCTCACTGGGGCATCAAGACACTGAATGCCATTTTCAATCATCAGTTCAGGAAGGGACTTTCAACTTTTGCCAATTCAGTTCAATTCAACAATGGTCTACTAAGCATCTACTATGTGCCCAGCACTGTGCTAGGCCAAAATCAAGGCATTCCTTCTGTCAGAGCTTTCATTCCAATGGAGGGGGAAGAGCAGACACACACAGACCAAGAGACACAAAACATAGAATAAGGAAATCCAGAGTCATTTTGGAGTGGGGGAGGGGGGTTGGTCATGGGCAAAGAGGAGGGAGGAAATCAGCGAATGCCCCTTGGAGGTGGAAGGTGGGGTGTGACCTGAGGAAAATCCATTTCCCCACCCACCATTCCCATGACCAGTAACAATATTTAGAGCCAAAAATCATTGAAGATCATCTTTCCAAATCAACCAATCAACAATCCTTTATTGAAAACTCACTTGTGCCAGGCACAGTGCTAGGCACTGGAGATGTAAACTCAAGAAATGAAATAATCCCCTATTTGCATGTAGGTCACCTTCTCATGGGGGAGTTAAGTACATATGTAAAGATGTACATATATTCATATACAACTGTGACGCTGGGCTTGGAATCAGGAAGACTCATCTTTCTGACTTCAAATCCGGCCTCAGATACGTACTGGCTGTGTGATCTTGGGCAAGTCATTCACTCTGCCTCAGTTTCCTCATCTCTAAAAATGAGCTAGAGAATAAAAGGCAAATCACTTCAGTATCTTTGCCACAAAAACTCCAATGGAGAGTCAGAAATGACTAAACAGCAATCCCATACACACAAACACATATGCATATATAGACACATAAATACACATACACAAATATCTCACCTACTAGAAACACGAATAAATGCAAATACGAATAAAGTAGCTAAATACAGTTAATTTGGGTGAGAACTCTGGAGTTGGAGGGTTCAAAGCAGGCTTCATGCAGAGAGAGAGAGAGGAATCTGAGGAGGAGAGAAGAAGGAAGAGCATTCCAGGAAGGAGGCAAGACCAGTACAAAGGGAAAGCAGTGGGAAATGGCATGTCATGTGTGAGGAACACAGAAGGAGCAGAAGCAGGGTTTGATGAGCTTAGAAGGAGAGGTTGAGGTCCAGACTGTGAAGGGCGTTGGAAGCAAACAAAGGGTCACGTATTTTCCAGGAGGCAATAGGGAGTCGGTGGTTTGATTACAGAAGTCATGTGGCCAGCTCTGGGTCTGGCAGCAGCCTGTAGAGTGGTCTGAAATGCTAGCAGACTTGAGGCACGGAGACCCTTTAGGAGGCTTCTGTAATAATGCAAACCAAGGTGGTGGTTTGGTGAGTGGGGATGAGGGGTTGGGTGTGAAGGATGCTAGGGAGGTAGGAAGGTCAGCGTCTGACAACTCACTGGACACACAGAATGAGGGGGAGGAGGAATCGAGGAAGATGTGGTAACAAAAGTTGTCTCTGATAGAAAGAGGGAAACTGAGGCTCAGCAGGTGAATGACTTAGGCAAGGTCACACAGCACATAAACATCCCTATCTTCTGACTCCAGATTCAGAAAGGACTGGCTCCCTCTGAAGAGGCTCCTGTGATATCACAGATTTCATTGCAGGAAGTGGCTCTGCTGACCCAGGTGAGCAGGGTTCTGAACCTCAGAGCTGAGGAGTCAGATAGAAAGGAGAGGACTAATCCCGTATGCTGGATCTCTGCAGGCTGCATACTGAGCAGTTTCAAGGGTAATGTTATCTGTGTTTTACTCGATTTTTATTTATTTTGTTAAGCATTTCCCAATTAATCTGGGTGGCTCGCTGTTTGATGCCTCAGCCTTAGAGCTTTAGAAAGTCCCCTGCAAATGCATTCGATAGTCAGTATCATTCCTCTCCCATAAGACAAAAGACACCCCCCCCTTCCAAAGCAGGCAGCTTGTGATGTAGCTTGCCTCAGGGAAGAGCATTTCCATTCCAGAAAGGGAGCCAGCCACGGACTTGTTTATCCTGAGCTCTCAGGGGGTCAGTGGAACGCAAACCGTGACAATGAAGACCCTCAGAGCTGACATGGAGTGAAAGCTTCTGCCTACAAAGCCCTTTCACCTTCCCTGTGCTGACCTGACCTGGGCGTCTGGCCCAGGTCCTGTGGACAGTTAAAGAGGTGCAAGACCCAAACCCTGTCTGGCCTAGCTGGGACACAAGACCCTATGGAAGGGAAACAAGAAGTCCGTGCTGAGTGGATGGGCTGGTATAAATGTGCCATGTACATTGGCCCAGTGAGCAGCCCTACTCTGAAAAGGCTTGTGGTTGGCACAGACTCCCTTTGTCCATCCAAAGACTCTCTGGGATTTTAAAGCAAGAGGCTGATGGGCCACGAGACTGGTTGCAGCCCCCTGAAGAAACCTGGCCACAGAGGGATGGGGAGATGGGAGGACACAAGAGCCCAGCAGCTCTGGGGGCATCCCAGCTCTGGCTCTGCGGGTCCTTGAAGATTAAAAAGTACTGTCCTCATAATCCCCTGTGTCATGGATGCCACCCATCACTGTCCTCATCTTACAGATGAGAAAATCGAGACCTAAAAAAGAGAATTGATCTGCTCAAGGTCATCCTCAGTGACCTAGATGGGATGGGAGTCCAAGTCTGCTGACTCCCAATCTCCAGAGTCCACACGCACGCACATACACACACACACACACACACACACACACACACACACACTTCTCTAAAGTGGTGAAGTTGGATAAACTCTCTTGGGTGCTGTTGGGCCTTGACATGAGACTGTCCAGCCTTGAGGCCATGCATTTGCAGGGAGGGAGAGAGTACCGGCCCCTTGGCAGAAATCATAGATAGAAGGGATCAGTGGAAACCAGCTTCATCCTCACCTCCTTCCCATCAACTAACAGGCAAGTGTGCTCTTCCTGGGATCTCTACCATGGACATCTCCTTGGGTACCATCTTGCTTCCACACCCTGCCTGGACCTCTGACTGGGGCGCTGACATTTTTTAAGGTCGGACTGGAAGGAAGCAATCCACCTGTGTGGACAGCGGACCTTGGAGTCTGAAGAGATGGGTGCCTTCTCTGCTCTGAATCTTCCTCATCTATCAAATGGGGCTAACCCTCCTCAATGACCCAACTCCTGGTAGCTTGTGAAGAAAGCACTTTGTGAACTTTGTTGTCTGTTTTTAAAATTTTTAACACTTTTATTTAAAGTTTGAGATCCAAATTCTATCCCTTCCTCCTTTCCTCCCTCCGCTCTCCCTCTTCCCTGAGATGGTAAGCAGTCAGACATAGGTTATACATGTGCAAGTATGTAAAACATTTCCATATTAATCATTTTGTACAAAAAGACTTGAATAAAAGAAAAGGATGAAAGAAAGAAAGGCTGCTTCAGTCTGTCTCCAAACACTTGTCACTTCTTTCTCTGGAGGCAGACAGCCTGCTTCATCATGAGCCCTTTGAGATTGTCTTGGATCATTTATTGCTGAGAAGAACGAAGTCATTCACAGTTCTTCCTCAAATAATACTGCTGTTCCTGTGTACAACCTTCTCCTGGTTCTGTTCACTTCACTTTGGGAACCTCCAAAGGCTGGGGAAATATGAATTCTCAAGGTCTGAGTTTCAAACTAAAGGGTCTGGATTCAAATTCCAGTTGCCTGGGTGACGTCAGACAAATCACTTAACCTTTCCCTCTGTAAAATGAGAGGGTTGGGTTCACGACCCTCTGAGGTCGGTTTTGGCTCCATCTCTATGATGTTGGGTAAGAGGCCCAGAGAGGCTCACATCTCCCCAAAGTCACAGAGGAATCACAGAGTGAGGGAGGAAGGATCCTCAAAGGTCACCTACTACAGCTCTCATTTTCAAGGAGATAACCAGACATAAGGAGGGTACAGGCAGAGAGGGAATTGGAACCCAGGTCCATCCTTCCTTTGACTTCATCTCCGCAGCTCTAGGTTTGTGGCAGGCAGAGTCTCAGTTCTTCTCCCTGCAGTACAAGCAAATCATAGGCAGAGAATCTCATGATTCCAAGGGACCCCAGAGACAAGCAGGCCAGACAGAACCTGGACTAGAATGGTTTCTGCCATGTGGCTAACCAATGGGTCTCCAGGGAAACTGAGGCAGCCCAGCCCACTCTGGGACAGCACCAACTTTCCAGTGGGAAGTTTTCTCTTTGACTTTTGAGGCCAAGACTGCCTCTTTGTAAACTCCCTGAGGGTCCCTGTAAATGCAGGTAGGGGATTCTTGGGTACAGCCTTGTGAAATGGCAGATAACATGGGCTTATTCCTCACCACACTACATTCCCATGCTATGGGTGATCAGATCCCCAAGATGGGTAGTTTCAGTGCCCATGATGAAGATGTGAGTTCTTTTGGATGGAATCATTCCTATATGCGAGGCACTGTCTGCTCCCTGGCCTTTGGCTCCCTGGAGAGGGAGGGCCATGTGGGGCACCATGGGCTGCCCTGCCATGCGGCTTGGTTCAGGAGGAGACATCTGATGAGCCTCCCTTTGGGGTGTCTGTCTATGCAGCCGGAGCCAGGTCTGGGGGTGGGGGCTGAGTGCCTGATTACTGCTCCTGCTTGCCCAGAGGAGTGTCTAGCCGGTCAGGCTGCCTAGAAAAACATTCTCGCTTCTCTCTCTGAACTCTCGCTCAAGCCTTTGCAGCCAGCGGACTGTTGAAGCTGGGGCCGTGGTCTACAGTTGTTACTCCACAAAAGCATGGTTTCCTCAATCAGTCAAATCCACTAATCTCATTTCCAATGTGGCCAAGGGGAGGGTCCCTCCACATGCTTCACAGAGTTCCAGAACATGCAAGCTGGATGAATAATTTAAATGTCAGACTCAGTGTTCCCAGAACCAGAAATAGCCCATTACCACCTGTCTCTTTGGGTCAGGAGAGGAGGAATAAAAACAAAGTCCCTCAGAGGATACTTGGATAGACAGGGTGTGCCTTTGCCCTCGTGGGGTGATAGAAGTGGGCGTGGTGCTGGCCAGCCCTGCCCTGAATTCTTTCTGACCCTCTGACCAATGGTCACACTTCCATCCTCAGCGCTGAATCTCCAGGGTAGATGAAAAGGTGGATCACTTTCCTCCTCAGACCCCTTCAGTGCATTCTCATCCCTTACCTGATGAATGACAGACATGCTGGATTTACAGGCGCTCTGCAGGCTGGCTCTGTGACAACTGGCATCGTCCTTGTTTCAAATCATGTACCCTCCATGCATTTCATCCAAATGGACTTTCCTGCCAACTGTTCACCAAGCTTGGCGCCTCTTCTCCACACTCCATACATGTGTATCAACTGCTCCCAATGCCTAGAATACCCTTCTCATCCTCCTCCCCACCCTTTGGGATCTTTGTCTTCCTAGCTTCTCTAGGGTCACTCCCCTGGGTCACCTCTTGATCCTTCATTCTCCCCCCATCCTTCACCCCATCATATCTATTCTGTGCAGAGGAATGATACCAATGAATCTTCTCTTTTGTATGAACATTGGTGCAGGGAGCTCCCAGTGTGGAGACTCACTCTGCCAATGCAAATCAGCCTCTGCTTTATAACTGAAAGGCTTTCCAAGCTGTGCCAGGCATGAAATGAAGGGAGTCACTCACAGGACCAGCTTCCCATCCATGAGAGGAGGGGTAAAGGGCAGCTGGGGTTTGAAGACCCATCAGCTCAGCTTCCTACAGTGGAGGAGAAACATTCCCTGTCATACCCATGGGAGTGCCAACACCAATGGCCTGAAGGGTTGGTCTGCAAAATAAAGAGGGACCTCTTGTGAACTGAGCCCTAGAACATCCCAGGGCAAGAGGAATCCCTGGGGACCAATGAGGACTGGCCAAGCTCTTCCCCTCACATCCTGTGTGACCTTCTCTGGGCCTCCATCTTAGAAATGACCTAGAACACTGACAGGGTCCCTCCCAGCTCAGATATTCTGAGTTCTAAGATCTCTTCCACATTGGAATTCTAGGTTCTGAGATTCCTTCTAATACTTACATCTCATTTTTATGTTCCATGTTCTCTTCTAGCTTTGCAGTTCCAGGATCTATGTTCTAAGGTCCCATAAGTCTGCATCTGGACTTGAGACACTGGGGTTCAGCCTATAGTTCAGCAACCATTTACTGTATAACCTTGGATGAATCACTTGAACCCCCTAAGGGAGAGTTTCCTTCTTCGTAAAGGCAGGAGCCTCTTCAATCAGGCTACTCTGAATCCTATGAGAGAAAGTCTGATCTTCTCTGTTCCATGTTCAAAGACCTCTGCATGTTCTGACAGTTCAACGTCTTTCAGATCAGCACAAGAACTTGTCATGAGCTGAGCTGTCATAGCAGTCAGGTGAAAAACATTTACAAAGTGCCTACTGTGTGCTAGGTACCCTAGATAAAGGGTGCTGGATGGGAATGGGATGGAGGTGGGGGGGGAGCAAAAGAGGAGAGAGGGAGAAAGAGAGAGGGCGAGAGGAGAGGGAATGAGAGAGAGATAGAGAGATGAATGAGGAAGAGAGAGAAGAGGGGGAGGAAAGAAAGAGAGAGGGAGGAGAGAAAGATAGAGGGGGAGAGGGAGAGAGAAGAGAGAGCTGCCAGTTGGATGAAATTCCTTTCAGCCACATCTAAGTCAAGAGTCTTGGAGAGACTCCATTTCTCAGTGATTTCAGGTCCACCTGTTTGCCATTTTCTTGTTAAAAGGCATTAGTGAGTAGGGGCATGAGGCTGGGAGGTGATTGTGCAGGGCTCCACTGCGACCAGTCTACAAATCCATCTTCGAACCCAGAGCAAATTGTTCTCATGCTAAAAGGGGAAAGAGAAGCCATTTTCTAAGGTAAAAAAAAAGCATTTTGCAGAAGGTGAATTCTGAGATCCTGACCTAAATCCTGAACAAATTAGAGGGAAACAGAACCAGCTGGTGGGGAAGGGGCTGCAGGGAGGGTGTAAGGGTCCAGCAACTCTCCAGGAGCCATCACCTCCAACCTCTATGTGACCAAGCTCCTTAGCCTGAGCCAGTCTATGGGGTCTGGCCATCTGAGGTCCTCTGAATGAGAGTCATCAAAGATTATCTCTGATAAGTCTTTGGTGGGAGGTATTTAAGGAAGGCAAATATTTGCCTCCAAAACCTGAAGGTGTATTCATTTGAGAATTGTGGACCTATGGAGTCAGTAGGAAAGAATTCAGATTGGGGGTGGGAGAGGTTTTTTTTGGGGGGGGGGGTGGCGGAAGGCACAGCCAGGAGTATTTCTTAAGTTACAGTAATGATACTTGAAGTTCACAAGGTGCTTTCCTCATAATTACTCCTTGGGGGGTGAAGGAGGTGGAAGGGATGCAGATATTATCATCCTGACTTTGCAAATGAGAAAACTAAGTCTGAGGGAGGGCCATAGATTTAGAGCTAAAAGCAATGTCAGAGGACATGCGCTGACCCTCTTATTTTGTAGAGAGAGAAGTGAAGGGATCTCTCCAAGGTCACAAAACAAGGGGCTGTCCTAACACAGATCCATTTTTCTCCTCCACTTTAAAAAGGGGATGAGGTGGGGAGGAAAGTGATCACTTTGGAAATGCCTTTAAAATGAATGTGGAATCCCCAATAGTTGGAGTGTAATTCATCTGGACAGCTCCAGTGCTTGATAGAAATGGAAAGGGAATTATTGGCATTTTGCAGCAATGAAATCTGAGTCTATGAGGTTAAATGACTTAATGAAAGTGGCACATTAAATCAACAGCAGAGATAGGTAAAGACATGAGGGCTACCGGGTCAGCCTTGGCTCCCAGCAAGCATTCCCTTGGTCTAGGAAGCTGGGCGCTGGGGTCACAGGCCAAGAGATGCATCTGAGAGAGGGGACAGGTGTGCCCTGCAACATTATATGCACCCAGACTAAATTCTGTCCCCAGTAGCCTCCTGGAATGGCTCTTCCTGACCTGGGGCTGGCCCCAGGGGCTGGTTCTAAGGTTGTCCCAGTGGATGACAAGCTCTGGACAGGTCTACCCAGTTGGAGTTCCCTCAGTAAGACTGACAAATGACATAGTATTAAAAAAGCACTTTGCTAATCTCAAGGCTCTCTCATTAGACTTCAAAGCATTCTGGGAGTTATGACTATTATTATTAGCCCTGGGGCCATTCGACTAGGTCCTGAATACTGGGCAAAGTTTGGGGGCAAAAGCAACGATCAATGGCCTTTCCTGGTGCTAGGTACCTTCTGGCCCCACTTGACTTCTCTGTTCTACAACATTTGTACCATCAGGTGGATGGAATCCAAGACAAATGATCTTTTGACTAAAAGACAAGGTGTGGTTTATTTCTAACCTTTTTAGGGAGAACTAGCCCTGAAAACATTCAGGCCCCAATCCTGCCCCAGAGTAAAGGGATCCCTCAGTAGGCCCAAGTCCAAATTCTGTAGGAACCTTAGTCCTTTCCCCTGGGGATTCAACCATGGCTAGACATCAGAGTGGAGACATGATGTAGCTACATGAATGTCCTCCAGCTTCTCCTTCCAGGGTCCTTCCTAACTCCTAAAGGTCCATCTCCATCACTCTACTGTGGGACGTTTGTAGCAGAACAGACATGCCAAGCCTAGGGTCCTCTGGCCGCATCTTCCTCCCATCTTTTCCTGTTTGGACATTTCTTGTCTCATCACCACTCTGAGTGGTCCCAAGTGTGAAAAACTGAGGTTCTAAAGAAATGAAGGGATGGAGTTTTTAATCTGTTTTTTTTTAACCATCAGGCAGATGTGTCTGGTATGTGGTATTAGATGAAGGAATTCTTACCTATTTGTTTTACTGAAGTTCTTCTCATTAATGTTTACCACAAGAGCAGGCATTGATATGGTACCTTAAGACAGGTAGCCCTGTGGGCCTGGGGCCCCCAAGCTCTGGGGTCATACTCCTTCCTCTACTGAGACTCATAGAATCTTCCACTGAGCTCACTTCCCTATGCCACACCCACACCCCAACTTGCTAATGTGCTGCTCTCAGACATTCCTGTGTCTTTATTTTGTGTGGACTTTGTATAGACTATGTATATTCTGTTTACCTGTAGTACAATGCAGACTTGTTGAGGACAGGTACTGTTACAGTACCTAGTATAATGTATACAAAATAATTAGTGTCTATAAATGCTTATTAAATGTTGAATGACTAACTGGATATATTTTTAGGAAGTGACCTTTAAAGGTTATTCTCTCTTTTTAGCACAGTATACTCTGAGGAATTTCCAAATCAAGTTTGTATCTAGGTTTCCACAGATAAAGGTACACAGTTGCCATACAAGCACTAAAGGTGAGAAGTAAATATTTGGTATAGGACAGCCTTTTTTATCTCCATCAAAAACTCAGATGCAAAGCACTCAAAGAAGACCATCAGCAGTTATGGACAATGCAAGAAGCCTGTGTGCTTCCCTTGGAGAAGATGTGACTTTGTGATTGTATGACTGTGCCAGACCTCCTGGTGTATCAGCATTTCCATGTATCCCTAGCTCTACCACAGCATCTTACGTAGTCCTTCCTACAGTTGTGATATTCCCTTATGGTTTGGATTCTTTCTACAAGGCAAACACACTTTGGAGCTATGGAATGGGCTGGCCCTTCTCATTGAATAGGCGATGTCTGAACAATTCACTCTAATAGTGGAGGAGCTGGTCACAAGGTCTTGATCTCTTTTCTCACCATGTTATGACCTTGAGTTTCTCACTACCGTAGCTCCAGCTACAAGGGCCATATCGACACTCTTTTCCCAAGAGTGACGGTACTCCTCTACTCCTCTCCTTCTCATGAGGTCAGAGATTCAAACTCTTGAATTTGAGATTATTCTTAAGGCAACCCCCAAAACTGGTGCTACCCAAGAGGTCTTGCTTCCTTATCTAGAAATCTAGGTGCTGGAGTCACGCTAGCTGGAACCTTATTTACTCCTTTCCCACAGTAAGTTGGGTATCAGGAACTTTGTCCATCAATGTCCCTCTGGGGCGCAGTGGGCACACATGTCTACTTTGCCATATAGTTCTGCGGGAACTCCATTATTGTCCCATTTGATTTCATCTCTTGCTCTGGGAATGGCGAGTGACAGTTCTCCAGTCTGCAAACTACACTAAGAAAGGGAAAAAAATACATGGCAAAAGGTGTCAAGCAACTTTTTGTCCAGGAACTATCTTTCTTGGCCATCTCAAAGGGGCATACAAGTTTCATCATGTGTATGTTTTTGCTTTAATTTACCCTTAACTACTTGGAGGTGGGAGGTGGGTGGTGAGTTGTGGAGAGGGATACACTAGACAATTGATATATTTCCTCCTCTTCTGCCCTTACTCTAAAAGAGAGACAAAAGGAAGGGAATGATTGAAAAAGTGAGGTGTCTGCAGTTTTCTATCAGTGTTTACCACAGAAGGGTGCTTCCTCGCACCAGACTCCATCCACCTATGGCCCAGACAATCTTAGACATAGCCCCAGTCACTAGAGACCAGTCAGGAGCCATCTTTATTCTCTGAGATGTGGCTAGGCAGGCACTTCCACATTGCAAAAGGAGGAAGGATGTTTGCCATATTAGTCAAGCTACTACCTTAGTCAATTCCCTTAAACAGAAAGTATTCGAAAAAGAGAGAGAGAGAGACAGAGACAGAGACAGAGACAGAGACAGAGACAGAGACAGAGACAGAGACAGATAATTAAATTAAAGACAAAGTTCTTTCCATGGTGATGAAGCATTCCATCTTTTGGAAGCGGTCAGAAGCTTTGAGTAGGCCAATTGCATATGAAAAGTCAGTAGACAATGAACAGAGCAGATTCTCTGTCCAAGTCTCTCTTCCCCCTACCCCCACAGACAATCATTTTCATTAACAGGCACCCAGGGATGGAACTCAAGGTTAACTTAACTAACTGAGGGGACCCAGCTTACCCAGGGAGAGTCCTGGCTCTGAAGCTCAAGGACTTCTCACCCTAGAGATGTGGGACCTTTCGAGGTGAGGAAGATGTATGTGGTGGGGACAGGTAAGAAGCCACAAAGATCCAGTTTAAGAGATGTTATATGTGCTTGGGGGTTGGGGGGAGATGAGCTGGCCACAGGGGAGGAGACCTGAGTTGCCCCAATAGCTCCTGCCATGTGCATCAGGTGGGTCTATTCTGGTGAATGGAGGGGAACCACTGACAGGGAAGTATGGGTGACTGTGATATGCCTCTAAAGAGTGAACATCCAAGTTTCAGCAGATCACAGCCATTTTGATCCTTGAATATATGAGAATCAATTGACTTGGGCATGGATACTCCTTTTAAATCTTGGATTGCTGAGACCTTCTCATTTCTCCACAGCTGCAAAAGATAGCACGTCAAGTTATGATCTCTTTTTTTCTCTTAACAAGGAGTTTTTTCTCTTCTTCTTCTAAATATATGTAGACCACGGTTCCACTTGGAATTTATTATTATGAGCAGTGTGAGAGTTGGGTTGGCTCCCATTTTTTTTAACCAAACTGCTATCCAATTTTCCCAAAACTTTCTCTTGAACTATGAATTCTTTTTCCAGTGTTCTGTGATCCTGGGATCATAATAAAATAAATTTGATTCTGGGTCTTGTTCATCCCATCAGTTTTTTAAAACACATTTCTGTTTAGCATCAGACAACTCTGATCATTCCTGTACCTACTTGATTGATGGCATAGTTTATGACCCAGTGGCCCAAAAGAGAGTCGTGAGCTAGAGAAAGGTAGATAGGAAGCAGGCTGGGGAGCCCCTGGGTGCAGCTGTGATCTGGAAATGTTACAGACATTGTGAGTGTAGAGTCCCATGCTCAAACTGCACTAGATGGATTACTATGATACCCTCGGATGGAAGACAGAGTGGAGTGGGGAGAGGCTGGAGGTAAGGATGGGGAGAAAAGGGAGAGTGCTTTCTTTTTTCTCTCTGTCCTGTCTCTCTGTCCCTGTCTGTCCCTCTTTCCATCTCTTTCTGAATGGTCACAATTTTATGGTGAAGTTATGAGGACACAAGAGCTTGGGGAGAGGAAAGGTTTGAGGAGAAACATGGTGAAGAGTGGAATCATGAATGAAGGAGAAATGCTTGCTGTAGTGAGGCCTCTGTTTAGCTTAGATTAAAAACAAATCATAATTGATTCAATCAGCTGAATTTGTGATTTTCCTCTCACTCTAGCAGCAGGCAAACAGGAGCCAAGAAGCGTAATGTTGGGTTGATGTTTGAAGACGTGTAGTTGCCCAATGCATCTTGGGCTCACAGGATTTAAGGCAAGATGAGAATGTCAGAGTTTATCTTATTCACCAAGAGTGGTGAAAGGGAGGGGGCAAGGTTGCCAGGTCAGGGGTGATGGTGTGGTGTGCAAGGATTTCGAATTGTTCACTTACCTATCTAGTCAACCAGACAGTAAGCATTTATTAAGCACCAATAATGTGCCCAACACTGAGTTAAGATGTAGTTTCCTTTAAGGAAACTCTGTTGTCTGTCTTGACCCCTGCTCTGCCTGGAGGAAGGACTGACTTCTCCGACTCTTCGTTTGCCCCTGACTCCAGTAATTCTCCTCCTATAATTCTCTGCTGTAGGGCAGGACTTCAGGGAACTGTTTCTCAGATGCACTGGGTCACAATGGCCTCTAGTGGTCCCCTCGAAGAGAAGGAGGGAGACAGTGGTTTGGACAGGTCAGGGTTAGAGTTTGATGCCTGGTCCTGGGTCCCAGACTCTTTGGATACTTTGTCGCCACCAACAGTGGCACAGATGGCCAAAGACTGTTCTGCCTTATGTGCCACGGGATATCTCAGACCAGCCTGTTCACTCAGCTCCTCAGACCTAGATGCCCCAGGAAAATCTGGGTGCTGTGTTCTTCTACCAGATGAGTCATTGGGGGGGGGGGGGTCAGTTACCACTCTCCACTGGTTCTGGGCTTCTTCAGCACAAGGGTGTCTGGGAAAGCTTGAGGCGGCCTCATCAGGTGATATTAATGGGCAGACACAGAATCTGTCAGGTATATGAGCTGTGGGCCGACACAGGCCACCTGCGCTCTAAGCACCGGAAAGAAGGGCAGAGCGCCAAGAAAGGCCAGTGTGCTGGGGTGTGGGAACGTCAAGGCTGGAGCCAGGAAAGGCAAACGCCACTGTTCCCATGGGGCCTCAGATTTTGGGGGATCCCACCAGGGAGGCCTGAGCTCACTGGATCAGGGACACTGGGACAGAGGGCACCTGGCTGAGCTGCCTGGGTGGGGGCTGGACAGGGGGTGCCCCGGATCACTTCACTTCACACCAAGACAGAGGGGATGCTCTGGGGGAGGGAATGGGGGGGACTGTAGGTGACTCTCAGGGAATCCTCCTCCTTATCAACCCAACCTCAGGGACCCTGGGTGTGCTGAGGCTGTGAGTCTGAGCAGTCATCCCTCATTGCTCAGGGGCCAGCAGGTCTACAGTGCTCCTTTGTCCAGGGAGGGGTGGAGATGCCTGGAGAAAGAACAAGGCATTTCTTTATGAGGGGGAGGACTTGCTGAATATCTCTGCCTGGGAGCAGACCAGAGGGTATCGGCTTCCATTTGACAGATGGGGAAACTGAGACACAGGGAGATGAAGATACTCAGGCTAAGAAGGGAGAGATTGTTCCCCCTGAGCCAGAAGCCAAGTCCAAGGCTTTGAAGGCCAAGCAGGTGCTGCTGAAGGGTCTCTGTGGCCCCCAAAAGAAGATCCTAACATCCCCCATCTTCAGCAACCCCAGGGACCAGGAATTTGAAGGCAACCCTGGGAAAAGTGCCCCCAGAGGAAGCTTCATGATGTTGTTACTCTGGTTCCCTGGGCTGCCGAGTCTTCTATGGAGAATGTTGGGGAGACAAGACTCTTGTCTTCATCCTGGATCTCCAAGCCACGAGCACATTTTAACCCCTAACCCTAACCCTCACCCTAAATGCGCTCTAACTCTAAATGCACTAGGATTCTAACCCTAATCCTAAATGCCTCCGATTCTAACCCTCCGATTGAGCAGGTGGTAAAGAAGCTATGTGACCTAGATGAGGTTGGATGAGCACTGTCCTGGCCTGATGGAGGGAAGGAGCCCTCTGTCTGACGTGCCCAGGAGAGCAGGTTTAGCCAACAAACTGGAACCATTCAGGCTGCATTCACGAGCCTGCTCTACCTACGATACAAAAGGTTTCTAGTGTTTAAAAAGAATCCGCAAAGGCTCTTTTACATACTGTTGATGTTAATAATGACAACAATGATAGTAACAAGCCACTAGGGAGTACAGTGGAGACTGGGCCAGGTCTTGGTCAGAAAGACCTGAGTTCAAATCCAACTTCAGAAACTTTTTAGTTGAGTGATCCTGACCCGGTTGCCTCAGTTTCCTCATCTGCTAAATGAGCTGGAGAATGACATGGCAAACTGCTCCAGAATCTCTGCCAGGCAAACTCCAAATGGGGTCACAAAAAAGTTGGACACAACTAAAACAACTGAACAACCACCACAATGGTAAACCCCTACTATGCGCCAGACACGTCACAAAGCTGACCTCATTTGATCCTCATAACAAACCCCGGAGGTAAGTGCTATAATTATCTCCATCTTACAGTTAAGGAAACTGAGGCCGGCAGAGGCTGAGTGATTTGTCCAGGGTCACACAGCTGGTAAGTGGAACTCAGGTCTTTCTGACTGCAGACCTGGATCTCTTTTCACTGTGGCACCACCTTGACTCCTGAAAGAAAATGCCTGGAGCATTCTTTTTCCCAGAAAATGCTGAGAAATGCACTCCAGTTTGTGGCTGGATCCAGAGGGGGTCTTGACCTCAGAGGACCATCTGAGGGGCTGGAACTGTGGGAAGGTTAGTCTGCTTCCAGGTGACTCCCTGTCCCAGAGCCTTGATGTGTGATTTAAAGCCCACATCCCAACCTTGTCTTACACATTCATCGTATCCACATACCCTGAGATCCAGTCACACTGTCCTCCTTGGCATCCCATACCAATAAATACTCATCTCCCACCTCTGTGTCTTTGTACTGGCTATGCCTCAGACCCCTATGCTTGTTCTCCTTCTTGACTGCTGCCACTTACAGTCTCAGGTTTTCTTCAATCCTTAACTCAAGGGAAACCTTCAAGAAGCTTTTTCTGATTTCCCAGCTGTTAGTAGTCACTCTCTCAAAACTTTGTATTATTTTGCCTAAATCCTACTTATACTTACATCACTCATGCATACCCCCACATCCACCCTAGGCTTATTTATTGACCTCAGCCTACCCTCATCCTGGCTAGTCCAAGTACCCAGAGGAGGCCCACCACCACACACCTCCTCAAACTCTCAGGGTCCTCAAGTTAACTCCCCCTGCCCCCACTCTAGCTTTCAAGCCCCCATTGGTGAGTTTCCATCTGAACAAACCTCATCATTCATAATGATGGCATAATGATCTTAAACACAGCCATGGACTGAACAATGAGGTAAAATCTATAATAATAACTCACTACTCACAGAAGAGCAAATGTAGGCAGGGGAAGGAGTGTTGAGCATTTACTTTGTGCCAGACAATCACTGCTCTCAGGGAGTTTATATTCTAAATGGAAAGGAGCACATAAAAGGGGTTGAATGGAAAGAGAAACAGAGACAGAGAACCAGAGAAAGAGGGAGAGAAACACAGAGAGAGAGAGAGAGAGAGAGAGAGAGAGAGAGAGAGAGAGAGAGAGAGAGAGAGAGAGAGAGGGAGGGAGGGACAGAAAGAGAGAGAGAGACAGAGAGAGACAGAGACAGAGACAGAGAGACAGAGACAGAGACAGAGAGACAGAGAGAGAGAGAGAGAGAGACAGAGGGAGAGAGATAGAGGGAGAGAGAGAAACAGAGAGAGAGAGAGAAATCCTTTTCAGGGACATAGTGAATTCTGTAGAGTCAGAAGCTCAGACAGAAAAAAACACTGATACATATATACAAAAGCACACATGTACACACACACACACACACACACACACTCTATAGATTCAAAGTGATAGAATTATAGTCTTCCTTTTGGTCTGGGATTCTTGCCCTGGTTAGTCTTCTACAGTCTCCAGACTGGGTTTGAAGCTAGAACTGAGAGCCCTGCTCCACTCCTGGGCTGCTGCTTTCTACTGATTTTTTTTCCTTGCGAGGGCCTACGACCGACCCCTCCCCATTCGGGACTAGTAAGTAATTCTTTCTGTTCTGGATCTATGACCCAGAACTGGGTTGTGAATGACAGATTGCCAGTTGGCACCCAATTGACATAGTGTATACCTCTCTCTGCTGGATCTGAGACCTCCTTTTGCCCTGGTGTACAGCTTCTCTCTGTGCCAACATGCTCCACACAGTGGCCTCTTGGCCAGGCCCCACCCTGCTGTGCACAAATCTCTCCCTAAGTTGACCTGAGTTGGGTCAGATGGACCAGTCCTTGGGGTTTCTTTGTTATTTCCCCATCATGACTCAGTCTGGTGCGTTGTCTAGATCTGTTTGGAGGAATCATGAAGCAGAGAGATTGCTGTGTTTCTTCCTGCCCCTCCGCCATCTTGGTTTAACCTCCAACCCAGTCCGTTGGGGAGGAGCTCCATTGTAAAGGGCTCTTTCTGACATTAGTCCAAATTTATCTATTTTCCCCTTTCCCCCCATAGTTCCTGGTTCTATCCTCTGGGGCCAAGAAGAAGTCAAATCTGCCTTCTACACGTCCTTCTTTCAAATACTCAGAGACAGCTATCAGTTTGCCTCTTTCTACTTTCTTCCCTTAGGCTCTCCATGGCATGTGTGCTTCCACCTCACCACTATCATTGCCCCCCCCCCCGATTCTCCCTAGCTTGCCATTTTCTGCCATAACAGTCCTCCAGCAGTGATGTGCCCAGGAGTGATGGCAGCAGGATTGGAGCCTTCCTGCTCCTGGATACTGGGCCTCCCTTAATGCAGCCTTAGCTTCCATTAGCCTTCTTAGCAGCTGCCATATTGCACCATTAGCACCTACTGACCCTACAGCTTCACTAAAACCCCTGGTCTTTTTTCAAACTTCTGTCTAGCCACGTGTCCTTTAATGTTTGTGTGTGGAATGGATTCTTTCAAAAACCAGGTGTAGTATTTTACCTTTATTACTCTATTAAATTTCATCTATTAATGACTACTCTTTGGGTCTTAGACATTCAGCCAATAATCAAATCCAACTAACTCTGCCATCCTCTAGCAACATCTCCCCAGCTCTTCCACAGAAATAACACAGGGGCTTTCTCAAACACATTTAGAGAAAATTCTAGGAGGGGACTCAGTTTTGAAAGTACCTAGGGATTAATTTTTTTCAATCTATCATAAAATGGGGGTGGGGCGAGGGCTTCTAAACAAATGTAAGCAATGACTAGTGCTGTTGTCATGTGCGCACAGCAGTGTGCACGCACACAGAACCGAGGGGAAGCTACTGCTCCAGGGGCCACTTTGATATATGTGTAAAATCTTGATGAGCATGATCTCACATATTAAAGTTAGCGACGATGTAAATATGACCGAGGCACAGGCAGATGTTTGCAGATGTTTGGCTACTACAGACCTTATGAATGAGAAGTGTAAAATAGTATGCTGTGTTTATTGTTTGTGGGTTATTATTTTTAAACATTTTTATGAACTTGGACACCACTGTAAACATGGACATTTCCGTTTACAAAGAGCAGAAAGAGAGAACTTAAAGCTAAGCTACTCTTTGCCGTTTATTTTTCTTAGTGTCTGTCATTGACCACAGCGTCTGTAACCCTGCTCTTGTCTGTGTCCCCTTCAGTACCTTCTTCAGGTCTCTTCTGTGATTTTCAATTTTATTATACATCATATGTGTCTTAAAATGCACTGATTTAAGTACATAAGTGGTATCCACTTTAAATCCTCCACACTTAACATATTAAAAATTAATATTCTCCATTCATTTCCAATAAGAGTAATCTTATTACTCTCCTATTATTATTATCTTATTAAATTCCACCCCATGAAATCAGGGTACTGAAACAGTTTTAAAATTTTCTCATGATTCTTTAAAATCTTCCTAGAACATTTTTTCTCTTTCAGGTCATCAGATCCACAGACATGTATCAAGCACCTTTTATGTGTTGGGTACTGCGCTAGCAAGACGGAAATTTGGAAGATATAAGATTCTTCAGTCCATGTGACCACAAAGATAATGATGTTCTTTGCCCTCTGGATATCTGTATGGGGAGGGGAATAGTCCTGAACAGCCACCAGCTGCCACTGCACTAGAATGCAGCCTGGGACAAGTTTTCAGTACATGGAGTAGACCCTGGTCAAGACCTAGAGACATGAGGAGAAGGATCAGAAAAAGCAAGGAAGGTTTGAGATTAGCCCCGGGGGGAGAGAGCACCCCAAAACTTAAGGTTACCCAAATAATGATCAAGCCGTGTGTGTGTGTGTGTGTGTGTGTGTGTGTGTGTGCCATGGCCTCAGATATGGACAGCTGAAAGGAACCTTAGAGGTCATCTTTTCATACATGAGGAGCCAAGCCCATAGAGCTTTAGAGGCTGACCCAAGGTTATACAGGACATGTGTCCACGGTGGAATTTGAACCTAAGTTCTGGACCTTCTGTGAGTCATTATGTCTTACACTCTTTGTACTGTACTGCTAGTGGAGGCAATGATGAGGAAAGATCATAGGATTCAGAGTCAGAAGAATGAGGATGTATCCTAGCTGGGCTCCTTGTTAACCGTATGACCCTGGCTATTGGCAGACCCTCTTTAGCTGCCCTACAGACCTCATTAGACTAAATGAGATGATCAGTTGTTCTGTGAGTGCCTGCCATCTTTATGTGTAGGTACACAGCAATGGGGGCTTCTCCTATTAGGTCTACCCTGAATTGTCCGAAAATCACTTCTAGGAACGAAGGGTTTATAGCTAGAAAAGCTTCCAGTAGTGATCTGATGGTGAGTTCCATTAGTGTTGATGGTTTGCAGTCCCTTTGGCTAGTTCCTTGGGACTTGGAAACAGAGGTATACTTGATGGTGGCTTTGAGAGCTGGATTCAAGTTCAACCATTGGCTCTTCAGTTGATACCTACCTCTCTCTGAATCTCAGGTGTTTTTTTCCCCCTCTATACCTTTCTTTGTATCCCCAGGGTTTAGCCACAGGGTATGATACATAGTAGTCACTTAATAAATTTTTATGGACAGACTAATAATTGAGGTAATAATTGAGACACTGTAACACCGCGAGTCGTTGTGAAGATAATGTTTGTTTCTACATTAAGGACAAAAAGAATTGGAGTTTTTTTTTTTTTTTTTTTGGAACTTTTCTATCCTCCCTCCATCCCCGCCTTGGGTATTCCTGGGTCCTCATGTCTCCTGCCATTGTCACTCAGTGTCTGAGACCACCCAGTGTTATCTGTAACCTGGAACTGGGCATCCTTTGAGGAGGAGCATTTGCCTCATTCTCTACCTTCCTCTTTCAGAGCACTGACAACATTTCTGGCCTATGGCTAATTACTGCGAAGTTTTCCTGTAGCAGCAGCAGCAGCGGCAGCAGCGGTGGCAGCGGCAGCAACAGCAGCAGCAGTAACTGTGCTTTTCTGTCACTTCAAAACAGACAAAGCACTTTGCACCCCTGATCTCTCAACAGCCTTAGGAGATTGGGAGGAGTGTTCTTATCAATTCAATGAAGAGGAAAATGAGGAGATTAAGTGATTTAGTTTAGACTACCCAGGTAGGAAACACCTGAGGTCAATTCAAATTCAGGTGTTCCCGAAATTGAGCACTTTCCCCCCCACAAGTGAAGCTTCTGGACAAACAAACAGAGCATGTCCCCTAAGGTTCTCACTGCCAAGAGTTCTCAGCCCAAGAATACTAATTGTCTCTTCCTGGGTGCCTGGCAACATCTACTGCCTCTGCTCCCTTCCAAAGGCCCCCTGTGCCACTTTCTCCCTCCCAGTTCTGTGGTACTGTGCTGACTTTGCAACATCCCTGAAAACCTTGACGGAAGATGGTCATGAGCCCTAAGTAACTCAGCACAGAAATGCTCATGAAGTCAGGCAGCAGACTCCTATTTTGGTTTCCTTTGTAGCTACTGATACTTCACTCTTTGATAAGTGAACAGTCAGCAAAAATGAGCCCAAAGCCAGGCCCAGGCTGGACCACTAACATGGAAACCCCCCTCTTCCAAGCTCCTCCCTGCACACAGGCTCTTCTCTTTTGTCTGCACAGAGTTGTTGCACACTTTCTTCACCTCTGGCCTTCTTTGTTGTAACTTCTAAGACCTTTCCCAGGTCCAATATCCTCTGTTCTGGGCTCTGGCACCCCAGGTTCAGTGTTCGAAGGATCTGCCCAGCTCCAACATCCTCTGGAAAGGTCCCTCCCCATTCTGAAACTGAAGCTCTTATCTCTAGAGCCCTTAGGGTGCTCCTCATGCCTCGCAAACTCCCTTTGCTGACAGGTAGGGGGAGCCCTTTACCAGCTGGTGGACAACAGAGCATCGGCTTTAGTGTGGCTTCTCCCCTGTCCATCCCCATCTTTGCTGGAGACAAAAACCGTGACAAGGGGTTGTGACTGAAAGTCCTAACTTAGATTTGAGTCCTAACTTAGATTCCTCATTGATGGACTTGGCCTCCTGCAGACTCAGTTTCTTTGACTGTAAAATGGGAATAAGGTTCCCTGGCGCTATTTCCTCTGGAGGGTTGTTGGGAGGAAAGGAACTTTGTTAACCTGGAAGTCAGAAAGGAACCAGAGGTCTTGTCAGAAAACTGTTTCTGCTAGCCAGAAGTACTCGAGTGACTCAGACCAGGTCTTTGGACCTCAGTGCCTTTATCCACAAAGAAGGGTATCTTTCATTCTGTCTGTGCTGCTGCATTGCAATACCAGCTCTCCAATGACGCTCCTTCCACTTCTGACCGGGACCTCAGGTGAGCTCCCCGATAGGAGGATGGGACAGGGTCCCCTCAGACAGTGCCCAGGTAGGTGCCCTAACAGCACCATACAAGCACAGAGCTGGGGTGGCTGCTCAGTGATGGCCCAGAAGTGCATGGGCAGACTTTGTTCACCAGCTTTTTGCTGGGTCTTCCAAAGTGCTGGAACCTCCTGGCACACCCATCAGAACGGATGAGAGGGGCAGCCCTTATCCTATCTTAGCTCCCATTTTGGAAGCATTTGACAAACGTAATCACATGTGGTCCTCACAGCAGGCATCTGGGGCAGGTGCTAGTCTTCTTTTTATTTTAACAGATGAGGAAACTGAGGCATAGAGAGAGGGGAGGGGCTCACTCAAGGTCACATAACTAGGGAATGTCAGCCAAGATTCGATCTTCCAACTCCAAATCCAGGTTTCTTTCCATCAAACCTCACTCTTTTTCTTCTCCTTAAGGTGTTAAAGGAAGCCTGCATTTTCATTGTTTCTGCTACCTGGAGTAAAGACCCTAAATGACAGCTTCACCGTCAGGGGGCTCCCCATTGGAATCCCACTTTAGGCACCTATGACCTGTGTGACCCTCAGTCTCGTCATCTACAAAATGAGTCAAACAACAGCAACTTCACAGTGCCTTGTGCACTTCAAAGATGTAGAAATGTTCATTATTACTATCATGCTGCTACCTCCTTCCTTCCCCATCTCTCTCTCTCTCTCTCTCTCTCTCTCTCTCTCTCTCTCTCTCTCTCTCTCTCTCTCTCTCTCTCTCTCTCTCTCTCTCTCTCTCTCTGCCCTCTCTGTTTTTCTCTCTGTTTTGTCTCCTCTTTGCCTCTCCACTTTGTCTCTTTCCCTCTCTCTCTCTCTCCCTCCCTCTCTTTCTCCTCTCTGTCTCGCTTTCTCCCTGTATTTCTCTTGGTTTCTCTCTGTATCTCTGCCTGTACTCCTCTCTCTTTGTGAGTCTCTCTCTACCTCTCTCCTTCTCTCTCTCCCTCCCCCCCCCCCCCCAGGTTCACAGTCATGCTTTGTGATCAAAGCTACACTGTTTGACCAAGAAAACAAAGTCGTGCTTACCCTGGCCCCCCTGCCGCTTCAGAATGGTGGGATGCAGAGGCCCATAAGCGCAGCTCACGGGTCCCTCTGGAAGCCTCTGGGGCCCGGGCTGATCCCCAGGCCCCCAGGGATGCAGCTTCCCAGGTTTTATTCAGTATAGCGAGGTAAGCTGCGGCTGGGAACCTCGCGGCTCTGTGCGCTCCCAGCAGTAGGGGAAGGGAGGGCGCTGGCCAGCACTTCAGAGGAAGACAAACAAACTGTGTTTAGCCCCACGCTCCAGGCCCCCGCGCACAGCGTGGGGCCTCCGCTGGGAGCCGCTCAGGCTTGAGTGTCCCGCCTGTGGGGTGTCGGTACAAGCCCTGGGGACAGAGGTCAGAACAGGAGGCCCCTTGGTGCTGAGGACATGATGACTGGGCAGAAAGAGCCGGAGCCCCCGCCCCTGAGGGCAGGGGACGGATGGAGCCTATGGTGAAGAGGAAGGTCCGCGGCCATTTCCAGGGCTTCTTAAAGCCTGCACAACCCGGACACCCATCCACCCATCACCTCATTTCAGCCTCACAGTAACCCTGGCAGGTGGGTCCTGCCATCATCCCCAGTTTACAGAGGTTCAGACAGGTGGCTTGTCCAGGATCACACAGCTTTCCTGAAGTGAGGTTCATAGCCAGGTGTCCAGACTCCTAGTCAGACGAGCCAGGCAGCCTTTCAGCCTTCCATCCCCCATGCATCCTCAATACACACCTCCATCCAGGAAGCAATATGGAGCCAGTGTTTCATCCATATGGCTATAGCGTCTGGCGATCCCCTGCGCTGGTGCCTCCTGGGGTGTGGGCATGCCCTTGGCTCTCAAAAACTGTGCAGCTGGAGCTCAGGCTTCGGCAGGTCGGACCAAGCCGGCGGGGCTTCAAGGACCACCAACCCACTGACGAACCTCAAGCTGTCTGCGTGGGTGTATCTATGTGGCCATTTGTCTGTTTCTGTCTGTCCTTCTGTAAGTCTGTGTATCTTTCTGTGCATCCATCCATCTGTCTTTCTGTGTCTGTGTATCTGTCTCTGTGTGCATATCCCTCTGTCTGTCTCTGTCTGGCCTTCTGTCTGTGTGTCTGTGAGTGTTTAAGTCTATCCTTCTGTCTATGTCCTCCGGTGAATCTGTCTGTCTGTGTGTCTGTCCATCTATGTGTCTGTCTGTCTGTGGGTCTCTCTTTCCTTCAAAGACAAGTCTCACTGCAGTTGGTGATGAGCTCCTAGCCACAGATTTCTCAAAAACTGAGCCCTCTGCCAGAAGTCAGTGTGTGCATACATGGAAGGTGAAGGGAGGAAGGAGGAGGGGTGACAATTTCAGTCATAGAACATCCAGACATGTATCACCCTAGGACTTTGGAGCACATGTTCATTCACTGATACCTTTATTCACTCAGTCTTTGTGAAGCACCTTTGGGCAGCTAGGTGGTGCAGCGGATAGCGCACCAGTGCAGGAGTCAGGAGGACCTGAGTTCAAATCTCACCTCAGACACTTGACACTCACTAGCTGTGTGACCTTGGGCAGGTCACTTAACCCAAATTGCCTCATCCTGGGTCATCTCCAGTCATCTTGATGAATATCTGGTCACTGGATTCAGATGGCTCTGGAGGAGAAGTGAGGCTGGTGACCTGCACAGCCCTCCCTCACTCAAAACAAAGTCAAGTGCAAGTCATGTCATCATTTCTCTGATGGCATGGTCTTCTTCGGCAACGAAGTATGAACACACACACACACATGAAGCACCTTATGCATCAATACCCTGTGCTCAGGGAGGGGGGGAGTACACAGAGGAGCTAAAGCAGATTTTCTACTACCTGGAAGCAACCCATTTGGGGGGAGGGCAAGGAGGACAGGGCTAAGTCACAGAATAACAGTAGGC
Organism: Notamacropus eugenii; assembly: GCF_028372415.1. NCBI lineage: Eukaryota > Metazoa > Chordata > Mammalia > Diprotodontia > Macropodidae > Notamacropus > Notamacropus eugenii. The sequence goes on from NC_092872.1 coordinate 757,464,398, forward strand.
ACAGTGGACCTCCTTAGGGTGGGCACATAGAGGACTGAGCTTAGAAGGCAGGTAGGTTTGGCATCCTTGAAAGAGGGTTGCTCTTGGGGTCAGGAAGACCTGAATTCAAATCCTACCTTAGAGGTTTGCTAACCATATTACCCTGGGCAAGTCACTTCCCCTTTTATCCTCAGTTTCCTCAATTATAATTGACAACTGACTGATCCCTCAGGGCTGCTGCAAGATAATATTAGCGAAGCAATTTGGAAACTTTAACATACTCCATACATGCTAGCGACTGTTATCATTTTACTTAAAGGACGACATTTCTTAGTTACCCAATCCTAGAGGGCAATTATTCTATTTTTCAAGCAAAGCAAAGAAACTTAAACCTAACCAGATTTCATTATTTAAAAATTTACAACCAAATTTGCCAAATTTTAAGAAGCGAACGCAGAACCCCAAGCTGTTGCTGTGGGGAGGACCAGGCATGTACACAGATGTAGTCACTTTTCATCATGGTCATTTTTCATCATGTAACCAGATGACCTAAACTGAACAGGAAAGGGAAGAGAAGGGACAGGGAACATGGTAACGAGCCAGGAGTATTGCCTGATTAGGTCTTGCCATCCTGCTCTGAGGTCTCCATGTTGCCCATGGCTTAGATAGTGTCAGGTTTCCCTTCTCCCCATCATCTACCCTGGGTGCAGCCATGCTCCCCCATCGAGGGCTGTCCCCTCATTTTCAGTGAGGATTCTTACAAGATGGAACCTTGGCTGAGGAGTCTTCTGGAACCCTGTGGGGATGGGGCAGTCTTCAAAGGGTCCTCTCTTGCCAGACCAGGAAGAGTTGGAGCCTGGGCTTTCCAGGCTGTATCAGTCAGCAGCTTCACAGTTCTGACAACTGGGAAACAGGGGTGAGATTTTTAACAAGGGAAGACCCTCACCACCTCCCAGGAACAAAGCAGGATAAAAACACTCCTTGTTTTGGCATCTGAGTCACTGAGGTTAGAGAAGGAGAGATTTCTCTCATCGTCTTTCACTCACTAGGCTGGGGATCCAGGCATGGTCAGGTCCAGCTTTCCCTTGAGCATCTTGTATTCATTTGTATTGCCACCTCCAAGAAGCCAGGGATGGGCTGCAGCCTCCCTACCATTCCAAGAACTCCAAGCCCTTTAATACAGGCCATTGGGTAATCCTCAGTCTTTCATTGTTATAGGTCTGGGACTGAGGCTGGAAAGAGAGAGAAGCCTTTTAAAAGCTAGGTCTGGACCACTCTCCCCTCTCTTCATACCTGACCCCTTGCCCAGCTATGGCCATTGAAGAGAAGCAGAGTCAGAAAGTCTCTGAACTGGATGATCAAAGGCCACCTGGGCTAGCTCCTACCTGAAAGGAATCCCCCTGCAGCCTCCATGATCTGGGCTTAATGCATATTAGGTGCTTCACAAATACTTGTTGACTTACCTTGTTAGTTCAGCCTCTGCCTATAACCCCCCACTCCCAAGGAGGAGGAGCCCATCACATTTCAAGGTACTGAATTCCACTTTGGGACAGCTCTGTGAGGAAGTTTCTTCCTCTGACGCTCCCTCACCTTTGGCCTTGGGCCACCTGAGAGCCCTTCACATAGTCGAGGAAGGCTCTGAGAACTCAGCATCCCTCCAGCAACTCCCCCTCCCCCAGAGTTGACCACCTTATCCTCATGACATAGCTCCAGGACTGCCAGGACATAAATTCACAGAGTTGAAAAGGATCCATCCATCCAATCCACAGACCAGAGGCATCCCTCACACACCACACCCAACAGGTGCCTGGCCAGCCTCCCAGACCTGGAACCAGGCCTCCAGCTACAGTCTGGTTGGTGAAGGGAATGGTTACTTCCCACTTCCTAGAAGTACAAGATCACATGTGTGGTTTGGCCTGCAAAATCACGCTTGGAACTCGTTGATTGATTGATCCATTGAGCCTGCAGATCTTTTTCAGAATAGCTATGCCTATCCATGTCTCTCCCATCTTTGACTTGTGAGGTTCAATTTTTGAATTCCAAGTGTAAGACTTTATGTTTCTCCCTATGAAACTTCATCCTCTCAGACCCAGCCCAACGCTCTTCCCTTTTGGATCCTGACTCTGGGATTCCCTGTATTTCCTGCCCATTGGATGAATGTTCTACTTACTCCTTAATCAGAGTCAATACAAATATTAAATGGCATTATGCCAAGTGCAGATCCCTGGATCACTCCTCTAGAGTCCTCCTGATATGTTGATCCCTGTGGCACTTCCCCAGAGACCTCCTGACATGTCACCACCTGCCATAATGGAAAATGGAAGAGGGGCACAAGAGTAGAGAAGGTCAAATACTGTCCCAATTTTCAAAATTAAAAAGCAGTGAAGGGAGGGAGGAAAGAACAGCCTACAAACTCAAAGTCAGGGACTAACCACTAATCTCTGAGTCTAGCCATCCACCCAAACAACTCTGAATCACATCAATCTATCTTCTCCATTGGAAGAGTAAAAACTTTGCCAAAAGCTTCTCCAGTGGTACCTGGACCACCTCTGCCCACGTCTCCTTTCAGAAAAGGAAGAGATGTCACACTGGGTGCAGCTGGATGGGCTCTTTGCAGTCATCACCTTGCTTTCTAGATATTTGAAAAAATGTCTATTTAATGGATCCATCTCAAGTCTTCCTAGGAATCAAGGTCAATTTGACAGCACAGTACCTTCTGTCCACATTTGGTACCTTTATTTCCAAAGTTTGGATTGCTTGGTGAGAGTTCCTTATGTATCCACATGACTTTCTTCAAACAAACCTGACTTTTCCTCCACTTAGAATCATTCCCCTTTGTGTCTTAAGTATTTTATTCTTGAGAATTCCCCATCTTCTCTGAAGCATCCTGCTCCAAGGGATCCTGCCTCTCTTTCCTCTGAACTCTCTTTAATCTGCTTTCATCAGATCTAAGATCTAAGGTGGTTATCAGCCCGGACCCAGGTTTCCTCTCCTCCATCCCAAACTCAAGGCTACAGTGGCACTTACCCCTGAGGTCCCTATCATTTCTACCCCAGAGACCAAATCCTCACTGTTAGAATCCCTCTCTGCTGGTCCCAGCAGCTTTGGAAGGATGGAGTTATCCCTAAAGCCAGGGGAGAAGCTAGGAGATGTTTTGTTCTTGGCAGAGAGAGAGCCAAAGTCCCCTGGCATGACGTGACATCTCGGGCCAGGGTGGGACCCCCTTCTCAGTCTTTTGCCTCCCCAGGTGAGTCAGTGAATAAATAAATGTATGAATAAAGCCTTTATTAAGTGTCTTCTGTGTGTCAGCCACTTCCAGAATACAAAGAGAAACAACTAGCCTGTCCTGCCCAGCACTTAAGGAATTCACCCTTTAGTTGGGGAAGACAGTTAACAGAGGAAAGGAGGTCAGTGTCCTCAGAGTCCTCAGTGGGTGAGTACACTTTCTCAGTCTTCAGTGCCCATATGCCCCTGGCACATTATATTATCTGTCTAGTTGCCATTGAATGAGGCCTACCCACCCATTCACCACCATCTTTCTCTGCCTCCTCTGTCCCATGTCCTCCATAACATGAGTAGGTTGGACAACTCCCCAAGAGCTCCCAGGCCCCAGTCTACCATCCTGATCCCATAGGCTCTGCCTCAGCTCCAAGCTCAGCATCTGTGGGAGGTTTCCCTGGTTGGTCCCCAATTATTTGGGCAGCGAAGTGGGTAGGAGGAGCCCTCTCAGGCTGACCTGCTGCCTGACCCCCTGGGTTTTATCTCCCCTCCATCAGCTTGTGGTGTTAATTATACGGTATGTAAGCAGTTACTTCCTAGAGCAAATCCACTGAAGGCCGGACTTGCTCTGGAGGGCCCCAGGATCAGGGCTCTGGCTTTCTTCAGGTTTCAATTTACCAAGTCAAAGTACTTAAAAGCCAGAGGAGGAGGAGGAGGAGGAGAAAGGAGGAGGGAGAGAAAGGGGAGAGGGGAGAGGGATCAGTTTACAAATGACCTGAGAGTTCACAGTTTCCACCCCCTGAAATCGCAGCCAACCTAATAGGGCTTGTGTAGATAAAATTGTGACAAATTGACCCAAGCCTAGAGCTTTCAGCAGGCACAAAGCCCTCCTGGGCTGTAGTGGTCACTGGGGCCAGAGGAGCTGGGCCCTGTACTAAAAGGGGCTGGCAGAAGTCAAGCAGGAAGGTAGCAAGTTTGGGGTCCTGTACCTGTCTTTCTTCAATGATTAGGAAGTCCCCAGTGGGGCTTGTGAGGTAGGGACAGCACATCCAGCAGCATGGCAGCCTGGAGAGAATGCTGGGAGCTAGAGCCATGCTACCGACAAGGCGCCAACTGTTCAATGCTGGGCAATACTTAATAACCTTAAAGGTTATAGGGCAGGGTGATAGAGCTGAGCTGGAAGGGACCTTCACACCACCGAGTCCAATCCTTTTTGATTACAAAGGAGGAAACTGGAAGACCTAAAGTGATGAAGCTGGGACTTCCCAGAGGTCATAGGGCTAGTTAAGTGGTCAAGAATGGCGTCAAAACTCTATCATCATAAGACCATTTCTAGCAAATTGCTTTACAAACATAATCTCACAAGTCTAGGAGGGAGGGGTTGTTATTATCCCTACTTGACAGGTAAGGAAATAGAGGCAGAAGGAAATAGGAAGTGGGTACAGCAGGATTTGAACTCAGGTCTTCCTGACTCTCCACTCCACCAGACCACCTCCCAGAACTAGAAGAGGCCCCAGAGGACCCCAGTCTAGCCAGAGCTCATCAGGAGTTGACAATGTCATATCCTTCGAGATGTTCATGGTTTCACTTGGAGTCGTCCAGTGATGGAGAACTCACCCCTCAACAAGACATTCAGTTGGAGGGACCCCTCCCAGGTTGTTTTGGAAGGACATTATTTTAAAATTTTCGAAGTGCTATAAAGCCAGAAGGTGCTGGTGATGTTGAGTGTGAATGATTCCACCACTTCGCTGTAAGGTCAGAATGAGGGGACAGGGTCTGAAAGGGAAAGGGAGAAAGGAGGACTTGGCAGCCCTGGCAGGTGGTGCCACCTGGCCCATGCCCAGCAATCCCCTGACTGGAGGAATGAGAAAGCTCCACGCAAGCTTCTCAGGACAGAGTGGATCCCAGCCAGAGTCAGGCAGAACTAAATGAACAAAAGGTAGACATGGATTGTCCCAGGCATGTGTCCCTGGGCTGCCCATTGTGTTACTGGGGCCTGTAGTCAGCTGGCACCTCCTGCTCCAGCTTGTCCCCTGACTCTTGGGGGCCTTTGTTATGTTACTCTGGATATCAAGAGGGAGGACCAATATCATGTAGTGTCCAGAGAGCCAACTCTGGATCCAGGAAGGCCTGGGGAACTGCGTGAGGCAGACTAGGCACAGAATCTCTCCATGCCCCAGACATTCCAGCTTGCTAAGAATAGACAATCTGTAGACCCATATTGGGAGAGGGAGCTTCTTCATGTGGGAGTGCCCCATGCCAATGATGTCACAGACTGATTTCTCTCCAGGTACAAAGTACTTGTCTAATCATTTCAGTCATGACCAACTCTTCATGACCGATTTGGGGTTTTCTTAACAAAGAGAATGGAATGATTTGCCGTTTCCCCCTCCAGCTCATTTTATAGATGAGGAAACTGAGGCAAACAGGGTGAGTGACTTGCTGAGGATTCCACAGTTAGTAAGTGTCTGAGGCTGAATTTGAACTCAGAAGATGAGTCTTCCTGACTCTAGACCCAGTGTCCTATGCGCTGTGGCACTACCTAGCTGCCCTACAAAGTACTAGGAGGGGCTGGAGGAATTCTGGAGCACAGGGACCTGAAGGTTTTGAATTCACCACCAGACCTGGGTGGCAAAGGCAGAGAGCAGTTGAGGCTGAATTAGTTGGGGAAGGCCTGACCCAACCACAGACCTTCCACCTGTAAAAGTTTCCTCCCAGGAAATAAGGAGGCAGGAGATGCCTTCGCCAGTAAATAGAAGCGAGTGGTTTGAAGCCCTCTTTCTCCAGAGGTCTTGGTGTAGAATCAGCGTGAATTCCCTCTTCCAAAATGACATTTGCAGCAGTTCCATTTTCATTGATCTCATGATTTCAGTTCAATCTCCCTCTCTCATGATTGTCGGTGTTTGCTTTCTTGGGCAGCTAGGAGGCTCGAGGGATAGAGCGCTGGGCCTGGTGTCAGAAGATGTGAGTTCACATTTGGCCCCAGACACCTAAGCTATCTTGCCCTGGGCAAGTCATTTACCCCTATGTGCCTCCGTTTCCTCATCTGTAAAATGAGCTGGAGAAGAAAATGACAAATCAATCCAGTATCTTTGCCAAGGAAACCTCAAGTGGGGTCACAGAGAATTGGACAGAACTGAAAAAACAATTGAACGACCTATTTGTACTCTTTCTTTTGGTTCTTTTATCCCCTAACAGTGGCCCCCGGTCCTGTAACTAGGCATTTTTTTTCCCAAAGACTTTTATCAGGGATCTTCTGTGTAAAGATTTTTCCCTTCAACAGATACTCTTTATTCTAGCTGGATGGATGGTGACTAGGACTCAGTTGTATTTGTCCTTCATCCCACTGGATTTTGGTTCATTCATCTCTTTATAATTCTTAGTTTATTCTGGATTCCTCTGGATTCTCTTTCCTCCTCTTTCCTCACTCAGCTGTCCATTTTGCTCCTCTTATGAGGCTGTAAGGATACTAGACATCCATAGACTCCTAGAGAAAATCATCGCTCTTTCTGGGAGGCCCAAAGCCGTGGCCTCACAATGAGCACATCTAGGAGAGCATTTACTGTCCCATTGTTGCTTCTAAGCCAAGCTCATGAACCTGTCCCCCCTCCCTGCAGGAGCTCCCCATCTTGTCCCAGAAAGTGGCTTGCTGGGGAGGTGGAGGAGAGGGACCGGTGGTTAGGTGACATAGAGGCATACCTATGTGAAAGAATCTCTCACCATACTGTGATCAGAGTGTATTCCCCAAGTGAGCCACAGAATTGAGGGCTAGGGCCCCTGGACACTAACCCTGGGGCTCTCTCAAGGAAGCCAGACCTAGGATGTCAGGCATGTTCATTCACATCTCCTTTCAGGTGATCATTAAGGAGAAAGAGAAGGAAGAGGAAGGGAGATGGTGAAAAGCAAAGTCAGCAGATACACCTCATCAGGGAATTCAGACTCCGAACCCAGCACCCTCCTCCATACCAGATTGGGAGCCTGAGACCCAGGGGGGACTCCCCTCTCTGCCAATTCCTACCCACTTGGAGCTTTGGGGAAAGGAATCTGCTTCTTTGGGCCTCGGTTTCCTCATCTGTGAAATGGAGGTGTTGCCCTGAGCTCCTTCCAGCTGTAAGACTGAGATCCAGTGAAGGACTTACCAGCCAGTGGCAGCAGAAGCCTCTGCTCTTCCTCTTCCTCCTCCCCCTCCTCTCCATCTAAGAGATGACCTCTCAGTCCCTCCCTGCTCCAGCATCCTTTTCTCTTGGGATCTTAGGCACAGCACCCATTCTAACCACCCTCCAAGGATGTGATGAGGAAAATGCTTTATGAAAAAGGAATGGGACCCTTTGGTCCCTCCCTCCATAACTACTCTGAGCGTTGCACATGAAAAAGCTTACAAGGTGATTTGTGCCTACAAAGTGAAACCTGGGCATCTGGAATGGGAAGAATCCAGACTGTTTCTAGTCCAAACAACCATTCATTCATTCAATAAACATTAAGCACTTACTATGTGCTAGGAATTGTGCTGACCAGCCCCTGCTAGTGCGCTGGGCTCTGCACTAGGGATACAGTAAAAAATGGAGCTGGGCCTGCCTGCCTTCAAGGAGTGAGCATTCTTCTGGGGTAAAGTCACCAGGCCCCAGACAATTGAAGACAAAATGCTTTCTGGGAGATCACTGATACTTGCAGTGATCTCAAGAGGCTTCCTGGAGGTGGCTGCATTTTATTGCTAAGCAATCCTGGCGGATCCTGTCCCCTTCTCCAAATTTCCACATCTGTACAAAGAGGACATTGGGCTAGCCGCTAGACAACATTCCTAACCAGTGTTTACAGAGTTTGCAAAGTGCTTTCTAAAAGTGATCACAGCCCTCACACCAAAGCTGGGAGGCAGACATCCCCCTCATACAGATGAGGAAACTGAGGCTTTGCCCAGGATCTCAGGAGTGTCACAGGCAGTCAGGGGACCCTGGTCTGTCACCCAATCCATTATGTTCCATGGCCTCCCAAGTAGGCGGAGGCCCTCCTCACTCTTTCTTTGACCCTGTTCTTAGTAAACTCGGGTGCAGCTGGGCTCCCCTGTGGGGCCAGCCCGGGGCCCTTTCACGGTGCATCTGTGTGTATGTTTATCCAGCACAGGGCCAGGGCCGGGGGCCCCAGGCTCTTTGACATCGCCTTCTAAATGCATTCAGGGCAGACACTTTTATTATCCTCCTGTCCATCCCTGAGAGAAAGAAACAAACAGAGCTGGGGTGAAGCAGAGGTTCTGGAGGTAGAGAGGGAGCAGGGGGAGATAAAGCGGGCTGGCCACTCCCAGCATCCTCTGCAGGCGGCTCCCGCTGACCCTTCCCAAGCCGATGCCTGGCCACACAGAAGGAAGCTGCTTGCTTTTCTCTTCCCTTGGCCTGCCAGACACAATGCCAAGCTTGCAGCCCCTAGCCTGGGTTCAGCCACAGACTAAGGGAGGGAGCCAACGCCATGTTGACCCTCCTTCCCTGCAGGTTTCCTGCCCACATCAAAGCCATCCTGCTTCCCCTAAAGTTCCTCCCCAGCTCCCATCAATACATCTCTGATGATGTTGGAAGGTCCCTGGTGGGGCCAGAGAATGAGCCTAGGCCAGAGGGGGATAGGCCTCAGCCTTAGCTTCTCCACCCCATGGGATGTCTTATGGACTCTCAACATCTCCAGGAAGCACCTATGTCCCTTGGGTACAGATGGCAGGGCTGGGACTGTTGGGTTGGCTTGTGGGCAACATCTGTGGGCTGGCCTGCCCCGGGTGTGCTCAGCTCTATTTTCACCTCCAGGAAATCTCAGTCACCAGGCTGCCCATTGTCCCATCTTGGGACTCCTGCCCCAGGCTTGGGTCTGATGCTGCTCCAGGGCCACAGACAGGAAGGAAAGGAGGCAGGAAAGATGGGACTGAGGAGATGTCATAGCACTTCCTAGGCAGGATTCATGAGCCTTTCACATAGTAGAACAAGGGCACCCTCTTCCTGGCTGATGGTGGGCGGGGTGAGGGCAGACTCATTGTCTCCATGGCCAAAAATCCAGTTTGATTGGCTAGGAATCTCCTAGCCTCCAATGGAGTCTGTGAAGGGGGAAAGCACCTGGAGACTGCCTCTCTTAAGGAGCTCTGAATAGTGATTGACCTCTCTCCCCTGGGGTCTCATTGACCATCGTCCTTGCTCAGGATTCCTGCTAGTTCCCAGGCAATGCCGGGTCTCCTCTGTCAGGCTCTTAGACGTTAGGAAGCACCTGGCTTATTCCTCTCTGAGGAGGCTGTTGTAGAACAATGTGTCTTGCAGATCCTGGGGTGGGGGTAGAGATCTCTCATTTGCATCTCCCTGGTCTCTTCAGAACCCAGACCAAAGCTGTGAGTACAGCCAGGTCTATCCCTGTGGTCTTCACAACAACTATTGGGGGCAAATAGGAAATAGAAGTAGTTGCCCCCTGTTCTCCTCACCCCTTGGGCCCTCTAAGCCTCCACTGCCATCTATTCAGGCTCAAAAAGGCATTGATTGTGGGACTTCCTGGCACTAGAAATGGGTACATTGATGGCAAGACCTTAATTGTCCCCTCTCCTCGACTTTCTTCCCTTCCCCCCCAACTCCATTGTCAGAAGCACCTTGATGCAGCCTCAGCCAAGCAAGGTCTTTGCATAGATGGAACCACAGGAAAGAGAAGGTGGAGGGAGGCAGGACAAAAACTGTTCCCTCCCTCCCCCACCCCCAGCCTTTCTTGTTTTTGTGGGCTGTGCTTTGTACAAAGACTGGAGAAGCAAATGAAAGGTAGCTGGGGGAGGGGGCTGAAGGAGGCCTCCCCCTGCTGCTCAGGGCTGACTCCATCCCTGTCCCCAAGACAGAGCCTGGGTAGGTTCTGGAGAGCTGCAGGGGCTGGGCTAGGTACAAAGAAAGGTGCTGGACTCGCTGGCAGTGCTCTGGGACCTCAGCCACTGGTTTAATCTAACCAAGAAGACCCAGAACCCACACCCCTCATACTACTCAGCCAGATCCACTAAGTATTTATGGGGCTAATTCCAGTGGGTGCCAAAGACATGGCCTTTCCTTTGTTCTTTCCCCCTTTGGAAGGCTGAAGTTGGCGGGGGGGAGGCGGGGAGGGAAGGAGATGACCAAGTTCTTTATAATTTCACTGGGTGTGCCTTTGAAGTAAGCTTGTGTTCCTTGAAAAGTAACTGAGTCACATGAATGAGACAGGTTGAAGAGGAGAGGGATGCTGGGGGGGGGGGGGGGCAGATCACATCAAGATACTGATAAATTTGTCTTATTCCAGAGGGAGACTCCATCTTGTTTCCATGCCCCTAGATCCATATTGAGCCAGGGCCATCCTGCCCGTGGGGCCATCTTGAGCCCGGGGATCGTCTAAGTATGCCAAGTGCCCTCTGGTGGGCAGTGGACATACTGCAGCCTTTGGGAAGCCCTCCAACATTGACTGGGTGCCCTCTGATGGCACCACTTGGGTGATGAACTGTGTTCAATGCCCACTTGTCCCATGACTTTCAGGTTCATAGATGACCATATTTTTTACAGGCTTGCAGGAAGCGTGATGAGTCAGGAGGGCTGCTACTGCCCCCGTAGCCCTTGAAATGTGACCTGGGACTTTTCTATCACTGACTGTCATATCTAGATAGGTAGATGGACCCAGAATGGAGAGGCTTCAGACCTTGAGGAGCAGTAACTAGTGGCTTTGGTGCTGAAGGCAAGACCTACTAGATGTGTGTGAGGCAAGGTGCAGAAAAGGTAAACTCGAATACCTCTTCAAGATCATCAGGGCCAGATACCAGGAAAGGCCTTGAACCTGGGGCACATAACCTCTGGGGGTTCTCCAAAATACTATGGGGTTATCCTTTAGAGGCTGTGGCTAGAATAGACTGGGCCAGGCTTGCACCCACATGGGAGAGAAGAAGCAAGACACGTTTATTAAGAACCTATAAATCAGACCTCAGACACTCACCAGCTGTGTGACCCTGGGCAAGTCACTTTACCTTGTTTGCCTCAGTTTCCTCATTTTCAAGAGAGTTGGAGAAGGAAATAGCAAACGACCCCAGTGTGTCTGCCAAGAAAACCCCAAATGGGGTCCCAGAGAGTTGTATACCACTGAAATGACTCAACACCCAGAAAGGGCTTTGGGTTTTAGAGTCAGAAATGCTCCCTGTCCCTGTCCTCAGGGAGCTTATAATCTAATGGGGGAAGTCAAAACACAAAAAGCTGAGGGACAGGTTTAAATCTCCCTCCTACTGCTAGCCACAAGACCCTGAGCAAGTCACTTCATCCCTTCTGACCTAATTTTCCTTGTGTATAGAATGAGGGCACTGGGCTGGATGCCTCTGTGGTCAGATCTTAATAAATACTTGCTGGCCACCCTTCCTTCTACATCTGATGATTTGGAATATTTGTTTAAATTGTTTGATCCCAAGAGTAGGTGAGCTCATTACAAAGGCTCCTCATGGGAAAGAGGACTGAATTTCTTAGCCATGCAAAGTCTGAGCACCAAGGAAAGCGGGGTTGTAACCAGCCACACTTTGGGCACGTACAAGGGAGGGCTTCCTAGAAGGGACAGCGTTGGAGCAAAGCCTGAAGCACAGGTAACATGGATTGTGAAATGGAAAGGAAGGGTGTTCCCTTTAGGGACATTCATACAGGATGTGGGCTGATATAGGAATGTAGAGGAGATTGGCCTTCTGGCTGCAAACCCTCTGTCCAGTAGCCAGGACTCAGAACCTGCCCCTTACTGTTCCCTGTCCTTTGAGGTCCAGTGATTCTGACAGCTACAGGACAGAGGATGGAAAAATAAAATAGATCTGCTTCCACACCATTCTGTGGGCTTCTCTCCTATCATCTGGCACCACGTACTGTGCCAATGTGAAACAGCTGGTCTGAAGGGTGGAGAATGAGCTGAAGGTTCAGAATCTGTTGCCAAGACAGGGGAAGACTTATTAAACCAGAGGAAGGCATCTTAGGTTTCACAAGTGGCTCATTATTCCAAACTGTTTTGTCTTCTCCGGAAATTGTTGGATTTGACCTCAGAGAACCTCCTTCTTCCATGAAAACACCCTAGCTCAGATTGAAATGGTGGGCCTCGTGCTGCGCTTGTCTCTTGGGCTGGCCACAGTTACAAATCCTTTCTGACAACAGTGAACACAGAGAGTCAGTTGAGCGAAAATGTTGACATCATATTTGACATACAAGATGGCAGCTTCGCCCACTGCACCGACCAAAGACTGACTCTGGGGATTCTGAGGGTTTGCGGTTGTAACAGTAGGCTTTTGCCTATGTGGATTGAGGTTGAATCTGGGTCAACGAATGGGGTGAGGGCTTTCTTCCTTGTTTCAATTCAACAAGCCATTAATTAATCACCCAGAAAAGGCCACACAATATCTGAAGCATGGGAGACACAGAGACAAGATAAAAAAAAACAGCCTCTGCCTTCAACTAGATTCCATATGTTTAGGGAGACAGTCAATACATAAGAGAAAAGCATCCACATGTGATACACAGTTCAATAGAATAGGGTTGGATTTCAAGTCAAATGAGCCAGGTTTGAGTCTTAGCTCAGCCACTAACTACCTAAATGTGATCAATTCCGTGGTCTTGTGGTCCCTGGATCATCAAGTCCATTTTATAGACCTATACACAGATGTACCAGGAAAAGAACACAGGATTGACCCACTCCAAAGGCTGTCTTTACTGAGAAGTCCCTTCTGATTCATTGGCTGTGAGAGAGATTGATGGGAAGGGTTCTAATGATCTAGTTTCAGGTTGAGGGCCATTGTGTGCTGGGTGTTGAACTGAGGTTCCGCGATTGTCTCTGTCACTTACCAGCTGTGGGACCCTGGGCAGGTCACTTCACCCTCAGTTTCTTCCTCTGTATGATGGGGGTAACAATATTCAAAGTGTCAGACTCCCAGGATTGGTCTGAAGATCCTGGGAGACAACGTATGGAAATCACTTTGCAGACGTTCAGGTGGTGGGTAAAGGTCAGTTAGGATTATTTCTTGGTTCAACATTCTCCTTTTATCCAGGAGGATGCTCAGTCTTAGGACTGGGAACAAGCATGCCCAAGGTGACTGAGCAAGGAATCCTGCCTGCAATGACTCTGATGGGGGGAGGGGATGGTCATTCGGTCTCTGATTGCACACCTCCAGGGAAGGACAGCTCACTACCTGACCTCCCCAGACAGCCCATTCTCTCTCCAGATAGTTTTTGATTACTTATCTCAGATTCTTTGTAAACTGACCCCTCTATAGTTCCTGCCTTTGTCACCTGACACTTAGTCTATGTTTAATAAATACTTGCTTTCTTGATTGGTCCTTAGTCAGTCCTCTGGGGCCAAGAAGAGCAAATCTCCCCTCTCTTCCACTGACTGACTCTTCAAATGCCTCCATATTTTGTGTGTGGCTTCCCTTGACTCCTCTGCAGGCTGGACGTAGCCAAGGGGTTCCAGGGGCTAGTTGCTAGATTATTGAAGCCCCTGGTAGGTGAGTGATCATCTCATGAGGGATGTTAAGCCCCAGAGAAGAGTCCTGCGACTGCCATGGAGCCTTGGTGAGCTGGAGAGAAAATGCAAGCAAGTGCTGATCTCATGGTGTCTCTGAGACCCAGACGCAGATGAAAATGAGCCTCACGATGCCCCACCATGCACACCATTATCATGACGGCCCCCACGGCGTGTTCCTTTATCTACATTTCATAGTCCATCCTCTAGCACCACAAGGTCCAAGTCAAAACCAGGTGATAAGAAAGCCTTGGATTTCTGTAGTCTCCCATGAGCACATCTCACAGCAGTCCAGTCAAATGACCCCATTTTACAGAAGAGAAAACCAAGGGCTAAGTTTGGAGAATTCAATTGCCCATGTTCATGCAGCTGGTACTAAGCAGAGATAGGATTTGAAACAAGGTTTTCTAGCCCCTCAGCCAGGCCCTCTGGGGCATTTGACATGATTTCCAGATCTTGTCAGGCTTGCTCTATGTGCCACTTGCATTCATAGATCTAGACCTCTACTAGGAGGAAACTCTCTGAGATGCTCGGAAATGGCCTGATCATTCAAACCTACAAATGTTTTGGAAGCTCTGTGTGTGCACGTGCATGTGGGTGCATGTGCATAAGTGTGCTTATGCATGCATGTTTGTGTGTGTGTGAAAAGCTTAGCCAAAATTGATCTCTATAAAGGTTGGGGGTAAGAAATAAAGCAGACCATTATCACTCCCCCCCCCATCACTTGTACATCCCATAGAGAAAGCTCCCCCAGGTTAAAGGCCATCTGTTATGAGCCCCTCCAGAGAACATCTCAGTGAGAGTCTTCCTTTATGTTGTGCTGTAATATTGCTAAGCAATTTACAAATACTTATTTGATCCTCACAATATTCTCGGGAGGCAGGTGTTATTATTTTTCTCTTTTGCATTTGAGAAAACTGAGGCAGACAGGGGTGAAGTGACTTGTCCAGGGTCACACAGCTTATCAGTGACTGAGGCTGGATTTGAACTTGGGTCTTTCTGCCCCCAGGTCCAACACTCTGATCACTGTGATGCCTCCCAGCTACAAGTTTAGTTGATTGAATCTTAGCTGGATCAAACATAAAGCAGATAAAATGACAAAAACAGATCTCCACCTGTCATGTGGGTATGGAGATGCCCAAGACAGGCTACCATTGCCCAAATGAGGATGGTGCAGATGCAGAATATACCCATGAAGGGCTTACCTGTAAAGAACAAATGTGGCCCAGTGCGGAAATGTGGGAAGAGGCAGACATGGGGTGCATGTGTGACTGGAAAAGCCCATCCAACTGATGCTGCCCATGCCTGCTGATGCCTATGGCCTCCTTCAGAGGCTGTCCCTGCTTCCTACAGGGTGCAGCCTCTCTGTGGGGCTTGTCCTCACTCCTGGCTGCTTTGGCGCTGATGGTTGCTTCTGAGTCTCTCTGATGATATTTTGGACATCTTGGCTCTGGAATGCTCTTGCTCATGGCCCAGAAAGCTGCTCCCTGATTGGGGCAGGATGACAGCATTATAGGCACAGTCAAGGTACCACTTTCAGGTCATCAGAGGCTGAACAAAAGCTTGGAAGGTTCCCGGAGGTGAATCAAGTCTCCTTTCAGTGCATGTGTATACTAGCCTGAGTCTTAGTCCTTTGTCCCAGACAATTCTCTGAGTTTGAGTTAGAAATGTCCAGTACTACATGTTTAACTCCTCAGGGGAACTTTGGACCCTTATCTCAGGGTTTCAGGGGATTTTGCCAAAGAAAGTCAAGAGGAGCTGTGTGGAAGTTGTGTTACAGGGTGTGCTTTGTTCTCTCAGCCCTCTCAGGCTTCCCAGTCTTAACTGGAAGACCAGAACAAAGCTCTTTCTCCCCACCTGATGTTTTGTTCTAAATCTCGGCCTTTTACACTCAAGCATACTCTGCAAGGGGCCTCTCAGGCTTATAACACACACTCTGGGTTTAGGACCAAAATGAGTGGCATGTTTATCTCTCCCCCCTACTCATTACTGACCTCGAAGACAAATAGAACAGTTTGCTGGTGGTGTGTGTGTGTGTGTATGTGTGTGTGTGTGTTCTTT
This sequence comes from Notamacropus eugenii, assembly GCF_028372415.1. Taxonomy (NCBI): domain Eukaryota; kingdom Metazoa; phylum Chordata; class Mammalia; order Diprotodontia; family Macropodidae; genus Notamacropus; species Notamacropus eugenii. The sequence goes on from NC_092872.1 coordinate 757,480,148, forward strand.
CATTCATGAAATCAACAGTCATCATGTAATGCCCAAGGCCACCCAGTGAGTTAGAAAGTGGCTGGGCAGGGATGGGGTCACTTGCCTTCTAGTCTATGCTTACCAATCTGCAGGAAGGGCGAATCAATCCTGCCCTGCTGGGTCAGCTCAGCCAGGGTTTGGAGGCAGCCCATCCCTCCCAGACTCACTCCTCTGTCCTCGGGGCTTTCCACTTTATCCCTTCTGGACCCTTGAATGCTGATTTCCTATTGGTTTAATTTGTCTATTATCCCACGATGCCCCACAGAGATTTAGTCTAGCTCATTCTCCATCTTCTGGCTTCTGCCCTAGAGAAATCCCATCATTTCTACCTCACCTAATCTCAAGCCAGGAGGCAGCCAACAGTATGTGATAAGAAAGTGAGAGATAAGAGGTGTGAGATGAAGAAGAAGGGTGAGAAGAGAGGGCTGGGCTATAATCCAACAGGAGAGGGGGCTGCCTCAGCAGCCAGGAGTGTACCCACCCCCAACGCCCCCTGAAGGACTTCAGACAGAGGCTGGCTGGCCACTGGTCAGGGTGGTGTAGAAGGATGCTCTGCAGGTTGAGCTGGACTAGATGAGCCTACAGGGGGCTTTTCTCACTCTGGACTGGGAAGACCCTGGGCTTCTGGGAGCACCCTCCCTCCCTGGATGCTCTCTGCTCTGTTTTCAGATGTCTTTATGTTTCTAATGTCTATCACGCTGAGGACCTCATAGGTATAAGGTTGGTTTGTGAAGGACCATGACGGGAGCTTTGAATATTGGGAGAAATATGTACAAACACACCAAGGATGGCCGTGTTTCTGTGAATACCATTTTATTGTCAGGACATGCAGTTAGGAAACTGTTGTATTTAGACTGGAAGAGACTCTCCAAATTCTCCTCCCTTCATAGTTCCTTGAGATTTAGTAACTGAGACAGTGATTTGGAAGCCCCAGTTACCCAATCCCACCTTCACTCCCCACCCTTGGTCCCCAGAAGCCCACCAGGGCAGTATGGAAGGTTTCCCCCAACACAGGGCTGATGAGGTCAGGTCACCTGTTTCATAGTCCTTGCTGTACCTCCAACTCAACATTGAACTGGATGACATGAAAGACCCTGGCCATGCCATCATAGCATAGAAGCTGGTGGAGCCAGTCTACTAAGGGTCTTTGTCACCCACAATATTAAGATCTTGCTTTGTAAGGATGCAAGTCCTCTGGAGCAGGGGCCTAGGGAAAGGACAAAGGGTCTGCCCCTGCTCAGTCTGTGCCTGTTCTCTCTATGAGAATTTTCAACATCATAGAACAGTCTCCAAAACAGAATCATGTATTCAGAGATGGGGAAGGTAGGGCTAAATCATAGTTTACGTGGGGGAAAAAATCATCTGATGTGTGTAGAATATATGCATATATATATGTATGTGTGTATGCATGTCTATGTCTATAGATACACATACATATATACACATACATATATATATATACACACACACACATGTATATACATGGTAAAGGGATTCACCTGGCTCTGCTTGACACTAGTAGACAGTGCATCGTTGTGCTCATTTAGGTTGGCAGTCAGGAAGCTCCTCCTCATGATGGCCGCTGCAAAGAAGTGGGTGACTTGGCTTTGTTGCTGATTGAACTTCTTTGGTAAGATGCCTGGCTACCGCTCATTGGCGATGGAGTCGAGGGTATCCTGGTTCAGGCAGGGCCCAGATTAGATGCCTTAAGGCTCAGAGACTCTAGGATTCTGTGGTTCTGCCTTGTTTTTAGCCAGAGACAAGACAGATATTCCTGAAATGAGATTCAGAAACCGCGATCTCTATTGGCCTAGAGCCAAACATGGATAGAATCTGAAGGGAAAAGAAAAAGTCCAGGCTCGAGGTCGGTATTCCCCACTGGCACACTCTGGTTACATGTACACCCGCATGTTTGGATATGTGCAGATAGGCATGTCTGTACATCTGTGTATATACACTCACGCTTGTGTTTATGGATATGTACAGATATATTACGGGGTTTTTAAAAGGAAGATGAACAGCAGTCACACTCAGACAAGTGACATTGAAGGTGGTCTTTGGAAAGCTGAGGGCTTGACTCCAGCGAAGCAGCTGCTTTCAAAGGCACCCAAGGGGGGTGGCTCCACTCCTTCCTCAGCCCCTTGAAGCTTTGCCCCCAACGTGGTCACTCAACTGAACTGGCTTCCCAAGGTCACTGACAACCTCTCTCCTGCTAACACTAAAGTCCTTTCCTTTGGTCCTCATTCCCCTTGATCCTCTGTAGTTTGGAGTCCTAGGTCCCTGTGCTTCTGGGACCCTACTTTCTGGGTTCTCCTTGGTTCCATTGCCCCTGGACTCTCTTTTGTCTACATTCTCAGCTGATGACCTCATTGGATCCCTTGAATCAAATTATCATCTCTATGCAAAGGTGGCCCAAATGCGCATGTACAGCCTTGATCTCTCAAGCTCCAATCCATGCCATCAACTCCCTGCTAAAACCCAACATGGAGAAAATGAATTTATCTTCTCTGTCTCACCCACCAACCCTCCTCTACTATTTTCTCTGTTGAAGGGACTTCTTTTATTCCAGTCTCATAAATTCATGACTTCAAAGTCATTCTCTTCTTTCTCTTTGTCCATGTCTGTCTGTCTGTCTGTCTGTCTGTCTCTCTCTCTGTCTGTCTCTCTCTCTCTCTCTCTCTCTCTCTCTTCTCTATCTCTATCTCTTTGTCTTTGTCTATCTCTGTCTCTCTCTCTGTCTCTCTGTTTTCCCCTTTCCTCTTTCTGTCTCTATGATTCTCTCTGCCTCTGTCTCTCTGTCTCTCTCTCTGTCTCTCTCTCTCTGTCTCTGTCTCTTTCTCTCTCTCATGGATGCTCTATAACAACATGTGTCACATCATATTATTACCTTGTCACCACTCACATAGACAGTGTCCTAGGGCAGGTCCTCATCATTTCTCACCTGCGGTATTTTGAGTCTCCTCTGTTTCCCTGCTTTGGACTGCCCTCCTCTCCTAGCTTTCACAGAGCCACCAAAATAATCTTCCTAAACTACAGGCTGAGGTACATCCCTTTTGACACCGACTCTCCAGCCATCTCCACAGCTTCACAGCTTGTCACAATCCATACTCAAGCACCAGAGGAACTTGTGCCCTGGGGTGACTATTGATCACTAATAGGTGGCTACCTTTCCCAAGTTCACCATTTCAGAGAGGCTCCAGCCATATTTTAGATACTGCCTGGCCTCCATGCTAGTCTGCACCCTTTCTCCTCCCCTCCTCACCAGTCCTGAACCTATGAACCAAGGCTCAATCAACCTAGCCATTTTAGGGTGTGTCACCCTACTCTTCTAGGTTCTCCTGTAGCTTTCTACCCCAAAGCACCCCTCACTGGCCACCACTGCCCTTTATGTATTGTCTCCCACGTTGAGTTTCAAGGACTGTCTTTGCTTTGGGGTTTGTACCCCCTACACTTGGCATAATGCCAGGTATACTACATATTTTTCATTCATTCATTCATACACGCATAAGTTTCAAAGCTGTTAGTACCTAACTGTGAAGTGTGATATTTAAAGTTCAGCTCCTGCCAAACCTGTTCCCTTTCACAAATTCTCCTTTGAGCCTTCCTACATGAGATAACCTATCTCCCAGCTCCCTCCCTTTGCCCAAGAGTGAGGGCCCCTTCTCGTTTCTACCCCAAAGAACTTGTCTCTTCCTGGAAAGGTCATTACAAGTGCCTCCTCATACATGAGCCTTTCCCTGACCCCCTTCTTTACTGTCTTCCTTATCCTGGAATGACCCCATCCATGTTTCTCTGGATGGGGTTACCCTGGAGCCCCGCAGGAAAAGCTAGGCTCATTGCAGGGAGGCACGCTTCAATTTTGCCAGAGTCATGGTGGAGCAGAAAGAAGGTGAGGTTTGAAGATAAGAGCCCTGGGTTTGAATCCTAATTCCTGAATCCTGTTTCATTGTGTGACCTAGAGCAAAGACCTGAATCTGAACGTCAGTTTTTTCAGTCTGAGATGCTCCTCAGCTCCCTGCCCCCTCCCCCCCCCCCCTCAGCTTCCTTGCCACTTTGGTGAGTGGAGGCAAACCTTCGGCCCTGGGAATACAGTGTGGTCATGATCCCAAAGCACCAAGTACTCCCCTTTACCAAAAGTCATTCTTTCTTTTGTCCTGAGAAGCAGGCGGCTGGCGTAGAAGAAGCTTGACCTCACAGCTTCACTTTCTCTGCTTGTAAAAGAGATTGACCTCATAAACCTTTGTTGAAATTACTCTGAAATGTTGGGTGGATTCAAGTGCAAAGTAGTGATTGTCTCTGTTTGCCCACAGATCTCCAAATACCTTCCCTTCCTGGTCGAGACACTCTGACCTCTGGCCTTTCTGCGGCTGCATCAAAGTGTTCTTCTGGGTCTTTAAGCAATATGCCCTAAGGGGCTCTTAGAGATGGTGGAAACTCAATAAGAAGGAGACTTCAGCCCTCAGGGCCAAAGCAGGGGCTATTTACAGATGCCCATCCCAGCCACTCTTACCTTTACACAACCCACCCACTCTGCTCCCAGAGTAACAGATCTCACAGGTAGAAAGACACCAGTCAGTTCTGTCTCAACAGCGGGATGTTTTTCAGATCTCTAAGGCCCATCAGGGTTGGCTCCTGAGCAGAGCAGAGTGTACATGAAGAAATCTGCCTGATATGGGCACATGCCCCGTGTGAGGGAGGAGAACAGAACTTATAGACAGTGCCCTTCCTTGGTTATGGGATGGACTCAGCGGTGTCTGACCCTGCTTCTAAACCAGAGGCCCTGGATCTGGCCACTGCCCCAGAGAAGGTCTAGAGCTGACCTCAGCTTACTCTGTGAGATTCATGGAACTTCAAACCAACAGGAAAAAACCATCTTGATCCCATTTCAAGTTGTCTATTTCTTGCTTGTTTGCAAGGACGAGAGGTGAAGAAGAAAATGGGTTGAATTCTTTTGGGGGGGAAGGCAGGGATGTTAGAAGCCCCCTGAGCTACCTTTGTTCACTCTGATCCTTGGAGGTTTTGGGCCTGGGGCTTTCTGGGCGCTGCCAGGGGCAATGGCACCCTAACAAAAGCAGACCTGCTTTAGCTTTGTCCTGATCACCCATAGCAGGCCAGGGCCTCTGTTTCCATCCTTCCAGCCAGCTCCCCATTCTCACAAGGATCTTGTCTTTGGGCTCCTGACCCCACCCCATGCTGGTCTATTATGAATTCCTTCAGAGCAGAAAAGAAAAAAAAGAAACAGTTTTGTGTATTTTGAGAAGTCAGAGGCTGGTTTTCTATGTTCCTCCCCTCTGAGAGAAAGCACCTTGGCCGCTTCCTTGTGGAGCGTTCTCTAGGAGCAGCCTCCTCTCCTAGGGCTGGGCTGGGCCCTGGGCCGCCTCGGACCCTGGCTGGGAGAGCCGCCGGGTGTCAGCTGAGTCTCATTTCCTTTGCCTGCTGTATATACTCGCTGTTAGTGCTTAAACGGAATTCAGATCAATTAAACTAATGTTGTTTGACATGGTATTTCTCCGTCCAAGATCAATATTCCTGCATGTGACAGGCTGATTCTGGAGGCCAGGATGTTTATTATTCCTAGAGCTTACCTATAGACCTGGCTTTTGTCTCTGTGATAGAAACCAGCTCTTCCTTTGCAGGCTGGGGGCCAGGGCGTGACGGGGCTCTCATTCCTCTGGTCCAGATTTCTAATTGTAAGAGCATGCCTCTTGGTGGAGCCCACACATGGCAGCTCTTTCCTTCAGTTTCTTCGGTTCCTTTTAGGACCAGATATCCTCCAGAATCCACATCACTGGAACAAGGGTGAGGCCATAGCTAGAAGGACCCCAGGTCTGGGCCACACCTTCTCCAATGAAGCCCCATGGCTCCAGGTGAAGGATCTGTTTCTTTACAGTGAGACCCTCCACACAGGAAGCACCATTAAGTAAATCAGGGGCTAACCTTGGAAACCTGGGTCCAAAGTAGACCCCTAATTTACTGGGAGGATGTCTTCTGCACTGTTCTCTCACATGAAGGGGGTTAGATGAAATGATTTCCTGGGTCCCTTCCAGCTTTGACATTCTCTGTTCTCATGCCTCTCCCAGCTCAGACACCCATTCTAACATTTGAGAGTGTGTATGTATGGCCAGGTTCTCTCTGGCTCTGATATTCTAGGTTCTAGGTCCCTCCCAGCTCCAATACCCTTTGTTCTAAGTGACTGAGTCCTTTCCAGAGCTGATAATCCATGATTTACAGTCCAAGGGTCTTCCCAGCTTCCATACTCTAATTCTCTCCATTTCACTTTAACCAAAGTAGGAGCCAGGCTAGACTTGTGAATGAGAGCAGCCTCCTAAGGCATAAGGGATCTCCGTTGTCTGTGGCTGCCATGATGCTGCCTTGGTCTGCAAAGTGTTGGTTATGTCTGTTCCTGGCCATCGGGTCCCTGCCAGCTCTGAGTCCACAGTCTCTACTTCTAGATCCCTTCAAATGCTTTAGCATTCTAAGGTATTTGGTGAGAGAGGCTGCCCTGCTCCTCCTCCCACCTCTAGGCTTTTGCACTGATCTCTCCCTTACACCTGGAGTACCAACCCCTCTCTCCTCTGCCCCTCAGCATCCTTGGCTCCTGTAGCGTCTTCTGGAGGGATCTCTCCCCATCCCCAGATGCCTGAGGCTCCCTCGATAAGGTTATCTCTACGTTCCCCTGGGAATGTCTTGTCTCCCCCATGTGGAGGGGGGTGGCAGGAACCTGTGACCTGGCCTCTCCTTAGTCAACTCTTGGCGCACAGCCAATGTTTCACAAACGCCTGTTGATTGACCGATTGATTGACTCCCTCTGACATTTCCTCAGAGGCCATGTTGGGCTTTTCTCATGAACTCTTTCCCTTTAGACTGAGCCTGGGCTGTGCCCTCCGGCTCATCTTTGCCCTGCTGTTGGCTCATATAAATCTTATTCATGTTTGGCCTGGCCCTTGTCCAGGACAGACCTGGGCTCTGGGAGAAGCCCGAGGACCATTTGTCAACTTAACAGCAGCAGGAACCACAGGCCATTTTCTCCACCATTCAATTCACAGTCCGAGGGCTCTAAGCAGTGATCTAATTGCCATAATTTGAGCTGTGTCCCCCTAACTGCCCTGCCTCAGCAGCTATGGCCGGTCCCCCTGTCCCATTTCATTATGTGGGAAGGAGACTGGGGAGAGAAGTAGGCACTAGCAGTGGCCACGCACCTTGTTTTCTCATCCAAATGCTTTTTTTTAAATTATTAGGAGTGGAAATGATACAGGCTGGCATCTCATAGGCTTGATCAGTCACAGAAATGCTCCTGCTTTTGGTTGGTGAATGAGCTCAGGGAAATTGGAAATCGGAATTCTGAGCCCCTTCCCTGCCCACTGGCCAACAGGGCTCCGTCGATGGTCCCTGGCTTTGTTTTCTCTGGGCCTTGACCCAAAGTAGCCTGAGAGAGCATCGCAGCTCTGAGACTCTGAAAAAGAACTGGCAGCATTTTCTTGGCACTTTAAGAGTTGCCAAGCATAGATATCACAAGCCTGTGTGAGAAGATTATCCCTATTTTACAGATGAGGAAATTGAAGCTTATTCAGGCTCACACAGCTAGGTCAGGATAAGATCTTAGGTTTTCCCAACTCAAAATCCACCTCTTCTTCCCCAGAGTTCTCTGGTTCTAATTGTAGAATCATAAGTTCACAGAATTTGGTCATCTAGTCCAGTGATCAGGTCATCTAGTCCAGCGAGGGGGACTCCAGAGAGGATGAGCCCACCTTTTCTCAGGACGGCCTGTTCTACTCTTGGTTATTTCTCATTTGGGGCAAGTTCCTCTCTGCCCAAATCAAGTCTAAACTTTCCTCCAGCAGGAAAAGTACCACCTTCTCCCCTGTTCCTGGTTTTACTATCTGGGCCCAAACAGAACAAATCTGACTCCTCCTCCCATGAGGAAGACAGTGCTTTAAAGACTCTCCCCTCATCTCCGAATGGGTTCTTGAGATCTTGGTTCTTTGAGATCAAAATAACAATGGCCAACCTCTGTTGAGATAGTGCTGTGTACATATTATCTCATGCCACCCTGGCACCAGCCTTGTGTCATGGCCTCTTAGGACCCCCATTTTGCAGTAGAGGAACCTGAGACTCAGAATCTGGAGTGACTTGTCCAGAGTCACATAGCTGGCAAGTGCCTGGACTAGTTCCATAAATTATCCCTTCTGCTCCACAAAGGAGACAAAAGACATAGGAATCCCTCTGAAAAGATGGCAAAGCCCCACAGGTTGTGAGAGGCCCTGCAACTTTCCAGGGAGGGTTTTCATTCAAGGGGAGAGGCAACAGATTCTCTGGAAAGTGGGGAAATTGTCCCCTTTCTCGGAGCAGGGTCAAGTTGTTGTTATCCCACAATGGTGAGCCCTGTGCCATTGGAAGCATTCACAAGTGTTGGCTACATTTCACTCACTTGAACAAATGGCTGAAAAGAAGGCTTCAGGTTCAAGGGGATGCTGTGGTCTGGAAGTAGCACTGGGTTTGGACCAGGAAATCTGGGTTCCTAAGATGGCTTTGGAGAGCACTGGGAATCTCTCCATTTCCCCCTTTACAAACTAGGCACCATCACAAATATGCAACCAACTTTCTAGGGCCCTTTCCCAGAATGTAGCTCTAATGTGTTCTAGACCCGCGAAGTTCCATTATCATCCCAATGGGATTCTAGAACACAAAAGACAAAGGGAAGACTTCGATGGCCCTGGGTGGATTTTCTCTGGGGGGTTTATAGGAAAACTCGAACAAGAAGTGCAGAAGGAGGGAAGACCAGAAGGGGTTGCCTTCTGCATGAGCAGAGAAGCTGCCTACAAGGATAGGTGGAAAATGAGAGATGGAGGAGTTTTGAAACAGTGAATGTTACTCATGAAAGGCCTTTTGCTTGCCAAGCATTCCAAGCTTGTCAGAGCTGGGAGCGAGCTTATCTGATCATCCAACTTTATATGAGTCCAGTGGAGAGCCCTGGCTTCACAGGAACCCCAGCATATATAATGGGCAGGTTGGAAGGGTCCTTGATGGCCATCTCAATCAGTCAATATATGGAATAAATCCTCACTCTACCAGACCCAACAAGTGACCATCCAACTTCTGACCAAAGGCCTCCAAAGAGGGAGGTTCAACACTGTTCTGGGTGGCCCCTTCCACTTTGGACAGCTCTGAATCTTAGGAAAATCCCATTCTGTCTCTTCCAAAGCTCCCTGCTCTAATCCTCTGCAGCCAAACAGAACATGTCCATTTCCTTATCCACATCAAATCCCTTCAGATACTTGGACACATCCTTCCTGATCTTTCCCTTCTCCAGGAGAAGATATCTCTGTTTGCCTCAAACAATCCTTCTAAGACATGGGTTCAAGGCCCTTCCTCACCTTCTGGAAAGTCTTGAGATTCTCACTGTCCTTCTTAAAGTGGGGTACCTAGAACTCTAGCTGCAGCTTGACCAAGGCAGTGCACAAGGAGACAGCCACCCCTTCTTCCTCGATGTGCTACTTTTGTTAATGTAGCCCTAAATCAAATTCATATGATGTCATTAGCTGTAGGTGTGCTTCCATCTACTGTTGTCTCCTCCTAAAAACAACAACTTTTTGAGACAAATTGTGGTCTCCTTATGACTTCGCTATCTTGTACTTACAAAGTTGATTTTTTGATCTCAAGAGTAAGATTTTGTTCATTGCTGTTGAATTTCATCTTAATACATTCTGCCCAGCTCTGTGTTATCTGTAAATTGATAGAGCAAGCCATTAGCCAAGTCAATAGTGATTGAAAAAAAAAAGGCTAAACTTAACTAAGCTCGACAGCTCGGAGCTCCCCTGGAAACCTCCTTCCACACCCACATGGTCACTGATGCACATATGCTAATGTTTGGTCATTTCTAAAATACATCCAAGTGCATTTCATCTGGTCTATGCAGCCTGAGTATTTTTCACAGGAATAGCCTGGGACACTTTATCAGCAGTTTGGCACAATCTCAATTCCTGCCCTGATGGATCCCTGTTGTGGTCCCAGCAGAAAAAGAAATTACCTGGAAGAAACTTGTCTTGATTGAGTTGGTGACCAAGCAGGGTTAGAGTTCAGGAAATAGCCTGACCTGAAAAGTCTTACAAGATTTTCTCAAATCCACCTGTCCTCGAATGAGGGAATTAAAAACAATGTATTCAGCATTTACCAGGGTCCAGGCCCTTTCCTGGGCACTGGAGATAGAAAGATAAGCCAGCAAGAAAGTTTCTGCTCTTACATTCTGGTGGGGAGTGGGTGTCAGTGCATAAAGGAGAAATAGTATTTGGAGCTGCTGGGACAAGGGAAGAGGAAAGCCCACCTGACATGGTCTAGGATCTAGGTCTGGGATTAAGGAAGAGAAAACAAGGTACAGAAGAAGGCAGAGGACCAGAGCGTCCGTAGCACATCTTGGAGCTGCCCAGGAAGAGGCATGGTGACTTTATTCTGAGTAAGATAAGGTGATAGCTCATGTTTTAGGGTCCTGGGTCCTAGGAGGGGGAGGCTGGCTTCCTGCTGGAGGCAGAGGATGACCAGAAGTGTTCATGGTATGATTTGGAGCTGTCTAGGGGTGACACCCCCTAACCTTCTACTTGTTTGAATACAGAAGGGGACAGTAGCCCAAGCCTTCTTGTTGCAGCAGGGAGAGAGAGCAGGAGACCCATCTGCTTCAAAGTCTCCCAGACTTACCCTTATTTCCTCTCCCCTCCTGAGCCCCAATGTCCTCCAATCCCTTTTCTCTACTTTCTCTCTCTCTCTCTCTCTCTCTCTCTCTCTCTCTCTCTCTCTCTCTCTCTCTCTCTCTCTCTCTCTCTTCTCTTTCTCTCTCTCTTTCTCAGTGAGGGCCCCATCTTTGTCTTCCTGGGTAGGTGGGAGCAGGGCAGGGATACCTGTTCTCACTGAGATATGAAGGCTTTGTCTTCTGAGAGGAGTTTTGTTTCCTCATTCCCTTCTTCATGGACACTATGGGACTGTCCCCCGGAGATTCTGGGCTAACATGACATCAGATCCTACAATGTTATCCACTGAAGTGTGTGTGTGTGTGTGTGTTGGGGGGGAGGTCCTTCCATTAACATGGTTCCCAACGCATCCTTAAACTAGTAGCTGACATTATACAGCTACTGTGGGCTGCAAGTGCACCCTGTTCTGGCATACCTACGGATGTGCTTCCCTGAGCTGTGCAAATATGGTCTTCATAAAACAGATTTATGCCTTCCATCCCATAATGTATTCTTCTTCAGCTCCTTGGACCTCAGTTTCCTCACCTAAAAAGTAATGACATTATATGAGATGACTTCTGAATGGATTATGAATGGGCATAGCATTTAATTGATGCCTACTGTGTGCCAAGTGTTAGTGATATGAATACTGAATGAAAATAGTCTCTGTCTTCAAGGAGCTTATATTACAGGGGAAGAAGCACATATAGAAAAATGGCACCCATGGAAAGTTGGAAAGTCAGGGATGAGGAATGGAGACGTATGGCAGTAGATTGCTGTGTCCTTTCTGGGAGCAACAGTAGAATTTATTTGATCATGGTTGTAGGACTGAAAAAGGGGGTTGTGGGGAAGGAGCAGGATATACTTTTCCCCATCCCTGAACATGTGATATCATTGGATTAGGGAACTCCAGAGGAGAAAACTTCCTCTATCTAACACATTCAACTTACACCCCTAGTGCCTGAGACATTGAAGTATTAAGAGACCCTGGAACCTGGACAAGGACTCTGGCACACACAAACACCAGCAAAGAATTGACTAACAATGCTTAGATGAAAGCTAAGTGAGTTACAGGTACAGGCAGTAAAGGGATCTCAATATACCTCTCTCAAAACTAGACAAATCTAATGCAGAATGAGAAATAAAGACAGTAAAGGTGTGAATTGAATTTTATAAAAGTCAGATGTGTTAGATCTTTGACTATTATTGAATGAGAACAAAAAGGAATATATACACACAGAATACATGCTTTCAAATATGTTTATGTTTGTATATATTTGTATGCATTTCTCAGCTGGGCATGAAACCTTAATAAAAATCAGTCACTTATTAGGTGATTAAAAATCTCACAGACAAATGCAGAAAAGCAGAAATACCAGACAAACCCTTTATTGACCACAATGCAATAAAATTATATTTAGCAAAGGTCCATTACAGAAAAGATTAATTACTAGATACTAAATAATTTAAACCAAAGGAATTGGTGAGTCAAAGAAAGAGTTATAGAAACAATAGATAATTTCATTGAAGATAACAACGAAATCCATAACAATTTTTTTGGCATTGAACTAAAACAAGCCACTTGAAAATTTAGATCTCTAAGCACTTAAATAATCAAAAGAAGAATTAGATCAATAAATTATCTATGCAAACACAGATAGACAAAATTATTTTTTAAACACCAAATTAGAAATATTGAAAATAAAAAGATAAATTAATGAGCTTAAAGGCTTACAGATGAAAAAGCTGGATATATTTTAAGGGCAAATAACATAAAACAATGAAATAAGGGGAGGAGCCAAGATGGCGGAGTAGAAAGATACACATATGCTAGCTCCGAACCCACAGCTCATAAAATACTTCTAAAGAACTCCCAACAAATTCTGGAGCAGCAGAAGCCACAGAACAACAGAGTGGAGGAGATTTCTGTTCCAGAGAGCCTTGAAAAACTGACACGAAAGATCCGTCATGCCCTGGACCCAGAGCAGAGCCCAGCACTGTCTTGGCCACACAGCACCGAGAGGAGGAGATCTGAGCAGGCTTCAGGGACAGAATCTCCAGCAGCCGTGCAGGTCCCTCCACCCACAGGTGCCAAAGGTCAGTGAGAGAGTCTCTTTTGCTGGCCGAGAGGGGAGCGGGGTGTCCTCATAAGTCAGGCCCCCTCAGGAGGCAGCAGTGGAGGCAGCAGCAGACAGGGGCTCCCAAAGCAGGCAGGAGCTTGGATCCATTGGTGAAGATCTCCTCATAAACCCCCTGAGGCAACTGAGCCCCACAGGGTGGCCCTGCCCCTACCTGAGCACCTGAACTTAATCTCACACTGAATAGCAGCCCAGCCCCCACCAAAAGCCCTGAGGCTGGGAAGCAGCATTTGAATCTCAGACCCCAAGCACTAGCTGGGAGGATCTGGAGGCATGGTGGATGTGGAGAGGACACTCAGAAGTAAAGTAATTGGCTGGGAAAATGCCCAGAAAAGGGAAAAAAAATAAGACCACAGAAGGTTACTTTCATGGTGAACAGGTGTCTTCTCCCATCCTTTCAGATGAGGAAGAACAATGTTTACCATCAGGGAAAGACATAGAAATCAAGGCTTATGTATCCCACATATCCAAAATAAATATTCAGTTGGCTCAGGCCATGGAAGAGCTCAAAAAGGATTTTGAAAATCAAGTTAGAGAGGTGGAGGAAAAACTGGGAAGAGAAATGAGAGAGATGCAAGAAAAGCATGAAAAGCAGGTCAACACCTTGCTAAAGGAGACCCAAAAAATGCTGAAGAAAATAACACCTTGAAAAATAGGCTAACTCAATTGGCAAAAGAGGATCAAAAAGCCAGTGAGGAGAAGAATGATTTCAAAAGCAGAATTAGCCAATTGGAAAAGGAGATTCAAAAGCTCACTGAAGAAAATAGTTCTTTCAAAATTAGAATGAAACTAATGGAGGCTAATGACTTTATGAGAAACCAAGAAATCACAAAACAAAACCAAAAGAATGAAAAAATAGAAGATAATGTGAAATATCTCATTAGGAAAACAACTGACCTGGAAAATAGATCCAGGAGAAACGATTTAAAAATTATGGGACTACCTGAAAGCCATGATCAAAAAAAAAGAGTCTAGACATCATCTTTCATGAAATTATCAATGAAAACTGCCCTGAGATTCTAGAACCAGAAGGCAAAATAAGTATTCAAGGAATCCACCAATCACCGCCTGAAAGAGATCCAAAAAGAGAAACTCCTAGGAACATTGTGGCCAAATTCCAGAGTTCACTGCTCAAGGAGAAAATATTGCAAGCAGCTAGAAAGAAACAATTCAAGTACTGTGGAAATACAATCAGGATAACACAAGATCTAGCAGCTTCTACATTAAGGGATAGAAGGGCTTGGAATAGGATATTCCAGAAGTCAAAGGAACTAGGACTAAAACCAAGAATCACCTACCCAGCAAAACTGAGTATAATACTTCAGGGGAAAAATTGGTCTTTCAATGAAATCGAGGACTTTCAAGCATTCTTGATGAAAAGACCAGAGCTGAAAAGAAAATTTGACTTTCAAACACAAGAATCAAGAGAAGCATGAAAAGATAAACAGCAAAGAGAAGTCATAAGGGACTTAGTAAAGTTGAACTGTTTACATTCCTACACGGAAAGAAAATATTTGTAACTGTTGAAACTTTTCAGTATCTGGGTAGTTGGTGGGATTACACACACACACACACACACACACACACACACACACACACACTCACCAACACACACACAGCGAGAGAGAGAGAGAGCACAGAGTGAATGGAACAGGATGGGATCATATCTTTAAAAAATGAAATTAAGGAGTGAGAGAGAAATATCTTGGGAGGAGAAAGGGAGAAATGGAATGGGGCAAATTATCTCTCATAAAAGAGAGAGGCAAAAGACTTTTTAGTGGAGGGAAAAAGAGGGGAGGTGAGAGAAAAACATGAAGTTTACTCTCATCACATTCAACTAAAGGAAGGAATAAAATACACACTCATTTTGGTATGAAAACCTATCTTACAATACAGGAAAGTGGGGGAGAAGGGGATAAGCAGGGTGGGGGGGATGATGGAAGGGAGGGCATGGGGAGGAGGGAGCAATTTGAGGTCAACACTCATGGGGAGGGACAGGATCAAAAGAGAGAATAGAAGCAATGGGGGGCAGGATAGGATGGAGGGAAATATAGTTAGTCTTACACAACATGACTATTATGGAAGTCATTTGCAAAACTACACAGATTTGGCCTATATCGAATTACTTGCCTTCCCAAAGGGAATGGGTGGGGAGGGAGGGAGGAAGGAAGAGAAGTTGGAACTCAAAGTTTTAGGAACAACTTTCGAGTACTATTCTTGCTACTAGGAAATAAGAAATACAGGTAATGGGGTATAGAAAGTTATCTGGCCCTACAGGACAAAAGAGAAGATGGGGACAAGGGAAGGGAGGGATGTTAGAAGAGAGGGCAGATTGGTGATAGGGGCAATCAGAATACTTGGTGTTTTGGGGTGGGGGGAGGGGACAGATGGGGAGAAAATTTGGAACCCAAAATTTTGTGAAAATTAATGTTAAAAGTTAAATAAATAAATTAGAAAAAATAAAAAGTAAATAGAAAAAAAGAAGAAAAAAAGAAAAAAAAACAATGAAATAAATAAACCGTTAGATAATTTGATTCAAAAAAAAAAATAAAGAGGAAAGTTAAACGACAGTTACCAAAAAATGAAAAGGAATTTGTAACAAATGTAAAACAATTTAAAGAAATTTTGGGGGATATTTTGTCCATCTAAATGTATGATTTATGAATGAAAATTACAACCTAAAGGAAATGATTATTTATAAAAATATAAAATGCTCAGATTGACATAACAAGAAATATAGAGTTTAAATTGCCCAGCCTCAGAAGGAAAAATAAAATCAGCCAATTAATTCTAAGAGAAAAAACAAAACCACCAAACCATTGTATTTATATTTGGATTTTGTCAAACATTCAGAGAATAATTAATTCCGATTTTATGCCAAGTGTTAAAAAAAAATAGAAAAAGAAGAGCTCCTACCAAATCTCTCCTGTCTGGTCTTCATTCCCAAAACAGTGATTGTCTAAACCAAGAAGAAAACTATAGGATAATTTCTGTAATGAATATTAATAGAAACATTTACAATAAAATATTAGAGATTACAGTAACATGTAAAAAAGATTAGAAACTATAATGAGTTGGGGTTCATGCCAGGAATGCAGTATTGATATAACATTAGGAAAACTACCAGCATAATTGATGACGGTAATAACAAAAGTAACACAAATAACATGAACATAGCAATAAAAAAAGAAAAAGCTTTTGAGAAATTACAATATCCATTTGTTAGAAACCAGTCACAGTACTAGAAAAGATAGGAAATCTGTGACCATTTCCTTAGTACAATTAGCAGCATCTTTCTCAAGCCAGAGACAATGTTTTATGAAAATGGAAATAACCTAGAGGTTTTTCTAATAAGATTGAGCTAAAGGAAGAATGTCCATTGTCACCAGGTCGTTTGTTAGAACGTTAGGAATGTGAGCTCTAGCACCGGGATAAAAAAAGAAAGAAAGAAACTGAGGAAATAATAGTAGGCAAAGAAGAAACAGAATTATTGCTTTTTATAAATGACAGTGTGCTTAGAGAACTCTAGAGCACTGACTAAAATTAGTTTTGAAACCATTTTAGCCAAGTTGAAGGATATTAGATAAATTCACATAAATCATCAGTATTTTTGTATATTAACAAGATAGAGCAGGAAGAAAGAGAAAGAAATATTCCATTAAAATAACACCAGAATGTAGAAAATATTTGGGAACCTATCTACCAAGATAGGCATTATATGAACATAATTATAAAACAATCATTATATAAAAAAGACAGACTTAAATAATTAGAAAAAAAATGAATCACTCATGGGTAGGTTGAGCCAATATAATAAAAATATTGCTAGTTAACTTAATTTATGTGTCCAATGTTATGTCAATTAAATTGCTAAAGAATTACTTTATGGCGCAACAGAGAGAGGAAATGAAATTCATCTGGAGGAACAAAAAGTCAAGAATCTCAAGGGAGATAATGGAGGGAAAGTGGGAAGGGAAGGAACCTACCCGTACTATCCAGGGTGTTGCAAACATTTTAGTGTAGTTTTAAGCTGTTGAAAATACAAAACAGTACAAAGCTATAATCATAAAAACAATTTGATAGTAGTTTAAAAAGAGAGAGGCGGATCAACTGAACAGATTAGGTACAGAACATGGAGTCACTTGTCTCCAATTAACCTAAACACTCTTGCTACTGGGATGTTATTCACAAACTTGCAAAAACTGCTAGGAAAATTGGACAGCAATCTGGCAGAAATTAAGTTTAGACATACATGTCACACCATATGCCAAGAAAAGCTCCAGGTGGATACATGACTCCTAGATACACAAGGTCACATCACATAAGAATTAGAGGAACAAAGAGTAAATTAGCTTTTGGATCTGTAAATAGTGGAAGATTCTATGACTAATAAAAGGAGAGAGAATGAGAGAAGACAAAAAGGAAAATTGTGGTTACAAATAAAATCTGTGTAATTAAGATTAGAAAGGAAACAGTTAACTAGGAAAAAATATGTAATAAATTTCTCTAAAAAAGGATTTCATTTTCATAATATATGTAAGGGAGTGATTAAAATGTCTAAGACTAAGAGTATTTCCTCAGTTGATAAGGATAACAAAGGCATGAATAGACAGTTCTCAAGGGAAGAAATCCAGGCTATCCTATCATCATATCATGTGAGAAAATGCCCCAAATTACTCAGAATAAAAGAAATGAAAATTAAATAAATTCTGAGATTCCACCTTACCCTCATCAAAATGATGAAACTGAACAAAAGAAAATGACAAATGGTGAAGGGACTGTGGGAAAACAGATATATTAATGCACCATTAATGGTACTGAGAAATAATCATTCTGGATTTGGAATTATGTCCCCAAAGTGGCTAAACTGTACTTAAATACCACTACTAGACTTATACCCCAAAGAAACTGAAGAGAGAGAAAAAGAACTTATATGTTAAAAAAAATTATAGTAGATCTTTGTATGTTGACAAAGAACTAGAAAAAACTTGGAAAAGATTAAACAAATCATAGTGTATTAATATGATGGGATGCTGTTGTGCTATCACAGATGGGGAAGGGGATGGAAAGACTCATATGAACTGATGCAGATGGAGCTGAGAAGAACAAGGGAACAATTAATCTTTTCAAAACAATGCAAAAATGAGCAAGTTTAAAAGATGTTTTTAGATTAATTATGCATATTTGTTACCGGGTTTTCTCCCCCCTGCCATTTTCAGTAGAGGAACATGTAAAGGAGAGATAAATACTGATTAATGGGAAAGAAAGATAATTTAAAAGAACCTTCTTGCCAAGATTCTCTCTGTCTCTCTCTCTCTCTGTCTCTGTCTCTCTGTCTCTGTCTCTGTCTCTTTCTCTCTCTCTCTCTCTCTCTCTCTCTCACACACACACACACACACACACACACACACAGACACACACACAGTTCAGGCAGGGCTTCCACACATGTGGTCTTCCATTAGCATAACAGAAAGACCCACACACTCTGGTGAGAGCATAAATCCATTTATGGGCTCTAACCACCAAGCAAAACTATTTCTCATTGAAACAGACTGAAAGCTGCTTCCAAGGCTTTGCTCAAGAGCTGCCTTCTCTAGAAGTCATTCCTGCCCACAACCAGGGTGTGCAGAAATCAATTTGAACCTTGCTTGGGAAGGCACAAATATCTCATTTGATCCTCACATTAACCCTGGGAGGTAGACTCTATTAGTATTCTCATTTACAGTTGAGGAAACTGAGGCAATTTGAAGTTGATGACTTGCCCAAGGTCACCCAGCTAATAAAGGTCTAACAAGGGTCTTAGACTAGATTTGAACTCAGGTCTTCCTGCCTCCAGACCCAGAACTCTATCCGTGGCACTAGCAGTTGCCAGAGCTCATAGAGGGTATTTTCTTTCCTGGGACTTCTCTATGCCAGTGACATCAGAGGTTCTATTCCTGGTCCTATCCTACTCCAAGATTTTCTTGGTACATGCTGTGACATGTGTGTCTAAACCTACTTTCTGCCAGATTGTTGTTCAATTTTCCCAGCAGTTTATGTATACAGCCCCCTTATGTATACCTTCTCCCCCTCCATGAGTAACAGCATCCCAGATTTAGAGTTGGAAGGGATGTTCAACCCTTTCATCTTGCAGATGAGCATGGAACCTCGGAGACATCAGGTGATCTGCACAGGAGCAAAAGATGTAGCTTTCTTGAGGGCAGGAATCATTTTATTTTTCCATCCTGAGTCCCTAACATAGTGCTTAGGACATTAAAGGAGCTTAATACATTCCTGTTAAATGAAGAAATGCAATCAGGGAAGGATCTCTGGAGTGAGGACACCTGCTGGTATATTTTCTTTTTTGTTTTGTTTTGTGGGTTTTTTTGTATTTAAATTTACTTATTTAAGTTCTCAGCATTAATTTGCACAAAATTTTGGGTTCCAAATTTTCTCCTCACTTCTCCCCTCCCCCCACCCCAAAACACCGAGCATTCTAATTACCCCTATCACCAATCTGCCCTTCCTTCTAACATTCCTCCCTTCTCTTATCCCCATCTTCTCTTTTGTCCTGTAGGACAAGATAACTTTCTATACCCCATTACCTGTATTTCTTATTTCCTAGTTGCAAGAACAGTACTCAACAGCTGTTCCTAAAACTTTGAGTTCCAACTCCTCTTCCTCCCTCCCTCCCCACCCATTCCCTTTGGGAAGGCAAGCAATTAAATATAGGCCATATCTGTGTAGTTTTGCAAATGACTTACATAACAGTCATGTTGTGTAAGACTAACTATATTTCCCTCCATCCTATCCTGCCCCCGTTGCTTCTATTCTCTCTTTTGATCCTGTCTCTCCCCATGAGTGTTGACTTCAAATTGCTCCCTCCTCCCCATGCCCTCCCTTCCATCATCCCCCCCACCCTGCTTATCCCCTTCTCCCCCACTTTCCTGTATTGTAAGATAGGTTTTCATACCAAAATGAGTGTGTATTTTATTCCTTCCTTTACTCGAATGTGCTGAGAGTAAGCTTCATGTTTTTTCTCTCACATCCCCCCTTTTTCCCTCCACTGAAAAGTCTTTTACTTGCCTCTTTTATGAGAGATAATTTGCCCCATTCCATTTCTCCCTTTCTCCTCCCAATATATCTTTCTCACAGCTTAATTTCATTTTTTTAAGATATGATCCCATCTTATTCAATTCACCCTGTGCTTTCTCTCTCTTGCTCTCTATGTATGTGTGTGTGTGTGTGTGTGTGTGTGTATGTGTGTAATCCCACCAACTACCCAGATACTGAAAAGTTTCAAGAGTTACTAATATTGTCTTTCCATGTAGGAATGTAAACAGTTCAACTTTACTAAGTCCCTTATGACTTCTCTTTACTGTTTACCTTTTCATGCTTCTTTTGATTCTTGTGTTTGAAAGTCAAATTTTCTTTTCAGCTCTGGTCTTTTCATCAAGAATGCTTGAAAGTCCTCGATTTCATTGAAAGACCATTGTTTCTCCTGAAGTATTATACTCAGTTTTGCTGGGTAGGTGATTCTTGGTTTTAGTCCTAGTTCCTTTGACTTCTGGAATATCCTATTCCAAGCCCTTCTATCCCTTAAGGTAGAGGCTGCTAGATCTTGTGTTATCCTGATTGTATTTCCACAGTACTTGAATTGTTTCTTTCTAGCTGCTTGCAATATTTTCTCCTTGAGCAGTGAACTCTGGAATTTGGCCACAATGTTCCTAGGAGTTTCTCTTTTTGGATCTCTTTCAGGCAGTGATTGGTGGATTCCTTGAATACTTATTTTGCCTTCTGGTTCTAGAATCTCAGGGCAGTTTTCCTTGATAATTTCATGAAAGATGATGTCTAGGCTCTTTTTTTGATCAAGGCTTTCAGGTAGTCCCATAATTTTTAAATTGTCTCTCCTGGATCTATTTTCCAGGTCAGTTGTTTTCCTAATGAGATATTTCACATTATCTTCTATTTTTTCATTCTTTTGATTTTGTTTTGTAATTTTTTGGTTTCTCATTAAGTTATTAGCCTCCATCTGTTCCATTCTAATTTTGAAAGAACTATTTTCTTCAGTGAGCTTTTGAACCTCCTTTTCCATTTGGCTAATTCTGCTTTTGAAAGCATTCTTCTCCTCATTGGCTTTTTGATCCTCTTTTGCCAATTGAGTTAGCCTATTTTTCAAGGTGTTATTTTCTTCAATATTTTTTTGGGGTCTCCTTTAGCAAGGTGTTGACCTGCTTTTCATGCTTTTCTTGCATCTCTCTCATTTCTCTTCCCAGTTTTTCCTCCACCTCTCTAACTTGATTTTCAAAATCCTTTTTGAGCTCTTCCATGGCCTGAGCCAATTGAATATTTATTTTGGATGTGTGGGATACAGAAGCCTTGACTTTTATGTCTTCCCCTGATGGTAAGCATTGTTCTTCCTCATCCAAAAGGATGGGAGAAGATATCTGTTCACCAGGAAAGTAACCTTCTATAGTCCTATTTTCTTCCCTTTTTAAGGCATCTTCCCAACCAGTTACTTGACTTTTGGGTCCTTTGTCAAGAGTAGTGTATAATCTGGGAATCTGTAATATCTCACTTCCTCCAAGATGGCACAGTCCAGTGTGTACACTGATCTGAACACGAGGAGAAATTTTTGTGCGCAGAATCTTAGCAGTTTCCAATGGATGCTGGCCGCTGCAGGGGCTGCAATGGAAACCACCGCAGCCTGCCCGATGTGGCCTCTGTGGCCGTTGCCTAAGGCTGGAGCTATAGGAAGGCCCTTCTCCTTTTCCAGCCAGCTGAAAAAACCCTGTCACTGACCTTTGGCACCTGCGGGTTGAGGGATCTGCAAATCGCTGCTACTGGGACTGGAGATTCCACCTCCAAGGGCTGTTCTCGAGCAGCACACCATAGCTAAGGCTAGGCTGGGCTCTGCTCTGTGCCCAGTGCAATTGACATTTCCTGTGGGCCTTTCAGGTCACCCTGGGCTGGAAATCTCCTCCACTCTGTTGTTCTCCATTTCTGCTGCTCCAGAATTTGTTGAGAGTACCTCTCTATAGGTATTTTATGAGCTGTGTGGGGAAAGCCTGCATATATGTGTCTTTCTACTCCACCATCTTGGCTCCTCTCCTGGTGTATTTTCTCCTGAATCTACCCCAGATAAGATCTTTGGGTTCATGTGAGACACACGGATAGGACACAAGGACTCTCTAGGGGTGGAGAGACAGAGACAGAGAGAGACAGAGAGAGACAGAGAGAGAGAGAGAGAGAGAGAGAGAGAGAGAGAGAGAGAGAGAGAGAGAGAGCTGGGCAAAGCCCTTTCCAGCCCCACATGGGAATCAGCCTGTTCAGAGCGAGGATCCTTGATGTTCTGGGCCATGTCAGCCCATATTCTAGGGCTAGAAGAGGATACTTTGAAGGATCCTCCATTCCAAGCCAGCCAGGGCCCTGAACTGGAGCAGTCTCACATTTGTACAATAGAGAGTGAGGGATAGTCAGGTGTAATGGGCAGCACTTTGGTCTTGCCATCTCAGGACCTGGGCTCAAATCTTCTCTCTGCCACTCTAGTCCTGCGGGTGACTCCAAACAATCCAATGAGAGCACAGTCATTTCATTTATAGAAGACACGTTGACATTCCCTAGTGCGTCAGGATTTCCAATGGATTTTCCTTACAACCAGCATTACGACCAGGCAGAATCAAGCTTCATAATCCCCCTTTTATAGAGAAAGAAACTGATGATCAGAGAAGGAGACACCTTCCTCAGGGCCACACAACTAGGAAGGATCCATCAGAATTAGCACCAAAGTCTCTCCTGACTTGAAATCCAACAGTCTTTAGATGACCCCACATGGGCTATTAGCAGGTAACATTGGGAAGTCCATGGAGATCCATGGGAGGCTGAAAGCACATGAGCACTGAAACATGACTTGATTTTACCCCTGGTCAGCTGTGGAACTCTGGGCAAATGACCTTTCTTCTCTGGGTCTCAATTTCCTTCTCTGTATACGGATGAGACCATACTCTGTGATCTCTAAGGGTCCCTCCAGTGCTTAAAGTCCACAAAAATGAGTTTCTTTTTTATTCTCCCCCTCCTCCTTTAATTCCAGGGCAATGCTCAGAGTTGGCTAGGACCTAATTTGGCAAAAAATGGCACAACATGAAGGTGGGCCTCTCCAGCTCTTTTAAAACATGAAGCCTCATATGGTTTGCATTAATTTAATGTTCTTTGACACTCACCTGAGGAGCACAGGAGCAAAATGGCAGCATTGAGAGCCCCTTTGAAGAAGCCCAGGCTGACCCTCAGATCTCTTTTAAGAACCATGAAAATTGGTATTTGATACTCAGGGCATAGTGAGGCGGCAGAAGTCAGAATGAGGTCCCCAAATGAGGACATCGAGGATGAGCCAGGCAGCCTCAACATTTCAACATTCCAGTTGGCATTCCTGGGAAACTGAG
Organism: Notamacropus eugenii; assembly: GCF_028372415.1. Taxonomy (NCBI): domain Eukaryota; kingdom Metazoa; phylum Chordata; class Mammalia; order Diprotodontia; family Macropodidae; genus Notamacropus; species Notamacropus eugenii. The sequence continues at coordinate 757,503,443 of NC_092872.1, forward strand.
GCTAGAGGTGACCATTTTCCTCATGCCCAGAGGCCCTGGCTGGATGTCTGTGTTCCTATACACCTCATCAAAGGAGGCTGCTTAGCTTTCTTTCCTCCTTTTGCATTGTGGAGTTTTTCGGTAATCCATAATCCTCCTTTCCAGGAGAAAAGGAAGGAGATATAAGAGAGACAACTTTGGGTGGACAGGCAAGAGGCCTGAGAATAGAAACTGAGGCACAGAGAAGTGACGAGTCTTGTCTCAAGTCACAGTTAGTAAGTTGATGACCAAAGAGTCCGGCTCACGAGCAGATGCTATATGGAGGCCAATCTGGAGCTGCTGCCAGAAGAATGTGCTGAGGTGAAAAGACAGTGCCTTGGAGAGACAGACTGGGGAGCCCACAGAGGCATTTCGTGAGTGTTGAGTTATTCCAATTGGGTAGCCACATGGTGATAGGTAGAGTTTTGATTAACTCTGGAGACATCAAAGAAACCTTTGAGTGCCATTCATGTCTGGGGGAACCAGGAGACTCTTGTTCATACCATCCAAAGACAGGTCATGCGATCAAGAAGAAAGGGCTTGGGGTCTTCTCTATGAGGCCATGCATGTGAAGGGAATAGCTTCTCTAACTTTAGGACTTTCCAAGGTCAGAAGAGTACCCTGCAGGAATCCAGGAGTTTGGGTCTGGGGAAGGGTTCCAGCTAATGCAGCATCAACGTCTTGAGGAACAAGGAGGGATCTCTGAGTGTGTCCTTTAGGACTTGGCCATCAGAAGAATTCACCTGTTAGTCATGTTACAACCAGGCATGAACTTGATGGGACTAAAGCTGTGTAGGAACTGAGTTAAGGAGGTTTGAGTGCTGGTGGGTGCTTGATTTGATGGCATTAGAGAAGTAATACCAACTCTATCATGTTATACATGCTGCATAAGTACCAAAGGTAGGCTTTGAACCCAGGCCCTCTGACCCCAGAACCAGTCTTCTTCCACTATATCAGTACTATGCTCTTGAGTCACCTGCCATTTATGTCTTTACTCATTCGATAAGCATTCATTGCCTCCTTTATATAGAATCCTGAATGGAGATGCCCAGCTTAGAGGAGACATGGCTCCTGCCCTGAATGCCTCCAAGCTCATGGTCTAGGCATGGAGAAAGTGGAGAGAGTGGACACCCTCTGCTCCCAGCTCCCAGCACAGGGCCCGGCAGAGAGCAGGCATGTCCTAAGTGCTTACGAATTGATGAAAGGTGAAATGCCTCTGCCCTGAGAGACGTGATGGGTAAAGCTGTTGCTGATTCTCAGTGAGGAGACCAGAGAAGGCTGGCAGAGAGGTCTAAAGGGGCACCTTCAGAGGACAGGTGCATGGTTCACAACATTTATTTGCTCCAGTCTCCCCGAGACGCTGGGGAAAGAGACAGGATGGGATAGGTGGTATCATTGGCACAGGTATTTCCTTCTGCTCACCTTCTCTGCCCTTTGTGCTCTTGGAGAGCTAGAGCTGAGAGGTAAGGGAAACGCCCAGGGTCCCATGATCCCAGCACCAGGGACTTGACATCTGAAGTCACCCATCATGCCCCATACCCCTCTCCAGAAATCCACAGGTGTGGCACTCATTCATCCCAAGAGTGGGAGTTCTAGAACTGGAACTAGAACTGGAAGAACTAAGATTTCCAGGGTATGACCCTTAGCATCACAGAGAGGAGCCTGTCCCAAAGCATGGCTGGGAGGTGGCTTGAGGTGGCAGCAGCTGGCCATTCCATACATTCCCATCACCTTGTGCCAGACCTGAGTGGCATTCAGTGTACTCTTGGTCATGACGGATCTGTCATGCCAATCCATCCTCAGAATGTGAAGGAAGCCCCAAGGGTTGCTCCAGGGCCCTTGAAGATTATTGAGGAAGATACCTCAATGTCCAGGGGGAAGGCCCACACAACTGGACTCAAATCCCCAAAAGTATCCATGTATATGTTGGGTCTGGAAGACCCGGGATCCCTTGGCTGTGGCCAGCATTTGTCTTTTGTGACCAAAGGTCGCTTAACTCCTCCGTTGCCAAGAGAGACAAAATGTATGCTGGGATAGAGACAAAGAAATGGTGTTTTTGTTTTGTTTTTTTTTCACATGACCTCCTCTATGCCACTCCCCCTCCCAAACAGGGACCAGGTCCTTTGCTACTGTCCCTTTGAAACCAAATCCTGCCCACAGACATGAGTAACTGCCACAATCAGAGATGCCCTTGCCCCAGGCCACTCCCTCTCTCCTCCTTTGACTCTACTATAAAGACAAAGAAGACTAGGTTCAAAGGCGGATAGAGAAGGGCATTAAATTCCTTTTCCAATGATCCAGGCTGATGGATCCCTAGGCCATCCTGGGGCCCTAGCTTCAGCAACCAGTCAATTGTGAAAGCACTTACTAAAAGCCCGTGTTCCAAGGATCATCGCTGTAGTGCCAACAGGGTCCTCAGAGGCCATGGAGTCCCAGCGCCTCAATTTTCAGAGGCTCAGAGAGGTTAAGCAACTCATCCAAGGTCACACAGCTGGTGAACAGTATGAACAAAGCAATATTAGTTTTTTGTAACATAGTGACAGTCACTCCCATTTATATATGGCTCTAAAGTTCAAGGCACTCCTTGTTTCCATTATCTGATTTTGTTCTGATAACAAACATAAGCAGTTAAGTGCTATTATTTTCTCCTGATTTTACAGATGAGCAAAGTGAGGTTTGTAGATGCTAAGGAAGTTGTCCACAATCTCACAGTCAACATCTTGGGAAGATTTCGAATTCAGCTCTGTGACTCCAGGTTCATGGCTTCTTTAGCAATAGACCTATGGATTTTAGAGGCCATTGAGTCCAGCTGCCCCCTGTTACAGATGAAGAAACTGAGACCCCCAAAAAGAGAGAAGAGACTTGACCAAAGTCACAGGGGTAATAAAGGACAAAGTGGACATTCAGCCTCCAAACCCAGGTATCTGGCCACTGCCCCACACTGCCCATATATCAACCAAGTGTCCCTTCTCCTTCTCCACGAAATGAGAGTGCCTTGAGTCAAGTCCTGCTGGTAGCTCTGGGGTACTTCAGGATGCCTGCCGCTGCCTGGCCTTTCAGGACAGGCAGAGAAGAGAGCACTCCTGGCATCTAAGATGGGCTGAGAAAGAGGGTGACTGCTGCCTTCCCCACCCATTTCCTCTCATGGGGTCACAGATTTAGAACTGAACAACAGCCTCTTTATGGTGCAGATGAAGTCGACAGGACCCAGACAAATGCCAGGATCTGAAACCAAGTCCTCCTCCAGGGCCACACGGAGGCTTTTGAAGACTACAAAGCATGTATACCCCATGAGGAAGGGAGCACACTGTTGTTCCCATTTTTCACATGGAGAAACTGAGTTCTGGAGACTTGCCCTAGGTTCTAAAGATGGTCCTTATAAGGCGTGTCTTCTGCCTTCCCGAGGTTGACTGGCTCGGGCTTTGGGTCAGGTTACAGGTGGGACAGGAAGAGTCAGATGAATTGGAGGAAAGCCGCCTAGTCCAGGAAGACCTGGGAAAAGAGTCAGGGGCCAGGTGTGCAGGGAAACCGAGGAAAGATCCTGCCTCTTCAGGGAACCTTTTGTCCTTTCTCCTCAAGGGAGGAGGACTCCCTGAGAAGGCTCCCAGGTGTGGCTGCTTTTCTGCCAGTGCCTGAGGGCCTTCGAGGAGCGCCGACCGCGTGTTTCCAGGTTCTCGCTTCCCATTTTCCCCTGTTTCTTTAATTCCATATATATATATTTATATGTTATATAGTATATATGTATATACATATATATATATATAAAATACTTTAGGTTATATAATATATAGAGATTACATATTTATATGTAGCTGTTCTGTGGGGTGCAGACGCTGCAGGACCGAGCCGGACTGGTGGCTTGCGACCTTCTCGCGGTGTAGAGGCCCGAGAGAAAACGGGCCGGGGTCTGGGGGTGGAGGACAGGGAAACTGCTCTGAGCCGGCTTGGGGGCAACTTGGCAAGACCCAGAAATCCATGGGCTCCGAGGTGGGCCTGCCAATGCCGAGCAAGGGTGCTCAGGGGCGACGGACCAGGCGCGGGCTCGAGGGCGCGGAGTGGAGGGAGCGGGGTTGGGAACAAGCTTTCCTGCTTTTGCTTACTCAAAAGAAGCACTTTTTCCCGTCTTTTCAACCTTGCCTTCCGCTCAGCATTGTTCACATTGATTTTGTAATATGACTGAATGAATGAGCAAATGAAGGAGTCTGTTAAGCACCTGAGATGGCCCAGGTGCTCTGCTAGGCACTGAGGAGACCGAGCTGTAGTTCAACCAGCTTTCTGCGCCTCTCCTCTTTCTCTTTCTTTCCGTCCCTCCCTCCCCTCCTTCCTTCCTTCCTTCCCTCCCTCCCTCCTTCCTTCCTTCCTTCCTTCCTTCCTTCCTTCCTTCCTTCCTTCCTTCCTTCCTTCCTTCCTTCCTTCCTCCTTCCTTCCTTCCTTCCTTCCTTCCTTCCTTCCTTCCTTCCTTCCTTCCTTCCTTCCTTCCTTCCTTCCTTCCTTCCTTCCTCCGTCCTTCCTTCCTTCCTTCCTCCTTCCTTCCTTCCTTCCTTCCTTCCTTCCTTCCTTCCTCCTTCCTTCCTTCCTTCCTTCCTTCCTTCCTTCCTTCCTTCCTCCTTCCTTCCCTCCCTCCTTCCTTCCTTCCCTCCCTCCCTCCTCCCTCCCCTCCTTCCTTCCTTCCTTCCTCCTTTCTTCCTCCCTCCCCTCCTTCCTTCCTTCCTTCCTCCTTCCTTCCCTCCCTCCTTCCTTCCTTCCTTCCTTCCTTCCTTCCTTCCTTCCTTCCTTCCTTCCTTCCTTCCTCCTTCCTTCCTTCCTTCCTTCCTTCCTTCCTTCCTTCCTTCCTCCCTTCCTTCCTTCCTTCCTTCCTCCCTCCCCTCCTTCCTTCCTTCCTTCCTTCCTTCCTTCCTTCCTTCCTTCCTTCCTTCCTTCCTTCCTTCCTTCCTTCCTTCCTTCTCTTCTTCCTCTCCCCCTTTCTCTCCCTTCTTTCTTTTTCTCTGTTTCTCTCTCCCCACAAATCTCTGCCAGATACGACTTGGTTTTTTTTAAGTATACAGTAATTAACTGCATCGTTTGCAAAACTGTTTTGCTTGTTTCTCTCTGGACTACCTTCTGTTCTCTCTATAGCATTTTAGAATGCTTTACCAATGTTTTCATTCTTTGTTGTTTTTAAATATGGCTGTTATTGTCCACTCTGTTCCTTGATGACCTCCAAAAGAACAAAAAATTGGAAAAACTGCTTGTAACCAAAATTCACAGTCAAGCAAAAATCAAAGGCTGTATTGATTGTGTCAAAAACTGCCTGCCCAGCCCTGCTCCTCCAGCCTGTCCCATCTCTATCAGGAGGGGGAAGAAGCTTCATCGCGAGGCCCCTGGAATTGCAATTGGTCTTTACATCTTTCCAAGTTTATTTTTTCTTTCTTATGTTGTTTTTGTACTTGTTGTTCTCCTGGTTCTGTTCCGTTCATTCTGCATCAGTTCGTCCCAGTCTTTCCAGGTTTCTCTGAAACGATCCCCTTCATTTTGTTATACAGCACAACAGATTTCTATCACATTCAAGTACCACAACTTGTTTATGTATGTGTGTGTGTGTGTGTGTGTGAGCTCTTTCTGTGGTGGCAAAGTATTAGAACCTAAGGGAGGTGAGGGTGAATTGTGCCCATCAATTGGAGAATGGCATATGTATATGTGTATCTGTGTGGACACACACACACACACACACACACACACACACACCAGATACATGTCCTCCTTCTCCTCTGACTTTGATCTTTTTGAGGGTAGAGGCCTAACTGTAGCATCACTGGGTTAAAAGGGATGCACAGTTGATCAACTTTGGGGGTATAATTCCAACCTGCTTTCTAGGATGGCTGGTTCAGTAGAGTGAAGCCTGGCTGAAGGCTGCCTTCATCTAATGGGCCATGTGAGGCGCTCACCAATCAGGACAATGTGGCTCCGGGGAAGCAGTTCTGACATGACAGGTTTGAGGTATGGAGGACCAGGGTGTCTAGTCACAGCAGGTACCAAGTATTCAATGACTGTTGAGAATACTCGAATATTTCCTTGAGAATCCAGATGGCAATTCCAAACCCCTGAGGTCTTAAGAGCATCGGCCCTCTACTAGGGGAGGGCGATAGTGATGCAGCTCTTTGAAATTTCCAGGAGCTTAAATAGTGAATAATCGATTTGATCTGGGACCGTCCCTAAAATTTAGCACAAATCTCCTTCTACTGAAGAGAGGGCACACTGATCCTCCAGAGAATGAAGGAAGCAGAGAAACATCCCAAGGCATCCAAGGCTCCACTCAGGAAGCAAGATCAAAGTGGGTAATTAGATTTCATTACACAGACCTTGCTGAAAATTGGATCTGCTTGCTTAGACCAGTCATTAACGTGCTAATTGTCAATTAAAGACAGCTAATCAGATAGAATCTTCCTTTGGGGAGCAAAGATAAGAGGAAGTCAATCCCAAATAAATTAAGCCTCCCTCAGGAACCTGAGACTTAAGTACTCAGTGAAACAACCAGAAGCAAGCATTCAGTCAATAAGTCTGCCCTGACCATCTCTCATGTGCCTAGTGCTGTGCTGGGTACTGGGATTACAAGCAACAGGCTTCTTTAGCAATAGACCTACGGACTTTAGAGGCCATTGAGTCCAGCCACCCCCTGTCTTCAGGGAGATTACATTCTATTGGGAGAGCTGAGCCTATGTATAAGACCATGAATAATAAATCTGTGTAGAATGAAAGCACAGACATACAAGACAGTGAGGGATGGGGGGGGGGGGGGCACCAGAGGATCTCAGTTGGGAAAGACTTTGGGCAGAGATGGTCCTGGAACTGCCTGATGAAGGAAGAGAGGGACTCTGTGAAGCACAAGAAATGAAGGAAGCCATCCTGGGCATGGGGAACAGAAAGGGAAAAGCATATAGACAAGACCCTCCGAGGTCCTTTGTTGGGGTGAGACTCTCTAACAGTCACTGGGAATATTGTCAGTAAGGATTGCGCCTCCAGCCTGGGGGGCCCAGCCCACCTCCAGGCCAGTTCTCTGGGCAGAATTTATGAGTAGCCATGCCACCTGGATAAAACCACAGGGCTCCCAAGATGGCTGCTGACCTCCCACAAGTGCAGGATTTACAGCTTTCTTCAGGCTAGGGGTTTCTCCAGACTCTTTCCTAATTGAGTGACCTGGAAAGTGAACAAGCATTCAAAACCTTAATCCCAGGCAATTCACCTGATGGGGTATTGACAAGTGAGATATATTTGCATGTGGCCTGAGGAGCCAGCACCCAAGTCCACTAACTTCCTCATCCTCAGGCTGCTCTGTTGCTAGCAAAGCACTAGACAGAATAAGATTGAATTGAAAATGTTTTAAGAAATAAACTATTTAAAAAAGGCACAGACAATTTAAGACCCTTCAGACATGAGTGTGGTCACATGTATTCATCTGCCCCAGGACCAGGAGGGGTCCAGCCCAGTGCCATCTAACACCCTGCTTGTGGGTGAAACAGCCAGGCTGCCCAGAGGAGAGAATGTCCCCTTTTCCTGGAGATTTGCTCCAATTTGTCCTATAGACTTCGATCTTATACATATGTGTTTGCTTGTTGTCTCCGACATGAGACATTAGGGCGTCAGCTTCCTGAGGCAGTACCTTCTGCCTTTCTTTGTATCCACAGGGCTTGGAACAGTAACTGGCACACAGTAGGTACTTAATAAGTTTGAGACCCCTTGGTTACCCTCAACCTGGTTTGGCCTGCCTGCCAAAATAGAACAACTTCTTGGAGTCACAGGTGAGAGTTGGGAAGAACAGCTGAACACAAAAGGTAGATGAGCAGCCTTGTAAAGGACTTGACAGCCATCACACCAGAGATACTAGTCTTCCTTGGACACATCCTACACCTGGGTTCTATATAATGAACAATGCCTCATGCCTTCATGAGGCATCAATAAATGCTGAGGCTACTGACTGTCTACCTCAGGTTGAAGTCAATCCCTCCTTAGATGAACTTCCAACTGAAGAAGAGGTTTTGAGGCCCATTAGTCTCCTTTCATGTGGCAAAGCACCTGGTGCTGATTCTGTTCCAGCTGAGATTTACAAGGTAGGGGGACTGTTGCTCATACAAAAGCTGACTGAAATTTTCCAGGTTATATGGCAAGAGGAGGTTATCCCCCAGGAGTTCAAGGATGCCTCCATTGTCCATCTCTATAAGGGTAAAGGGAATAGATTGTCTTGTGACAATCACAGGGGGGTCCTCTCTTAGTCATTGCTGGCAAAATTCTTGCCAGTGACCTCCTTGATAGACTGATCCTTCCCCTGGAAAATGGATATATACCTGAGAGCCAGTGTGGCTTCAGAAAGGGCAGAGGAACAGATGATATGATGTTTGCTGCCTGACAACTCCAGGACACATACCAGGAGAATAGAGGTCTGTTTACAATGTTTGTAGATCTGACCAAGGCCTTTGATACTGTTAGTCGTGAGGGCTTATAGAAAATTACGTCAAAATTTGGTTTCCTCGAGAAGTTCATCAGTACCATATGTCAATTTCATGATGGCATATTTGCTCAGGTTCTGGATGGTGGGCAATGCTCTTGTGCCTTCCTAGTCACCAATGGAGTGAAACAGGGCTGTGTGCTTGTTCCCATGCTTTTTAACATGATGTTTTCAGCCATGTTGTCAAATGCTTTCAATGAGGATGAGCACGGCATCAAGGTCAGCTACTGTACTGATGGTAAATTCTTCAATTTGAAGAGGCTACAAGCCAAGACCAAAGTGGGGGAGTGTTGGTGCATGATTTTCTGTTTGCAGATAACTGTGCACTCAATGCAGCCTCTGAAGCTGAGATGTAACAAAGTATGGATCAATTCTCTGCTGCCTGTTCTAATTTTGGCCTAATAATTAACACCAAGAAAACACCAGTGCTCCATCAGCCACCTCCACACCATCTACACATGGAACCATCGATTACATCAAATGGAGAAGTTTTGAATGCTGTAGATAAGTTCACTTACCTTGGTAGTAACAATGGGGTTGATATACATTGACAATGAGGTTGACACACACAATGCCAGAGCTAGTTCAGTGTTTGGGAGGCTCTGAAGAAAAGTTTGAGAGAGAAGAGGTATTAGACTGACTACCAAACTGAAGGTCTATAGAGCCGTTGTGCTCACCTCATTGTTATATGCCTGTGATACATGTACAGTCTGCCAGCGCCATGTGAGGTAACTGAATTGCTTCCATTTGAACTGTCTTAGGAAGATTCTGAAGATCACCTGGCAGGATAAGATACTAGATACTCAAGTCCTTGCTCAAGCTGCACTGCCAAGCATTTAAACTATGTTTCAGGGAGCGCAACTCCGATGGGCTGGTCATGTTGTTCCAATGAAAAATGTACACTTATCAAAAAGACTATTTTAAAGAGAACTTGCATAGGACAGGCTATCACATGGTGGCCAGAAGAAACGATACAAGGACACTCTCAAGGTCTCTCTCAAGCACTTTGGATTTGACTATGCAATATGACAGACACTGGCACAGGACCGCTCAGCATGACATGCCCACATCAGAAAGGGTGCTCTGTTAGCAAAGCAGTATTGAGACAGCACAAATTAAACATAGGATAAGCAAATTTGGGATATCCACCTCAAATATTCACACAGACTATCTGTGCCCAACCTGTCGTAGAGCATTCTGAGCTCATATAGGTTTGATCAGCCACAGTAGGACACACTGAAATTTCACTTTATCATGGTCATTTTGGTCCTCCTCAAAGATGAAGGACAACAATCAAACACTGAAATCCAGTGATGGTCAGACCCCTGACAATCACTTACTTTAAAACATATTATCGTATAGATACTCCTTTCACTGGTGCAGATTGAAACATCTCTTCCAGCCTGTTTCATCTTGTGCTACTTATCTCTATGACCTTCCATTGTTCACGTCTGTGGGGTCTACCCAACACCCTGGTGGACTTCCTTAGGATCTTTAGAGTCTCCAAGCACATCATCAATACTCCTCAATTAACATTCCCTCTAGAGATGGGATCAGCAAGGGGGCAAGAGAGAAGTTTAAGATTAGGGAAGGTCTCCATTTTGACAGTACAAGAAGGGGAAAATATGCATGTTCAGGTTCATACCCTGCAACAAATTATAGATAAAGGAACTTCAACTGTACAAGATGTTGGGACTGGAAGCTCAATTCCGTGTGGACAGTCTCGGGCAGGTAAAAGTGGGACTTCTAAATCTTAGAGTCTTACGAGGCCCTCCATGAACAGCGGGGGTTCGAGAAGGTCAGACTGAGCTAGCTCGGCTAGCTCGGGTATTTCCGCCTCTCCCCCGGAGATACCTGATGGGTGGAGTCTCCCTGCCCTCGAGGTCGTCCCGGATTGGAGCACACCTAGTTACCTAACAGCACGGTATTGAGATGCAAACTGTGTGGCTAAAGGTTAAGTAGGATTGAGGAAGCCTAAAAGCGCTCTTAGCACGTGTGGAGCCAAAGAGAAAAGTAGGGCTCCGCTTCTTTTCTTTCCTCTCTCCCCTCCCCCTCTCTCCCCGCTTGTACTTCTACTTCCAATCCCTTAAGCTTAGCCTCCTTAGGAAATCTCCCCCTCTTCCTCCTAAGGAAGACCCCTCCTGCACTTGTAACCGATTCCCTGGAATAAAGCTCAACCCCTGTTCGACTCTGGAACGTCCTTTCTCTCATATGTGCATCCAGCGTGGCCAGCCGAAGACCTGGGACAGGTAGGAAAGACTCGGGTAGCCCAATACAGGCCTCTAGGCTTGGCAACAAGGAACATATAAGAAGAGTGACATGGCCCATTGGTGAGAGAGTTGGCTTAGATGAAGGAAGATCTGGGTTCAAATCTTGTCTCTGACACAACAGCTGGGTGATCGTGGACCAGTCACTTTGCCTCACAGTCCCCAGGAAATTCTCAAAGATGACACATTGTTGAGCAAGCACTGATCTTCATTATTAAAAAATGTTTTCTCCTGGAGAGCTGCCTTCACTGATGTATGCACTGATTGTGATAAAAAATAAAGAGCACAAGCCTTGATATATGACTGAGTTATGTGATCCTCAGTTAGTTTTCATATGTCATTGTCTCAGGACTTATAAGCTTTTTTCCTTCTCCCTTTCTATTGCTTCTGTGTAAAATACCACATTTGTGACCTCAGAAACTACAGTAAAAAAAAAAAAGGGCCACAGAAAAATCTCAGAAATTCCTGCATAGAAGCTGATCCTGGAGCCTTCAGCCAAGTGTAGATCTAGGTCAACCCAACCTGACCAGGAATAGCCCCCATAGGAACCATATCACCTGTGACTCCTAGTTGTGGAAAAGGGTGTATCAATGTCACATGGGAGAAATATATGGTGGGTGTGGGGATGAGGTAGCAGGATATAACTGATAGATGACTAATATGTGAGATTCAATGCATCCATGAGGATGGCTATGACCAGAAAAAAGATGGGTTGGTCAAGTTGTAAGCAGGAGGGAGAAATGAAACGTGCTCCTAGCACTACACTGGCATGCATTCTGAGTGAAAAGATATAATTAATCAATAAGTTGTGGGGGATTTGTTATGTTATATATGCACAATCATATTAAAATATTTCCACATTGATCATGTCATGAAAGAAGAATCAGAACAAAAGGGAACAAAGCACAAGAAAGAAAAAAACAAAAGTGAAAATGGTTTTCTTCAATCTGCATTCAGACTCCATAGTTCTTTCTCTGAATGTGGAGAGCATTTTCTATCACGAGTCTTTTGGAATTGTCTTGGATCTTATTGCTGAGAAGAACAAAGTCTATTATAGCTGATCATGGTACAATGTTGCTGTTACTGTGTACAATGTTCTTCCGGTTCTTCTCACTTCACTCAGCATCAGTTCATATAAATCTTTCCAATTCATACAAATCTGGTTCAGCTATTCCTGAATGGATGGGCATCCCCTCAATTTCCAATTTTTTGCCACTACAAAAAGAGCTGCTCTAAATGTGGGTGGGTCTTTTCCCTTTTTGATGATCTCTTTGGGATATAGACCTAGCAGTGGTATTGCTCCATCAAAGGGTATGTACAGTTTTATAGCCCCTTGAACATAGTTCCAAACTGCTCTCTAGAATGGTTAAATCAGTTCACAACTCCAACAGTGATTTAGTGTTCCAATTTTCCCACATCATCTCCACCATTTATCATTTTCCTGTTTTGTCATGTAAGCCAATCTGATAGGAGTGAAGTGGTACCTCAGAGTTGTTTTAATTTGCATTTCTCTAATCAATAGTGATTTAGAGCATTTTTTCATATGACTACAGATAGCTTTAATTTCTTCTTCTGAAAACTCATATCCTTTGACCATTTATCAATTTGGGAATGATTTATATTCTTATAGATTTGACTCAGTCCTCTATATATTTTAGAAATGAGACCTTTATCAGAGACTCTGGGTGTAAAGATTATTTCCCATCTTTCTGCTTTCCTTGTAATCTTGATTGCATGGCCTTTGTTTGTGCAATATGTTTTTAATTAAATGTAACCAAAATGATCCATTTTGCATTTCATAGTATTCTCTATCTCTTATTTGATCATAAATTCTTCTCTTCTCCATAGATCTGATAGGTAAACTATTCCTTGCTCCCCTAATTTGCTTATGATTTCATCTTTATGTCTAAATCATGTACCCATTTTGACCTTATCTTGGTATAGGGTTTGAGATGTTGGTCTATGCCTAGTTTCTGCCATACTATTTTCCTGTTTTCCCAGCAGTTTTTGTCGAATAATAAGTTATTATCCCAGAAGATGAAGTCTTTGGGTTTATTAAACAGTAGATTACTATGGTAATTGACTACTGTGTCTTGTGTACCTAACCTATTCCACTAATCCACCCCTCTGTTTCTTAACCAGTAATAAATAGTTCCGATGATTGATGCTTTATTTATTTATTATTGTTTTAGATCTGGTATGGTTAGGGCAGCTTCCTTTGCATTTTTTTTTCATTGATTCCCTTATAATTCTTGACCTTTTGTTCTTCAAGATGAATTTTGTTATTACTTTTCTTCTGGCTCTATAAAACAGTTTTTCATAATTTGATTGATATGGCACTGAATAAGCAAACCAATTTAAGTAGAATTGTCCTTTTTATTTTACTATCCTGGCCTACCCACAAGCAACTAGTATTTTTCCAACTGTTTAGATCTGACTTTATTTGTGTGAAAAGTGTTTTGTAACTAATTGTGTTCATATATTTCCTAGGTTTGTCTTGGCAGGTAGACTCTGAAATATTTTTTTTTATTGTCTACAGTTATTTTAAGTGGAATTCTGATTTCTATCTCTTGCTACTGGGCTTTGTTGATAATATATAGAAAAGTTGATGATTTATGTGGGTTTATTTTATATTTTCCAACTTTGCTGAAGTTGCTAATTGTTTCAAGTAGTTTTTGTGTTGATTCTCCAAGTATGCCATCATATCATCTGCCAAGAGTGATAGCTTTGTTTCTTCATTGTCTATTTTAATTCCTTCAATTTCTTTTCCATCTCTTGTTGATCATGGTAACATTTCTTGTACAGTATTGAATAATAGTGGCAATAATGGGCATCCACATTTCATCCTAGAGCTTTCTGGGAAGGCTTCTACCTTATCCACATTACATATAATGTTTGCTGATGTCTCTAGATACTGCTTATCATTTTAGGGAAAAATCCATTTGTTCTTATGTTCTGTAGTATTTTTTAGTAGGATTGGGTGCCATCTTTTGTCAAAAGCTTTTTCTGAACCTATTGAGAAAATTTTATGATTTCTGTTAGTTTTGTATTACTATAGTGAATTATGCTGATAGTTTTCCTAATATTGAACCAGCTATGCATTCCTGGTATAAATCCCACCTGCTCATAGTGTATTATCCTCATGATAAATCACTTTAATTCCTTTGCTAATATTTTATTTAAAACTTTTTGCACCAATATTCATTAGGGAAATTGATATGCAATTTTCTTTCTCTGTTTTGACTCTTCCTGGTTAAGGTATCAGCACCACATTTGTGTCATAAAAGGAATATGATAGGATTTCTTCTTCTCCTATTTTTTCCAAATACTTGATATAACTTTGGAGGTAGTTGTTCTTTAAATGTTTGGTAGATTTCACTTGTAAATCTATTTGGGTCCTGAGAGATTTTATTTGGGGGCTCTTTTTAGGTGAAGATCAGTGGATTCTTTATATAACCATTTTGTCCTCTTGTTTTAAGATATCTTGACAATATTCTGTATTCTTATCATGACTTTTAGGTAATCTAGTGATTCTTAAATCTTCTATTTTCTAGGTCAGGTTTTTTTTTAAGAGCTACTTATATTCTTCCTCCCATTCCTAATTCTTTGATTTTGTTTTAATATTTCTTGTTGCCTCATGGAATTATTAGTTTCTTTTTGGTCCATTCTAATTTTCAAGAAGTCTGTTACTACAGTGAAATTTTATATCTCTTAGGTTCATCTGTTAGTTTTCTTTCCAAGATTTTTTCTTCAAAGTTCTCCTTTCCTTCCCAATTTTTTCCTCTAATTCTTTCATTTTATTTATAATATCATTTTACTTCTTTTTTCAAATAATTAAAATACATTTTGTTTCATTTCTAGAAATTCTAATTGACCTTATAGCCAAGCTATGTTTTCCTTTGAGACTTTGCTTGCAGGTATTTTGGAGTAATTCTTCTCTTCTAGGTTTAGTTATCTCTGGCACTATAGCTCTTTATTTTAGGAATCTTTTTGGTCACTCATTCTCCAGTCTTATTTCCTGTATTGGGACTTTGTGTTAGGTACAGACTGGAGGAAATATCCTGGCAGTGTATGGCTGTGAACTGTTTATCTGGAATTCTGTCCCTACATTCTATGGATATTGAGTGTTTTGTTTTTCAAGGGTTACAAGGGTCACTCTGGTCAGGAAGCTGCAAGCTTTCAGTAATTACTTTGTGATCCGATTGCTTTTATATTGGATTTTGAAGTCTCCAGACTTCAGTTTGGGACTAAGCAGCATGTCTTCAGGATTTTCCCTGGGTGGAGGTCCAGTAGATAGCTACTGGCCCTAGCTCCTGTAAGCTAGTTGAAAGGCTCTACAGAGTCAAAACATGAACTTTTCCTTCTTACCTCTGGTATGAGTCCAAAGACTAAGCCTGCCTTCCATTCTACTCTGCTGCCCCTGTTCTGAGGTGGTGATCTTTCTCTGAGGTCAGAGAACCATCTCTGGGTTCCTGTACTAAACCTTAGGGCTGAGTCTATGATCCTGGCCCACCCCATTCTATACTTGGACACTTGCTTGTGGGCCAAATTTGTGATCATGAACTGGAAAAATGACTCAATGTGGTTTCTCCTTTTATTTCTCAATCACTGCTTGGTCTGGCTGTCTTCCCAGATATTTGTTGGAGTAATCATGAGGGGGTTTGGGCTATGCTGCTTCCTCATATGCCACCATCTTTGCTGATCTTCAGGTCTATTTTTTTTTGGAAGAAACTTCTGTGAGAGTCATGCTGGAGCTCCATTCTTGGCTGGGCTGTGTAAGATGTAGGTACGTGTAAGTGGCCTCAGAGAAGGAACCCATGAGGATTGTGAAGGCCCCTTCAAGTTCTAAAACTATGATCAAGTCAATGAAGATTTATTACATGCCTGTTCACTCCTTGGCTCTGAGAATACAAAGACATGAAACAATCAATTCCTGCCCTCAAGGGAGCTTATATTCCAGGGCGGTGGGGATGAAGTTGGAGGGCATAGGAATAGAAAGATAACTTGTCTGGAGTCAGAAAAATGAAACTGAAATTCCACGAATGACTCTTAGTACCTTGATAAAAATCACCTCTATGAGATTTAGTTCCTTCACCTTAAAAAATGAGGATGGTAAACTAGACTTCTGAGG
This sequence comes from Notamacropus eugenii, assembly GCF_028372415.1. Classification (NCBI taxonomy): domain Eukaryota; kingdom Metazoa; phylum Chordata; class Mammalia; order Diprotodontia; family Macropodidae; genus Notamacropus; species Notamacropus eugenii. The sequence continues at coordinate 757,519,338 of NC_092872.1, forward strand.
TCCATTCCAACCCCAGATGTATGATTGCCTAAGTCAATCCAAATAAATACAGTGTAGTTAAAGGGAAGGAATGGAAAGAGTACCAAAAATGTAAGATGGAGATTTTTGCTGTGAAATGTAGTACTTGACTGAGTCTTAAATAAAGGGCTCAGTATGGCTGGATTCAAGTCAATCCACTAGAGAACAAAGTTAACCCAAACTCCCATGGTTCTCACATCAAATCCCAACACCCTCAGATCCTTAACTCTCTGGAGGCTTGGGTCAGGTGCCAGCTTGGCATTTGCCTCGTCTGATCCCTTCCTTTAATCAAAGATGAAACTCAAGCCCAGATTGGGGAAATGGTTCACTTTAGATCACACGAGGAGTTTAGCACAGAAAAGAGATTAGAACCCAAGGCTCTGTAGCCCCAGCCTTACTCAATTCCCCCCCCAAAATTACAAAGTCAAGCACTTTCTCTGCCCATAGTTTCTGGGATTTAGGGCTTCCTGGATTAGGGTCTATGAGGGCTTTTGGATGGGTAGCCAGTGGATGAGCTGAGCTGACTAAATTTGATTAAGCAAGTTTACCTGGCTCTGAACGGCCTCTGTGTATGAGCATGTGTGCATGTGTGTGTGTGTGTGTGGGGGGGGGTTGTGCTGGTAGTCCACAAGACTTCTTATGTAGAAATTTGTGTTCAGGGAGCCTGTGGGGTCCAGCAAAGAATATCCTTGGGGCAGCTTCTGGTTCAGGATTCAGAGGGATAAGGGAGGAGTCAATGATTGACCTTTCTCCACCAGATGTGAAAATCCCTCACAATGCTTTATTCAAGTGAAAGAGTCCAGCTAGCCTCTCCTCCTGTTCCCCCTAGTTTTCACAGATGAATGTGATGCAGCAAGGTAATATCCTCATAGCTCCTTCTCCAACTGCAGGTGGAGTTACTGGGATGCTTTCCATTCATGAAGCTGGAAAGGGTCAAAGAAACTAACAATCCATTCCCTCAAACATTTATTAAGTAGCTCCAAGTGCCAGGAGCTAGGCACTGGATACAGGGACACAAATGAGATAGCTCCCGATCAAACCATTCTGGAGAGCAATTTGGAACTATTGCCAAAGGGCTACAAAAATGTGCATACCCTTTGACCCAGCAATACTGCTTCTAGGACTATATCCCCAAGAGATCATAAAAATGGGAAAGAGTCCCACATGTACAAAAATATTTATGGCAGCACTTTTTTTGGTGGACAAAAACTAGAAATCAAGGGGATGCTCATCAATTGGGGAATAGCTGAATAAATTGTGGTATATGAATGTAATGGAATACTACTGTGTTGTAAGAAATGATGAACAAGAAGACTTCAGAGAGCCCTGGAAAGACTTATATGAACTGATGTTGAGTGAAAGGAGCAGAACCAGGAGAACTTTGTACACAGCAACAACCACAGTGTGTGAGGAATTTTTCTAGTAGATTTAGTATTTCATTGCAATGCAAGGACTTAAATAATTCCCAGTGGTCTCTTAAGGCAAAATGCCTTCCACATCCAGGGAAAGAACTATGGAATTGAATCACAGAATGAAGATCATTTTCTTTTGTATTGTGGTTTGGTTTGTTTTATGATTTCTCCCATTCATTTTAATTCTTCTATGGAACATGACTAAGGTGAAAATGTTTTTAATAGGAATGTATGTGTAGAACCTATATAAAACTGTATTCCATCTCAGGGAGGGAGTGGGGAGATAGGGAGATGGTGGGGGAGAGGGGAAAAATCTAAGATATATGGAAGTGATTATAGAACACTGAAAATAAATTAAATTAAATTTAAAAAAACAAATCACAGCAAAAAAAAATGAGACGGCTCCCTCTCTCAGGGAGTTTACATTCTACTCTGGACAGTAAAACAGAACAACAGAAAAACAGGTTACATGAACGAGTATTTATTAAGTGCCTACTATGCATCGGTCATTTGCTACACCCATGTATAAAAAAAGTATAGACAAGATAGATTGGAGGTAATCACAGAGAGAAGGCACTGACATTAAGTAAAGGCTCCTTGCTATAGGTTTGATACAGAACTTGAAGGAAGCAAGGGAAGCCAGGATGCAGAGAGGAGAAGGAATAGCCTTCCAGTCAGGGGAGAGAGCTAGAGAAAATGCCCAGAGAGAGTCTTGGGTGAGGAACTTGAAGGAGGCTACATTTCTTTTTTTTTTTTTTTAATTTTAATTAATTAATTTATTTTTAGTTTTCAACATTCATTTCCACAAGATTTTGGGTTCCAAATTTCCTCCGCATCTCTCCCCTCCCCCCACCCTAAAATACTGTGCATTCTGATTACCCCTTCCCCCAATCTGCCCTCCCTTCTATCACACCCCTCCCTTCCCTTATCCTCATCTTCTCTCTTTTCTTGCATGGCAAGATAGATTTCTATATCCCATTACCTGTATTTCTTATTTCCAAGTTGTATGCAAAAACAATTCTCAACATTCGTTCCTAAAACTTTGAGTTCCAACTTCTCTCCCTTCCTCCCTCTCCACCCATCCCCACTGAGAAGGCAAGCAATTCAGTATAGGCTATATATGTGTAGTTTTGCAAAAGACTTCCATAATAGTCATGTTGTGAAATGCTAACTATGTTTTCCCTCCATACTATCCTGCCCCTCATTTATTCTATTTTCTCTTTTGACCTTGTCCCTTCCCTAAAGTGTTTACTTCTAACTATTCCCTCCTCCAGTTTGTCTTCTCTTCTGTCATCCCCCCATATCCCACTTATCCCTTTCTCCCCTACTTTCCTATAGTGTCAGATAGATTTTCATACCAAATTGAGTGTGCATGTTATTCTCTCTTTAAGCCAAATGTGATGAGAGTAAACTTCACTTTTTTTCCTCTCACCTCTCCCCTTTCCCCCTCCATTGGAAAAGCTTTTTCTTGCCTCTTTTATGAGAGATAATTTGCCCCATTCATTTTTCCCTTTCTCCTCCCAATATATTCCTCTCTAACCCCTTAATGTTATTTTTTTAGATATCCTTTCCTATTCAACTCACCCTGTGCCCTCTGTATATGTGTGTGTGTGTGTGTGTGTGTGTGTATGTGTATGTAATCCCTCCAACTACCCAGATACTGAAAAGTTTCAAGAGTTACAAATGTTGTCTTTCCATGTAGGAATGTAAACAGTTCAACTTTAGTAAGTCCCTTATGATTTCTCTTTCCTGTTTACTTTTTCATGTTTCCCTTGATTCTTGTGTGTGAAAGTCAAATTTTCTATTCACTTCTGGTCTTTCCATCAAGAATGCTTGAAAGTTCTCTATTTCATTGAATGACCATTTTTTCCCCTAAAGCATTATACTCAGTTTTGCTGGGTAGATGATTCTTGATTTTAATCCTAGTTCCATTGACTTCTGGAGTATCATATTCCAAGCCATTCGATCCTTTAATGTGGAAACTGATAGATCTTGTGTTATCCTGGTTGTATTTCCACAATACTCAAATTGTTTCTTTCTGGCTGCTTGCAATATTTTCCCCTTGACCTGTGAACTCTGGAATTTGGCTACAATATCCTTAGGAGTTTTTCTTTTTTGATCCCTTTCAGAAGGTGAACAGGGGATTATTTCAGTATTTATTTTACCCTCTGTTTCTAGAATATCAGGGCATTTTTCCTTGATAATTTTATGAAAGATGAGATGATGTCTAGGCTCTTTTTTTGATTATTGCTTTCAGGTAGTCCCATAATTTTTAAATTGTCTCTCCTGGATCTGTTTTCCAGGTCAGCTGTTTTTCCAACGAGTTATTTCACATTGTCTTCAATTTTTTTCATCCTTTTGGTTTTGTTTTGTAATTTTTTGGTTTCTCATAAAGTTATTAGCTTCCATCTGCTCCATTCTAATTTTTAAAGAACTATTTTCTTCAGTGGGTTTTTAAGCCTCCTTTTCCATTTGGTTAATTCTGCTTTTTAAAGTATTCTTCTCCTTATGGACTTTTTGGACATCTTTTGCCATTTGAGTTAGTATACTTTGAAAGGTGTTATTTTCTTCAGCATGTTTTTGGGTCTCCTTTAGCAAGTGGTTGACTCATTTTTCATGATTTTCTTGCATCTCTCTCATTTCTCTTCCCAGTTTTTCCTCTACCTCCCTTACTTGACTTTCAAAATTCTTTTTGAGCTCTTCCATAGTCTGAGACCATTGCATATTTATTTTGGAGGTTTTGGATGCAGGAGTCTTGACTTTTATGTCTTGCTTTGATGATACGCATTGTTCTTCTACATCCAAAAAGATGGAAGAAAATAGCTGTTTACCAAGAAAGTAACCATCTGTAGTCTTATTTTTTCCCCTTTTTTGGACATTTTCCCAGCCAGTTACTTGGCTTTTGAGTCCTTTGTCAAGGGGAGGGTATACTCTAGAGACGTGTAAGTTTTCAGTTCCTCCAAGCTGATACAATGAAGGGTACTCCTCTCCTGGCCTGCTCTCTGGTTTGGGAGCAACCACAAACTTTTCTGCCCAGAATCTGTGAGTAGGGTCCCCTCTCCAGAGCCTCTATCAGCTCCACCAAGCCAGTGCTTCTCCTCACCCCAGGGCTGTCACTCAGGACTGAGACCCAGCTCAGTCATTCAATTCCTCCAGGGTCTCTAGGCCAAGGTCTCCAAAAGTAGAAGCTGCCACTATCTGGGGCCAGGTCTAGATGGCATTCTCTTCTCACCTAGGTGAAAGAGCTTCCTAACTGACCTTTGAAGCTGTCTTTGGCCTTGTAGGTTGAAAAATCTGGGAACCCCAGCTGCTCCCTGTGATTTTGCACCCAGAAGCCTGTTCTGATCCAGTCCATGTCATGCCACGTAGCCAAGGTTGGGCTGGGTTTCGTGGGCTGCATTACTTTCTGAGTTTGGTGCTATCGACCTTTCCTGTTGGCTTTCCAGGCTGTTTTGGGCTGAAAATCTCTTTCACTCTGTCATTTTGTGGCTTCTGGTGTTCTAGAATTTGTTTAGAGTCATTTTTATAGGTATTTATGGATTGTGGGGAGAGAGCTTCCACAGGTCCATCCTTCTACTCTACCATCTTGGCTCTGCTCCCCAGAAGGTTACATTTCTGAATGGCAGAATATTTGGCAGAAAGGAGTGGGGTATAAAGTATAACAAGACTGGAAAGTAGGAAAGGACCACGTTAGAAAGGACTTTAAAAGTCCAGCTAAGGACTTTATATTTGACATGGTCTGACCTTTTGGAAAATCAGGTCAGTGACTGGATGGAGGATGTACTGGAGCAAGGAGAGACTTGAAGCAGGCCAACACCCCAGCAATTACTGCAATAGTCCAAGTGTGAGGGAGTGCACTAGGGTGGGAGCAGTGTCAGAGGAGAAAAGGGAGCATATTGGAGATATGCTGCAAAGATGAAACTGACAGGACTTGGCACCATATTGGATATTAGGAGTGAGAGAGAGTGAGGAGCCTATGATGACTCCAAGATTGTAAGCCTGGGTGACTAGGAGGATGGTGGTGCCTTTGACAATAATAGAGAAACTAGGGAAAGAGGACATTTTGAGGGTAGGGTGTGGGGAGGTGGAGAGAGATAATGAATTCATTTTTGGACATGTTGAATTTAAGATGTTTGAGGGGCATCTGGTATGAGATGTCCAAAAGGCAACTGAAGACATGAGATTGGACAGGTCAGAGAGAGGTTGGGCTTTGAGAAGTAGATCTGAGAATCAAAGAAAAACAATAGTTAGGACCTGATGAGATCATAAAATGAAAGAGTGTAAAAGAAGGATAGAAGAGGGTGAAGGACTTGTCCTCTGGGACACTTACAGTTAGCAGACATGAACTGGGGTGTGTGTCTGTCTGCCTCTTCTTTTTAGTCCACTCTCCTCTCAGTTGCTTGTAAGGATCCCAGCGTACACAGGAGGCCCTGCTGTACAGGTTCTTAGACCTGCTTTTCTAAAAGGAAAGGCAACTTTTCAGGGGTCAACAATCTACTTTAATCAAGTGCATATATCATTCACTTAGTTCAGGGGGAAAAGTCGGCACCTTGAACTTCAGGGAAAGTACAAACAGAAATTACAAACAGAAAGACCAACAGACAGGGCTTCCAACTGTCTGACCATAGACAATACATACATTGTTACCAGAGAAAGAAACACCAACATCTGGGTTTTCAAAGCCAAAGGGTTCCTTAGTGGGTACCCAGAGTTTCATCTGGCACAACAACCTTCTTCCAAAAATAGGCCCCAAAATAAAACCTCACCTTAGAGTATGCATATTCTTTTCAGGGTTGGAGGGCATAACCATCATGACCCTGTGCCTCATTAGAAATGAATAAAAGATATCTAAGGACTATTAATGGATGGGGAAGATCTTTAACTCTTCCTCCACTCACCATTAACCTTACAGTAACATTACACTGCCAAAATGATTTTCCTAAAGCCCAAGTCTAACCATGTCATCCCCCTACTCAATAAACTCTAGGAGCTCCCCATTGCTTCCAGGATTGAATACAAAATGCTCTGCTCGGCATTCAAAGCTCTTCATAACCTGCTTTCTCCTCTCTTTCTGATCTTCTTACACCTTACTCCCTACCAAGTACTCTTCAATTTAATGACACTGGCCTCAGTGGTTCCACTAACAAGACCCTCCACCTCTCAGTTCCTCCAAGCATTGTTTCTCATGCCTGAAATGGTCTCCCTCCTCATCTTTCCCTAGACTTCCTGGCTTCTTTTTTTTTAATTGTAATTAATTTTATTTATTTTTAGTGTTCTACAATTACTATCATATAACTTATATTTTTTTCCCCTACCTCCTCACTCCCTCCCCAAGATGGCATACAATTTCATTTAGGATCTATACATACATTCCTATCAAATACATTCCTGGCTTCTTTTAAATTCCATTTCCAATCCCATCTTTTACTCAAGACTTTCCCTAATCCTTTTTAATTTCAATGCTTTCTCTCTGTTAAATATTTCTTATTTATCCTGTATATGGCTTGATACACACACACATATGCACACATGCACACACACGCACACACATGCACACACATACACACACATTTGTATGTTGTCTCCCCTGTTAGATTGTAAGCTTCTTGGGGGAAGGAGCTGTCTTGTGCCTCCAGCCAGACTGCAGAGTTAAGGAGAGAGGGAGAGGAAAGGCCATGGTGACCTCCATTAGAAATAGCTGTCTCAAGGGAAGACAAAGATAGAATGAAAAAAAGTGAACATTAGGGGCTAGAAAATAGGAAATGCTTCCTGTGCTAAGAAAGTTCGACTGGGACTGGGCCAAGTCATGAAAGAAACCATAGAATCTGAGAGCCAGAGATGAAGAAGGGCATTCTGTGCAAGAGGACAGCAAATTCAAAAGCAAGGAGGTGAGGGAAGACATTGATTCTAAGTGTTTAAATAAGAGGGAGAGGAGATGCTGTGCAAATGGAAGCCTAGTACCTGGCAGTTTTCTCTAGGAATTTGGCTCAGAAAGGGAGAAAATACACATGACAACAATAGTTTTCAGAGGTTTTTTAACCTAGGGGAAGAGGTCTTAAAATCCTTTGGTGGCCAGTTTGATGAAGCTTATGGAGCATTCTCAGAAGAGTGTTTGTAAATGCATAGGATAAAATGTGTAAGGTTGCCAGGACAACCAATGTGATTGAAATGTACATATCAACATTTTAAAAACAAAACAAAGCAAAAAACATAAAGAAGTTCGCAGGCCTCAGATCAGGAACCCTGGCTAGATATGGCAGGGTCATGTGCAGGTGTCTGTCACTGATTCAGTCTGGGGGAGCCTTGGGTGTGCTGATCTAAGAATCCTATGCGGGGCATTTACTGGCATCATCTGCTTCTGGTATCTCTCTACCTCATCCATTGAAATTACTTCAAATATTTCCCATTTATTTGTCTCAGTGCGTGCTGTTGTGTCCCCAGAAAGAACGTCAATTCCTTTAGAGCAGAGGCTGTTACAGTCATTGTGTGTCACTGGGCCTGGCACTCTAGAACTGTACTTGGCGCATGGCTGAGGCTTAATTAATGCTTGTTGATCAAGTTGTAAGAACAGGAGAGGAGAAGACATTGAAAGCTGGAAGGGGAAAGAAAACTTCAGGGAAAAGTCCCTGGAGAAGATGGGAGAAAAGGGCTTTAAGGTGACGGGAGAGGACAGGGAGTTTATGGCAATTGGCAAGTTATCTCGGTTAAGTGAGGAAGGTAGGAGAGAGTAGAAGGCATGGGAGCTAGGGGTGGGGGTGGAGGGGCAGTAGGGACATCATCCTTTAAGCATCAGGAAGACACTGAAGGCCTGGCGCTCAGGGCTGGGGGGGCCCTCAGTGGCCATTGATTTGGTGACTCACACACAAACAAGTCACACCTCTTGGTGGTCTAAGATCTCTAACTCTTACATGCCCATTCCGGTCTTTATTTCTCTCCCTCCCACTCCAGAATTGTGTGGAGTGAGTGCTTGTGAAGCTCACCAGACTGGACACAGAGGAGTTGCGATATCAACAGTCCTTCAGATCCTGGAGGCCAGGTGCTGTGCCCTCATTTCATCTTTGTTTCTCCAAGCTACACAACCTGGCTTCCTTCCAGGTCTCCTCACCCTACAGGAGGGCAAAGGTCTGTATTTCTCTCAAATCTCCCGGAGGAGGATGGTCTCCAACACATCAAAGGTGCCACTCTCACATCTCCAAGCATTGATGTCTGGGCACAGACAGCTGGGAGGCGCCCAACATTTCTCCTTCTCTCTAAATGTGATGAGTCTCCTAATTCTGTCTGAAGGTTATTAATGATAAGGAGTGGGCTCATCAGGTGTTTCTAAAGGGAGCCTGAAAATTGAGTTATTGGCTAGTTAAATTAAAAGGGGTTTTAGACTCTCATTTTCCAGAAGAGGAAACTGAAGTCCATTGAGGGTAAGGGACTTATCTAGGATCACACCATGAGTTAGTGACTAAGGTGGGGCCTAGAACTCAGATCATTCAGTGTAGGGATGATCTTGTATCCTGATGCATTTCGGAGGACCTAGACACCCCACCACCACCACTACACACAGGTCCCTCCTTGTTTCGCAGTCCTGTAAAATATATATGAGCCAACTAATCAAAGCATCCCTTCCTCTCCCCCCACAAAAATGCCGCCCCCTTTTTATTCAGACTAATTCAAGAAAAGTAAGTGAAACCTGAGTCCCTGAGGCTCCTTCTTAAAGCTGTCACCATTCTGTGTTCAGAGAACCCACTAAAAGGGAAATAAAAAAGGCTTCGGCTGAGCCTCAGTCCCCTTGCCTAGCCCCCACCAGGGCAGCCTCCAGAAGGTAATTAGGTGGCTGTTCCCTCTGTTGCTGCCAGGCCTGAGAAGGCCCCTGACAGAGGCCCAGACAAATGGCCCAGTAAAGGTGTGGGTTGCTCAGGCTGATGGAAGACCCAAGGTTTTCTCAGCTTCGGCTTTCCCCCACCTGGAAGTGGCCTCTGGAATGTGGGATGGTAGCAATCCCACCTCTTATCTCCTGATAAGCTTCTCAGCATCAAACACGTGGGCCCAGAGGCAGCCAAGCAAATATTTTCAGCCTGATAGGGCTCCCTGATCCCCCCACATTGCTACAAGTGTGCAGGAGTTAGGCTAATTGTTTATTTTTATCCTCTTTAGTTCCACACCCCACCCCCTTCTCACCTCCCACCTCAACTCCTTCCTGGAATCTCAGAAGTTTTAACTCCAGAAAATGTTTCTCTTTGAGTCAGATCACCTGAGACTCCACTCTCCTGGGAGGGTCCATGGAAAAAAGGCTGGGACTGGAATCTGAGGTTCTGGGTATAACGACAGCTTTGCCCCTCCTTATGTGCCACCCCTTCCCCTGTCTTTGCTTCCCTTTCCTCCTTGTAGAAGGGGTATTCCTCTCAACTCTGAATCCATGGCAGTTCTCCTGGTGCCCCCTCAAGCCCACCCCCAATCTTTCTGCTCTGAGGCCCTTTTATCTTGACTACATTAAAGGCCACACTGGGATAACTGCTCAGCTAGTCGGGCCTTATACATGAGCTGGGAGCTTGAGGCAGAGATCAGACAGCTGGTGAAGCTGGCTCAGACTTTCTCTGTTGGTCCTGCTGCTGGATGTCAAGGATAATCCAGAGGCGTAGGAAGGGGGGAGAGGGAGAAGTAGAGAGAGAGAGAGAGAGAGAGAGAGAGAGAGAGAGAGAGAGAGAGAGAGAGAGAGAGAGAGAGAGAGAGAGACAGAGACAGAGACAGAGAGACAGAGAGAGACAGAGACAGAGAGACAGAGAGAGACAGAGACAGAGAGAGACAGAGACAGAGAGACAGAGACAGAGAGAGACAGAGACAGAGAGACAGAGATAGAGACAGAGACAGACAGACAGAGAGACAGAGACAGACAGAGAGACAGACAGAGACAGAGACAGAGACAGAGAGACAGAGAGAGACACACACAGAGAGAAAAGAGACAGGGATAGAGAGAGACAGACAGAGAGACAGAAATAAAGGAAGAAAGTGGAGAGAGAGATAGAGAGACAGAGGGACAGAGACAGAGAGAGGAAGAGAGAGACAGAGACAAAGAGACAGAGAAAGAAAAGAGAGACGGAGAGAGAAAGACAGAGAGAGAGACAGACAGAGAGACAGAGAGAGGGAGACAGAGGGAGACAGAAAGAGACAGAAACAGAGAAATAGAGAAAGAGAGAGAGGAAAGGAAAAGAAAGAAGGAAGGAGGAGGAGAGAGGAAGGCCTACCTAGCCCCTTGATTTCTTGGGGGCAGACAACACCTCCCTCCCTCCACAAATACACAGCGTCTACCTAGGCAGCAGCCTAGGTTGCCTAGGCCTCTTGAGAGTTTAAGGACTTGCTCACAGAAACCTGCCAAATCCCAAGTCTCCCTTGCTCCGAGGCTGGCTCTCTCCACCAGGCAATACCAGCTCTTCATCAATCAAGAGGCAATTATCAAGTGCTTGCTGGATGCCTCTGCTCTGCAGTCAAGGGTGGGGATGAGATGTCAAGAATGAGACAGTCCTTCCTTCTGAGGAGTCTCCATTCTGGTAGATGTGATAATGAACAATTAGAAAAGCACATCCTGAATCATTATAACGTCCGTGTGAATCAAGGCCTGGTGGGGATGGACGCAGTAGGAAAAGGTGGGGCATCGATTGAGCTATATGTCAAAGGAAGAGAGGAATTCAAGAGGGGAGGGGAGGGAGGAGGGAGGGCATTCCAGGGATGAGGGACAGCCAAGGCAAAGGCATAGAGGAAGAAGATTGAGCATCTTAATCAATATTGTTTCATGAAATTCAGGTGGCATGTTATTCAAGTGTTAGAGGAAGGAGGGTAAAGATGTCACCCATGAGACTCAGGAGGAGATGGCCTGGGCTGGGCCGTGGTCTGCAACCTTAGAGGTGTTCCCATATCAGGGAATTAGGAAAGTATGAGTAGCTAAGTACTGGAGGGGAAACAGAGCTCTGTGTGTGTGTGGCCTCACAGGTACAATGTGATATTCTGTGATTGGTTAAGAAATGGAAGCTACCACCCAACCACTCCAGAGAGAATCCTGCTTGAATACCTCCAGTGAAAAGGAACTCACTACTTCCAAAGGCGATCAGTCCCTTAGATTATTGATTATCTCCACTGTTTTATACCACTTTCTGTGGGGCCCTAGATAAGAAACATGGAGGACATGAGTATGAAACCTGATTCTACACTTTGCCAACTGTGTTACCTCGGCTGACCCTTTTCCCTAACTGAGCCTGGGCTTCCTCAGGCCCTCAGGGGCCTTCCAGTGATGCTCTTTTAAATCAAGTCAGGCCAACTGGCATTTATTAAGCACCTTTTATATGCCAGGACCTGGGTCAAGCATGGAGCCTATAAAGGAGGACAAAAAGCCAGTCTTTGCCCCCAGGGCAGATGGCAGCCCAAAGGCCTCTGTACAAACAAGCTACAGACACGATCAATTTGGAGACAATTGACAGAGGGAAAGCACTAGAATAAGGAGGTTGGGAATGACTTCTTGTAGGCACCAAAGAAATCTGAGTAAATGTGACCCAGTCGGGTATTTGGGGATGTTACCCTCTTGGTCCCATCCTCTTCCTTGACTCCCCCCAGCCCACATTAAATCAGTGTGGTTGTTCAGTCATTTTCCAGTAATGTCGGACTCTCCCTGACCCCATTTAGAATTTTCTTGGTAGATACAGGAGTGGTTTGTTGGTTTCTCATTTCCTTCTGCAGCTCATCTTGCAGATGAGGAAACTGAGGCAAACAGGGTTAAGGGAATTGCCCAGGGCCACGTGGCTGCGAAGTGTCTGAGGCCAGATTTGATCTCAGGAAGGTGTCTCTCCACTGTGCCACCTAGCTGCCTGCTTCAAGTGTCCTAATCACCAGTGGATGGGATGGGGAGGGACAGGGTGTGCTAATTAGCACAAAGTACTCCCAGAGGTTCTGAGTGACAGGCAGATGGCATCATGGCTTATAACTCCCAGAACAGCAAACTCAGCCCTACAAGTTGGGGCAGCTGGATCCCTGGTTCCCAGTATCAACCTTCCAGCACTTTCCTCAAATTATAACAAGTTAAAGAGAGAGATCATTCAAGGTTATCTCTTCAGGTCTTCCCATGTGAAACTCTGCTGCTGCTCTCCCAACCAACCGCCTGCATTTGACTTTCCTAGTTTGATGAAAATGGAGATGCTGTTCCAGAAGGAAGGAGGGAAGAGGAGGAAAAAGCCCCAGAGGCTTCTGGTCAGAACACTGGGAGAACAATCACGACAATGGGAAGTGTGTCTATACCGCTTTCAGGTTGGCAGAACACATTACATGTATTACTTCACTTGCTCCTCACAACAACCCTGGGAGGGAGATGCCATTTGGGGCCCCATTTTACAGATGAGGAAACTGAGGCAGGTTACATGATTTGCCCAGGGTCACATAGCTCTTCAGTGTCTGAGGCTGGATTTAAACTCATTTCCCTGAATCCAGGTCCAAAGCCCCTAACCACTTCAATGCAAACCCTGGCTGAGAGCTGCACATAATTATGGTCATAGCTCTGGAGCTGGAAAGGAATGACCAAGTCATTTAGCTCAACCCACTCATTTTAGAGATGGGGAAAATGAATCCTAGTACTTTGCCCACAGTCACACACTGTAGCCTCAGTTTCCCTTTTGTAAAATAAGAAGGCTGAGCTGGAGGACTGATCTCTGAACCTCCTCCAGTGTGGAGATACTAGGATTGTCTTCACCAGTCTGGTCAAGAGTATCTGCCCATGGGTGCAAAGAATGCAGGGTGGGGAGGATGAGTTACTGGAGCCAGTGATCCTGACTCCAGGTTCTAGAAATACAGGGAAGTCATAGAGGAAACTGGAGCCCTGTGTCCACAAAGCTGAGCAGAATTGGCAGTCATGTGTTTAGAGAGGCCTCCTGAGTCATGCTGCATAACACCTTCCCTGGGAAAATGGGGTGAGCTGAGACACGCGAGCCCTTCTGCCTTTGCCAGAGCCTTTCCCCTGGGGCTCAGGTTTCCCTTTCCTGAAAGATGAGCACATATTTTTACTAATAATTCCTTCTTGAAACAGATACCCCTACAGTGCCCGGTAGCAGCTGCTTCCCTTGACAGACAGTGTAGATGCGTGTGTGTGTGGATGTGTGCTACAGATACATGTGTGCATGTGTGTGCTTGCACATGAATGATGAGAGTCTGGAGCCCCAGGCACATCCTTAGACCCTCAGTAGGAAACTGGGCACATCTACTCCAAGAATTGGCCCCAAGAGTCAGGAACGTGATCTTGGAGTGTCAGTTTACTCATCTTGAAAATGGGAATGATTATATGTGCAATTCCAGTTATGCAGGTTGTGAGACTCAGAGATAATAGGTGTCGGGAAATGTTTCAACTGCTTTTTGTCCAAACCTGAGAATTTATAAGTGAAAGAACCTTCTTGTGAGCAAACTCCTTCACTGATGCCCATTGTTACTTAACAGTTGCCTGAGGCATTGAGATATTCAGGATCTCATCCTTTGGGTTACTGTATATGAGGGGCAAAACTTGAAAGAGCTCTTCTAAATCCCAGACTGGCCCTCAGTCCTCTCTGTTCTGGTGGCTCTTTGCCTTGAAGGACACAATCCTCTGACAAGAATTTATTAGGCACGGACTCTCTGTGACCCCATTTGGGTTTTCTTGGCAAAAATACCACAAGTGATTTGCCGCCTCCTTTTTCAGCTCATTTTACACATGAGAAAGCTGAGGCAGACAGGGTGAAGTGACTTGCCCAGGGTCACACAGCTAGAAAGTGTCTGGGACTGCATTTGGACTCAGGTCCTCCTTATTCAGGCTGGGCACTCTATCTATTGGGTCCCCAAGCATTAAACACCTACTGTGTGCCGAGTCCTGTGATACAATTAACAAAGAATGAAACAATGATAAAACACTTCCTAGTTGGAGGGAGCTGACATGCTAACAAGGTCACACTGGTCATACATGACTGAACCTAAAGCCAAGTCCAAGTTCCAGAGAGCAGAGACCTCAGTGAAACAGAACCCTGAATATTCATTTTCCCAGGGGTTCCCCTGAGCAGGGGCTGAGCCATGCTTGAGTTATGATTGAGATGTTACAAAGGACGTCATCCCACTGTGTGTGAGCTTAGGAGAATAATCAGAGAATCAGAGGTGGAGAGTGGGCTGAGGCTGCCCCAGAGGCCTCTGGGGGCCCTTTCAGTCCAGGCGTGAACCCATGATCTAGTCCAGCGTACCTGCAGCCTCAAGGCCACATATGGCCCTCTAGCTCCTCAAGTGCAGCCCTTTGATGGAATCCAAACTTCCCTAAACAAATCTCCTTCATATAAAGATTTGTTCTGTAAAACTTGGACTCAGTTGAACGGCCACCCCCAAGGACCTAAAAAGCCACATGCAGCCTCGAGGCCGCAGGTTCTCCATCTCTGATTTTAGTCAAAGACCTGCCTTTTACAGATCAGGATATTAGAGACCAGAGAAGTGAGACTTGACTGAGTAAGTCCAGTGGGCCAAGAATGGAATTCTACCACAGCAAACATGGGTGCAGTCAGAGAGAGACATAAAGGGGTCTTTACCTGGAGGTACTTGGCTTACACAGGACACTCCAGCACTAAGCTAAAACTGGTTGTATGCCTTGTTTGCCTTCCTCTTGCCTGCTTCTAAAATGAAAGCAATTTTTGAGGAGTCAGCAGTCACTTTAATAAAATATATGTACCAACAGAGACAATACAAGCAAAGAAACAAAGAGCAACAGACAGGGCTTCCCACTGTCTGACCATAAGCAGTATGTACATCCCAGATCAATAGACAGGTCCAGCTGTCTGGCCATTACATACATACATCAGGGTCTTCAAAGCCAGGGGGCTCCTAAGCAGCTGCCCAGAGTCTCCTCTGGCCAAACAAACACTTTCCATGAGCAAGCCCCAAAGTGAAACCTCAGTATTTATCTACTTTTCAGAGCTGGAGGGCAGGACCCTCTGGCCCAGTGCCTCAAGAGAAATTAACAAAAGGTATCTGAGGCCTGTGAATGGACCCTCCCCTCACCCACCATTAACATTACAATGATTTACCTAGGGTCAGTGTCTGCGGTCAGATTTGAATGGAGGTCCATGAACTTTGCATCTCATCGCCACCTAATTATTTCCATGTTCTCTCTCCTATTACAATGTGATCTCTGTGAGGTTGGGGGGTGGACTGTTGTTTGGTTCTTCATTTCTTTATTTCCCTAGCAGAATGCTAAGCACAGAGTTCACACATGCTGACTAATTTCTAGCAATGTGATACTAACATGAGAACATGGTATTCCAGGTGTTGTCTAATCAGGGATGAGGGTACCAGAACGCTCACTTTCCTAAGGCAGACCAAGGTCTGAATCAGCACTCCAGTCACCTTCTTTCCATGGTCTGGTGACTGTACTCTGCCTCAGATCAGGTCCTCTGTCCCCTCTCCATGGGGTCCTGTTCTCCTGACTGGCTGCCCCCTGACCTCTGCCTCTTTGCCCTGTACCCCTGCTTCCCACATCCTGCTCAAGGAACAGTGATCACATCCACAGTGCTGTGTCATGGGAGGGTTTGACAGTCATGTTCCCCTGGCTCTGAGACTGCCCAGATGCCTAGAGCCCTCTCTGACCACCACTCCCTAACATGGCCCTCCATCCCACCAGATACTAAGCTCCATGATGACTGAACCCAGTTTGCTTTTACTTGTGGTGCCTCCTCTATTGAGCACAGTGCCTGGCACATGGCCAATCCCTTGTAAATGACTTTTTCATTCATTCCCTTTCTTAGCTTTCATATTACCATGCTCCTCACTCTGAGCCTGCAGGCCCCTTATAACCCCTGCTCCTTGGCAGATCGATGATTCTCTCATCTCACTTTTTTTTTAAACTCAAGCATGAGTCTATATTTGTCTCAATCACGCTTCATCTTCACCCTCTACGTGAACTGTAAGGCATTCCTGTCATTTCCACCTATCATGAACGCTCCAAGATCAATGACTAAGTGGGCCATAAAATGCTGCTTCTTGTCCCCTTCAGATGCAGGCTAAAACCAACAATCCTTGGTTTGTCTGTTTTCATCCCTAAGTAGATCCCAAGAGGCATGCTGCCTTTTAGCCATGAGGTCTCCATGCCTTTTGATTCCACTGCCAGCCCACACTGGCCTTCCACAGGAGCACAACAGCTCATTGGCCATTGGACAGTATCTCTGACACAGCAGCACGCTTCTGACAGCGGTCAGTGTTGAGGCAAGCTCTTAGCTTAGCCCACATTTCTTCTGGGGCACAAGGGTCCCTGCAGAAGTCGAAAGGGGCTGCAATAAGAATGACAGCTAGCGTTTTCTCCATTTTACAGATGAGGAAACTGAGGCTTGGTGACTTGCCCAGTCTCTGAAACAGGATTAAAATGTGTCTTCCTGACTGTAAGTGCAACTCTCTAGCTATGGGGCCAACAGTCACTCCTTGTTTTCTTTGGGCTTTGTATGTCACCAAGACTCATATGTTGCCAACTTGAGTGCGAGGCTGGTATTCCGAGAATGTGATCCGACCTGGAGGGAGGGGCTCCTGTGTTGGGCAGATACTCTGACAGATTTATGACAGGCAGGTGATAAGATCATGAGAACAGAGAGTTAGGACTGGGCAGGACCTTAGAGGTCGGGAAGGCCAATCCTCACATTCTACAGATTAGGCAAGTGATGACTCCTGAGGCTCAGTGACTCAGCCAGGGTCGCCCAGAATGTTTGCAGCATGCCTGGATTCCATGATCTGACCCTACATCCAGGGTGCTTGCCTCTCTGCCATGTTTTTAAAACCAGACTACTCTCCATTGAGTTACTTATCCCTCCCAACTCTGTGTCATCCAATGATTGGTGAACAGGCCGGGGACATTTCCTTGTGGGTAAGATGAGAAGCTTCACACGGTGGTTTATCCCCACCCTCCCTTTGCCAGACACCGGAGAGTCTGCCCGTCTCCCATGCCCAGATCCATCGCCTGGGGCCCAATCCTGTTGACAGTGAGAATGTATTATAAGAAAGTTGAGCCATCAGTGATAGCTTCTGACTCAGATGGCTCAGTTCTCAACATTGGACTTTCAATTACCAGAGAGTCAATCATCCCCCTGCCAGCCCCTCTTGTGCTGTGGTCCCTAACATTCTTTCATTTCAAAGGACAACCTCCCCCCACCCCAGCAGGCTGCCAAGCAGGTCTTGAATTCAGAGAGATGGTGCTGGTGCATTTCTAAGAGATTCTTCTCGAACTACTGTCCCCTGGCAGGGCCTGTCTGCTCCTTCATGCAGCTGATTTAGAGAATCTCATCTTCCTCCCTTCTGATCACCCCCTAGCCAGTAGCCAGAGGGCCTGCTCTGGGTGCCCGGGGGCCAGGAGGGGCACAGAGAAGCCAAGACTGCTCTCCATTTCCTCTCAAACAGAGCCATTGTCTGCATTTCCCCCTAGAACAAAGACGATCCCACTCTCTGGCCCCCTCCTGGGCTTGCCACTTCCTGTGGTCTTACTCCAAACACAATGAGTGCCCATTGATTAGGCTGCGTGGCCTATCAAAGTGGGCCCCAAGCTTATCGGGTTTTCACAAATGGTGCGCAGAAAGGCTGGCTACTTTGATTGCCAATTGCTGGGCCCTAATCAGATTTCTCTTCTCCAAACAGTGGTCCTTTCAGAGGCCCCCTTGCCCAGGAGATCAAAGGCAGGGCCGAGCTCCCTATCTGTGGGGAAGCTCATTAGAGGAACGTTGTCAGGGTTATAATCGGGGGACACTTTGACTTCTGGATTCCAAGGCTTTTCCTTTCCTATCAGCCTGGGAGGTCCTAAGTGAGAACAAAGTGGGTCAGAATGACAGATGGGTATTTCAGAGCTTGTTGGCCCCCCCAGAGAGGGGCCTCCAGGGACCTTCTTCTGGTGATTCTCTGGCCTGGAGGTCCTCAGCCTGCCTGCTTCTTCCTCCAAGGGCAGCAGCTCTTGGTACAGCATCCTGGGCTGGGCAGGGGCCCTCTGTCACCTGGCTCCTCTGTTATCTGAAATCAGAGAGACCATCAGAACTGGGAATGGTCCTGAGAACATGGAAAGACAGGGCTGGGAGGGAGCTTAGAACAGGGAAGGTCAGAGCTGGGAGGGAGCTTAGAACAGGATAGGTCAGAGCTGGGAGGGAGCTTAGAATGTCAGAATTGGAAGGCCCTTAAAATCCAGAACAGAGAAAGCTTCCCTTGGGAGGTTACCTTCTAACATGGACCAGAGATTATCAGATCTGTCAGGAACCTTAGGTATCATCTGGTCCATATCCAAATTTTAAAGCTGGCAAAATGAGATGGAGAGGAACTAGTCAGTCTGGTTGCTTGGTTCTCTACTGGCTCCCAGAAACATTTATCAGACACCCAACATATGATGGATCCTGTGCTGGGTACTGGAGATCAAACACCAAAGTTGAACTGCACCTATCCTGAAGAAACTTCTGTTCTCTAGAAAGAAAAGACAGACACACAAACAGGGCAGCCTGGAGAATGCAGTCAAAGTAAATGCCATATAACTTCAGAGGGAAGACATGGGAGCAGGCCCATCCCTGGAGACCTCTTGCAGCAGGGGCCCCAGGATCAGCCAAGAAAGGAGCTAGGGATTTGAAGGGGTGGAGGAGAGAAGGGGAGCATGCCTCACATTGACAGTCGGCTGGCCCTGGAGCCTGGCTCCCCTAATTGTCTTGTGCCAGGTGAGAGAGTCAATGCCCTCCTACCATGGCAAGGATAGTCGTTCCCTTTGGATGAAGGGTCACCTGTCATCACTCCCCACAGCCTGTGTCAGACTGTGCCTTCTGTCTTCCTAATAAGGAGCCCAGGTGTGTGGCATGAAGCCACATTTCAATATTTAATGTGTTTCAGGCCCCATTGTTTGGGGTCCTGCCTCTAATGGGGAATCCCACCACAAAATGTCCATCCCACTCTCTGGGGTTTTGGTGGAAAGGAACAAGGATGTATGAAGAACTTCCTATGTGCCATACACTGTGCCAAGTGCTTTACAATGATGTCATTTCATCCTTGCAATCTCTCTGGGAGGGAGGTGCTATTATCATCCCCATTTTACAATTGAAGAGACTGAGGCAGCACAGGTGGAACAACTTGCCTGAGGTCATACAGTTAGTAAGTGCCTGAGGTAAGAATTGAACTCAGGTCCCCCCCACTCCAAGTCTAAGTAATGGGTAAAATAAAGAACTTGAGTAAGAATGGGTCCTTGCACTTCCTAAAGCCCAGTGCCAAACCAAGGAGCATCTCCTAATTGTTTACCATGCACCAGGCACTGGGCTGAGCCCTGGGAATACACAGATAGGCAAAAGGAGGCCCTGCCCTCAGGGAGACCCCTTTTTACTGGTCTAGCACAGGATAGCTGTAAGGCAGGACAGGTCACCACAGTCTGAAGTACGTTGGGAAAACCGGCAAATGCTCCCACTCAGGGCTAAAATCCTGCTTTTGTTGATTGTCTAGATTTGAGAAAGTGATGGAGAATATGCTAATAATGCATGTTAAACCTCCAAGTGCACCAGGTGTTTCCAGAAGGCATGTAGTTAAACATGCATCAGCAGCACACCATAGCCCCACTAAGGTCTCTGGGAGGTTTGCTGAGGATGGAAGTTGATCCACAGTAGTGCTGAGGTGAAGGGCAGCTAGGGGAATCCATAGTGCACAGAGCTCTGGGCTCACATTCAGGAAGGCTCATCTTCCTGAGTTTGAATCCACCCTCAGATACTTATTAGCTGTGTGACCCTGGGCAAGTCACTGCACCCTGTTTGTCTCAGTTTCTTCATATGTAAAATGCACTGAAGAAGGACATGGCCAATCACTCTAGTGTCTTTGCCACCAAAACCCCAAATGGAGCCATGAAGAGTCAGACTGAAAAGCACCTAAATAACAGAAGTCAGGGTGAAGGCTTCCTGGAGGAGGTGCTTTTGAACTGGGGTCCCTAAGACTTTGCTTTCCATTCCTTGGTCCCGGGTTCTCTTCATGGAGACCTGTTGGGGGTGTAAGCTCAGTTCCATGTGGACAGTCTCGGGCGGGTAAAAGTGAGGACTTCTAAACCTTAGAGTTCTCATGAGGCCCCCCAGGAAACAGCAGGGAATTGAGGAGTGAGATCTCATGTATTTCCGCCTCTTCCTGTGAGAACGTGATGGAAGAGAGCATCCCCGCCCTCGAGACTGGCCCGGATCTGGGCACACCTATTGTTATCTAACAGGCACAGTATTGAGGTGCAAATGATATGGCAGGAGAGCTTAAGTAGGGTCAGGAAAGCCCGAAGGCTCTCCTAGCGCTGAGGGGCCCTTACAGGACAGAAGGCCCCTTTTCCTCTCTTTGCTCTTCCCTCCCCATTCTCTCCCCACTTCCACTTCTGCTTTCATTCTCTTACTGTAAGATCTTTGCCTCCTTGGGAGATTTCCCTCTCTCCTAAGGAAGAATTCCCCCTGCACATGTAACCAAGACCCTGAATAAAGCCTAACCCTTGTTCGACTCCGGAAAGTCTCTTCTCTCATACGTTTATCTGGTTTGGCCAGCCGAAGACCTGCGATATAGGTAAGGTAAGACTCGGGTAGCCCTCAGGCCTCTAGGCCTGGCAGAGACCTATATCGCGTTCATTTTTTTACTTCCACATCATTGTCATCTCACACTGACCTTTCAGCGGATTGCGCCTCACTGATCCCTTTCCATGTGGATTGTTACCCAGCCACAGTTTCTATTTGGTGGAATTTTTTTAACCCAAGTAAAAGACTACCTTTGACCTTATTCAATTCCACTGGATTTATTTTAGCCTATTGGGCTCTAGCTCATCGATGTGTCTGAATCCTAACTCTGTCATCCAGTTTGTGTGTACCTGTATTCAGGTGTGTGTTTGTGCATGTAATTTTGTGTATATGCATGTGTATGTGCATGTGTGGTTCTCCAGGGGTTTGTTTTTATACCACATTGAAGCTGAAAGGGTCCTAGTGTATAGACATTGGAAGTCTAAAGTAAGTTACCAGTGGTTCTTCCACACTGTTAACGAATTAACTTACAGTTTTATTATACAATAGATATTTATATAATCACACGCATTACATAATATCCATCATCTAATTTATATAATGCACAGTAAGGAGGGAACCGATGTTGATGCAGATGGAAAAAGACTTGTCCAGGGTCATGGTGGGGGGAACATCGGGGTGATCAGGACTGAGGCAGGGCTTTCTGGTTCCTTCCTGACTAAGGACATTTCCACTATTCTGTGTTCTTCAGTTGTTTCAGTCCTATCCAACCCTTCATGCCTCCAGCTGGGGTTTTCATGCAAGGATACTGGAGTGATTTGCCATTTTCTTCTCCAGCTTATTTACAGATGAAGAAACTGAGGCAAACAGGGAGAAGTGTCTTGCCCAGGGTCACACAGCTAGGAATCCTGTGAGGTCAGATTCGAAGCCCAGAAGATTCCTGATTCCCAGCCCAGTGCTCTATGGCACCACCTAGCTGTCCCCACTAGTCTTTGTTCCTTCTAGTGAAGAGGCTTGTGTCGGCTTCCCCCCATCCCCGCTGTCCTGCTAGGAAGCCATGAAGAGTATCGTGGGTGACTTTAGGGATTTCAGAGAGTACCCAGGCCAGTCCTTACACCAAGGCACTGAGAACCCTGAGATCATAGATCTGGGCAGGGCCCTCTAGTCCAGTGTCCTCATTTAGACCCAGGGAAGCCAAGTAACCTCTAATAATGACTAAGTATTCACAGAGGTGGGATTCAAACCCACACCCATGGACTTCAAAAATGACTTTCCCAAGCCCCCATAGTTAGTTCCTGGCACAGGGGGGATTGGATCCCAGGTCTCTGGTGCTTATTCTATTGCCCTAAGTGTACAGAACCTCTGCCCAAATCCCACTGAGCTCACTGCAGTGTGTTGGCCTGCGCTCTCTCACTTGTGATAATGTTATCAGGCTGTGTGGGCTTGGGAGGGTCAGGGCTTTCACCACCTCCAGAAATCTGCAGCCCGACGGTCACCATGTGTGCGGACCAGGATGTCACAGGACGTCCAAAGCAGTCACAGCACATGGGCTCCTGGCAGGGCCGAATCCGAGGCAACTGGTCATAAGCTGCCCATCTATCCATGAGAGTCAGGCCAAGTCTTCCAGGTGATATTCGAGGGCAAGGCCCAGGCTTTGCCCTCTTCAGTGATCCATAGGCCCAGTTGGGTGCCTTGTGCCTGTGAATGGGACCCATTCCCCAAAGGACTGAAGGCTCCAAGCACACACAGCGTGTGATCTATCCATGGGGCACACCTTCCCTCTTCTCCCCTGTAATTATATTTTACCACCTGGCTCTGGCAAGTTCAGAATGTAGCTCACACGGAAGAAAAAGGATCCCCAAATCCAAGAACAAATATCTAAGAAAACAGAGCATATTAGGGACAAGACAACTTTTATGTTATTCTACAGCTAGAGTGCCAAGCCTGGAGTCAAGAGACCTGAGTTCAAATCCAACCTCAGACACTTCCTAGCTGTGTGATCCTGGGTAAGTCTCTTAACCCTGTGTACCTCAGTTTCCTCATCTGTAAAATGAGCTGGAGAAGGTAAAGGCAAACCACTCTAATATTTCTGCTAAGAAAACCCTAAATGGGATTGCAAAGATTTGGACAGGACTGAAATAACTGAACAAAATAACAACAGCATGTCGTAGAAAGGCAATGTTCACTTCCCGACATTCAGCTGCGCCCCTTTTTCACTCTAGGGCCCTGAATGGGCCTCCAGCCTTAGGCAGCCCCCTAAGTGCCTGGGCTCCATTCAGAAGGGAGCCGTGTTTTCTGGCTTACCACAAGCCTGGCTGATGAGTCATTAGTGATTACCCCAGAGGCTCTTGGGAGCCACTGGAGATTTATTTGCACAAGGTCACAGCATAGTCAGGCTGCCTTTAGGATTATAAATCTGGCAGTTGTGCAGAGGGTGAATTGAAGGGGAGATGAAGTGGAGGCAAGCAGACCCTGTAGAAGGCTATGTCTGAAGGTCAGTGGTGGTCATGTGAGGAAGAGAAAGGGCAGAGTTGAAGCAGCAGGATGGTGCAGGGGATAGTGACAATCTTGAAATTAGTAAATCCTGAGTTCGAGTCTAACTTCAGGCACTTATTAGCTGTGTGAGCCTGACCTTAACTGTCACTTAACAATATGTTGGGTTTCTTCATCTGTAAAGTGGCTCCTACTTCCAGGACAAATGAGTACAAATTTACAAAGTCTTTAATGTACTTTAAAGTAGCCCTGTGTAAGTGCTGGCTAGTCTTTGTTTTTTGGAAGTAGAATCAGCAGGACTTGCTGAGGGAATGGATGAGCTGAGTGTAAAAGAGGAAAATTAGGGAGATGCCAAATCTCCTGACAGAAAGTGTGAAGTTAGGAGGATGAGATAAAGCACAGCTTCTGTTGGGGCCCATTGTATTTGAGATGCCTTGGGTCTCCCAAGTCTGCCTACCCTCCCTGGAGGAGGGACTTTGCTTGACTGGAGGCCAGGATGGGAGATGGTGCTTTGGGGGACATCTTCTGTGCCCATGGAAGCTCAAGAATCTCCAGGAGGAAAGGTGGACTTTTGATAATGTTCCACTAGCTGGCTGCATGACCTTGGGTGAATGCCTCACTCTCCATGGACCTCAGTTTTCTTATCCGTATGGTAAGGGGTTTGGACTAGGCAATCTCCAACACCTCCCTGCGTTGTTAGTGCTACGTCTAAAAGAATTTTGTGTTAATTGCAAGTCTAGATTTGTGTTCTCTTCTCTGTGTGCCCTCAGGAGAACATGCACTCTTTGAGAGCAGGGACGCATGTAATTTTTTTGTCCTTTATCATGTCTGTGCCTAGCAAAGAGAGAGAGAAGGGAACGGGCAGGAAATATACCCAAGCTGATAGTTCTTTGGCAGTCTTGTCTTCCCTGCTGAATTCCCCTGGAGACTTTTGGATGAGTCCATTGGCATTGTCCTTCTGGCTCAGACTTCATCCCTCCAGGATGCCCAAGGCTTCTTTCTTTTTCTTGTTTGGCTCCCTTACATTAACACCTGGGGCCCTTCACCACTTCGCCAGCAGATGCTCAATCAACGATGTTCCTTTTAACTGTTTGTTGATTTGGTAAAGCTTTTATTGAGTTTGGTTTGCACCAGATCCGGTCCTAGGTTAATGATGTCCTTGAATTTATATCAGTTGGGAATTTCCCTGTGTTTACAAAGCTGGATTTCTCCCAGGGTGGCCCTTGATCTAGATTACAGGCAATACCCTGGCTCATTTCTTTTCTTGGGCTTTGTTAAGCTCATGCCAGCCCTCACTAATGTCTATTCTGACCTGCCTGGAATCATTCCTATTACTGGACCCCAATAATGCCCCTTTCCCTTCTACCCCCCAAATGTATAAGTAATGTTGTGTCAGGTAGGTCCTGCCTCCCAGGACACCCCAAATGTGTGGGTAATGTTGTGTCATGTAGGCACTGCCTTCCAGGACACTCCAACACCATCAGGGACAGTGTCCCTCCTCCATCTTGTCCATAAATTTTCTTCCCTGGTAATCGAAACTGACCAAACCTAAAGCCATGCTGGCACCATAACAGAGAGGGAACATACCCTCTAGCAAGAGGCTGTGGTTTGAGAAACAGCTCCAATAATCTCAAATAGACCCAAGGGCCCTGATGCTCTCAGATGAGCCAGGCCTCACCGCCTGCCTCTGCCCCTTACTTGGACCAAGTCACTTCCCTCTGTAGTTTTCTTACCTCACAAGCAACCGGGGAAAACGGGGAACTGGGAGACCCTTGTAGTGGTTTATCAGGTTGGTTGGATAAAAGACATAAAGGAACACTGATAAATCCAATGACTATTCATGATTCCAGGGGACCAGAGATGAGATGTGTTCCCCATGCCAGAGAGGTGACAGATGGAGGGGACAGAATAAGACAGATCTTTTATGAACAGACATTGAGGGATGTTGTTTTTCCTGATTATGCAGAGAAATTTCTTATTGTTTTTTTTTCCAATGGGGTACAGGTAGAACAGAGAAAAATCAATTTCTGTTCATTTAAAAAAATAGATATGTGAGGACAAGGGACTGCTATAGATGGGCTCTCCCTGAACCGTCAGATGAGGTCACTGTATCCTGAGGGTTAGTCACTGTTTTATTCTGCTATAACAACCTCCTCTTGAAATGATTGTAAAGTAAAAACAGAACACATCAATAAAACTTTTAAAAATATTTTAAAAATGAAGGGTGGGTTATGGATGAAAGGAAGGAGGAAAAGAAGCAAGGAAGTGAAGGAGGAAAAAAGGAAAGGAGGAAGGAAAGAAGAAAGGAAGGAATGAAGGAAGGAAAGCAAGAAAGAGGGGAAGAAAGAAAGAAGGGAGGAAGGAAGGAAAAAAGGAAAGAAGGAAAGAAAAAAGGAGAAGGAAAAAAGGAAGCAAGGAAGGAAAAGAAGGCAGGAAGGAAGAGCTAGATGAGAAGGTGTTAACCTTTGTGTGTGTGCCATGGGGTCCTTTGGCAGTCAGTCTGGTGAAACCTTCAGACTTCTGAGAATCATGTTTTTAAACACATAAAGTAAAATGTAGGATTAAAAAAGAAGCCATTGCTAAACAAAATTATTAAAATATTCTTAAAAAGTAATTTCATGGACCTGAGATCGGGAACCCCTCGGTTCTTTGATTTCTCCCCGGAGGTCTTGTATCAGAGATTAGATAATTATTTGGATGTTTTAGTGAGTGTCATTTATCAGGTATGGTTTGGTTGTGCTGGGGGGGAGGGGGGGGCTGCTAATGTCCCCTCCAAGTCTGAAATTTCTAGGATGCTATGCTCAGACCAGGACATCAGTGTCGAAGTCATTTTAGCCTTGGTCCTCATGGCATTCAGAAATGTGGCCTCTAGTTCCCTCAGAGCAGCCAGGATCTGCCCAGAGGTGCTTTGGATCTGCTGCTGGTTCATCCCTGATGGCCCCATCCTTCCCCCACCCCATCCACCCACCCCTAATTGTTGCTGAAAACATAGTCAGGCTTTCACATCATGATGTAATGCAGTATCATGTGTCCAGAGTCCTCTTCGATTCATTCCATCTGCTTGCACAGAGATAGCAATGACTGCAGCCCCATTTGGCCACTCGGGGCCTCCTCATTCCGGGACGGACCTCAGCTACCTGTTGCTAGGCTACTCTAGCAAACAGTGTCTGTTTCTAAACGTTTCCTTTTAATTGAAGAAACTGTTGCTTTGAAACGTCCAAGAGAAGGTTACAGAGGTCTCAGAATCCTCCAACATTTTACTGATGGAGATATTTCTGACTGTCTTAAAGGAAACAGCTGCCAGTTCTCAGTTCTGTTGTGTGTTGGAGGCTCCTGGAAACTCCAGGAAAGGGCTTATTTGGGGAACAGGCAGAGCTGAATTGGATCTTTGGGCATCAGTGGGCAGGCTCTATGTTTGTGGGCATACACCCATAGAGGGGAATGTTTACAAGCTGGTGACTGGATTGAGCTACCCCTTTGGTATGCGGAGACTGAGGCAGAAGAGCAAATATAAAGGAGGAGGACATGGGTGTGGAACTGGAGGGACCTCAGGCTCCTCTAAGTGCAAGCTTCTACTGCCCCCCCCCTTTACACATGGGGAAACTGTGCCCTCGGAGGTTAAGGAATTTAGCTAGCATCCATATGACCATCGAGAGAGTGGCAAGGCTGGGGTGCAAGTCCTAGATCTCCAACTCCCAATTCAGTCACGTTTCCACTGGGATATGCAACTCTACATGCTAAATGTAGATTTGGGGAAAAGATCTTGTTCCTCCCTCCCTTTCCTTCCTTCCTTCCTTCCTTCCTTCCTTCCTTCCTTCCTTCCTTCCTTCCTTCCTTCCTTCCTCCCTTCCTTCCTTCCTTCCTTCCTTCCTTCTTTCCTTTTTCACCCTTTCCTCCATCCCTTCCTCACTTTCTTCCTTCCTCCTCTTTCTTTCTTCAAGTTCTTTGGGTCAAGTTGTTCAGTCATCCTTTTTTTTAACCACCTGAGAAGGTTCCCTTCAATCTCCTTGGGGGTGGAGAGGGGAGAGAGAGAGAGAGAGAGAGAGAGAGAGAGAGAGAGAGAGAGAGAGAGAGAGAGAGACAGAAACAGAGAGAGAGACAGACACAGAGACAGAGAGAGAGACAGAGAGAGAATGATAATGAGAATGATGGTGATGGTGATGGGGGAATCCAATGGAAGAGAAAGGAGGGGATGGAACCATGAGTCCAAACAGAAGAGTTAACTTTGGTGAGAAGGGTCACTTCATCAGAGATTGGGGCAAAGGGTGAGAGATACAGGATGACATCAAAGGATATTGATGTGTAGAAGAGCGAGGTCTTGTCAAATGTCCTCATTTGCTTAGTAAAGTGTGAGGTAAAGACTCCTTCAAGAGAAAGGGTAGAGGGTACTAGGTTTGAAGAGTGAAGAGGTTTGGAACAGACATGAGAAGAATGCCTTGCAATGGTGAGGACTCAGTTAAGATGACCTAACAAATTTCTAGTGAACTTCACCAACTTGACTGTGTAACCTCCTTTAGCTCCAGGGGGAGCAGCGAAGGAAGATGGTAGGAATAATCAAGTTTGGGGTTTGGCCCAGCATTAGTGCTGGTAGAACAATGGATTCATGTCAGAACACATTCTAGAATAGAGGAGAGTGTGTCATTGAACTAGTGAATTCCATAGTTAAGGCTTGGAAGGAGGGGCCATGTAGTCAGAGAAGTCTGGAGAGCCCCAAGCTATGGAGGGGCTGGAGAGGACCAGGAAGGGCTTTAGAAGGATGGGTTCTTGTGACAGGTGGAAGGCTAGGATATGGGACAATAAAGGAATTTCAAAGTTTGTCACAATAGAAGAAGAACCCACAAAGTCAGCCCCCTGAAAATATCTTCCAGGTAGATTTGATTTCCAAGAGTCAGGAACTGGCATTTCCATATGGAGACCACTGGGTTCTGGGATACACAATTTACCTTATGTTCAGGAAACCTTCTACAATTAAAAACAAATAAAAAGATTCATTGCTGCCTTTTATTTTAGTGTCACAGCTGTTTCCAGATACATAATATCCCTCTTCTGGATCTCAACATGAAAGCTACCCTTATAGCAAAGAAAGTCAGTAAAAGAAAAACAAAAGATTTGCATTGTGATCATATCTGACGGCATATTCAACACTGTTCCTCCATAGACCTCCACCTCTTTTTGGAGAGGATTCACAGAATGAAAGATTTGCAAAGGTGGTAGGGACCTGGAGTGTCTACTTAGAGTTCAACCCAGATCTAAAAGAGTCCCTCCCCCATAACATACCTGAAAAGTGGTCACCCACCTGTGCTTCAAGTCACCCACCAGTGAGTGGGGGCTGGCTCAGTCTGTCCAAAGGCAGTCTTCTCAACTTTGGAATACCTGGAATCCTTAGGCAGTTTTGTTTTTTCTCTCCCCCTTCACACACCCCCAAGCCAAAATTTGCCTCCTTACAACTCCCCCTCCCCCATTTCTCTTGGTCCTGCCCTGGGGCCAAATGAACTGAGTCTATTCCCTTTCCCCCCAAATAGCCCTGGACATAGCTAGGTTTTCTTATCAAAGTTTCATCCAGGCTAAATAATCTCATTGTCCTTAGTCACATAATATCGAACTCTGACTCCAGGCCTTTCCTCATTTTGGTTCTACATCTTTGGATATTCCCTGGTTTTATAATCTCTTTCATGAGCTCTGGAACCAGAACTGAGCCCACCTCTAGATACTGTCCACCAGGACCTCAGTGGCACTCTAATGTCTCTCTTTTTTTTGTTCAAATTTTAAATTTATTTCTTTATTTTTAGTTTTCAACATTGATTTCCACAAGATTTTGAGTTCCAAATTTTCTCCCCATCTCTCCCCTCCCCCAACCCCAAGACACCATGCATTCTGATTACCCCTTCCCCCTATTTGCCCTCCCTTCTATCACACCCTTCACTTCCTTTATCCCCATCTCCTCTATTTTCTTGTAGGTCAAGATGGATTTCTGTACCCTGTTACCTGTATTTCTTATTTCTCAGTTGCATGTAAAAACAATTTTTAACATTCGTTTTTAAGTTCCAACTTTTCTCCCTTACTACCTCCCCATCCATCCTCACTGAGAAGGCAGGCACTTCAATATAGGTTATACATGAGTAGTTATGCAAAAGACTTCCATAAAAGTCATGTTGTGAAAGACTAACTACATTTCCCTTCATCCTATCCTGCCCCCCATTTACTTTATTCTCTCTTTTGACTTTGTTGCTCCCCAAAAGTGTTTACTTCTAATTACAGTCTCCTCCCATTGCCCTCCCTTCTATCATCCCCCCACACCCTACTTCTCTCCTACTTTCCTGTAGTGTAAGATAGATTTTCATAACAAATTGAGTGTGCATTTCACTCCTTCCTTAAGCCAAATGTGATGAGAGTAAGCTTCAATTTTTCCCTCTCATCTCCTTCTTTTTACCCTCCATTGAAAAAATCTTTTTCTTTCCTCTTTTGTGAGCAATAATTTACCCCATTCCATTTCTCCCTTTCTCCTCCCAATATATTCCTCTCTCAGCCCTTAATTTTATTTTTTAGAAATCATCCCTTCCTATTCTACTCACCCTGTGCCTTCTGTCTATATATACATAATCCCTCCAACTACCCAAATATTGAGAAAAGTCTTGAGTTATAAATATTATCTTTCTATGTAGATATGTAAACAGTTCAACTTTAGTAAGTCCTTTATTATTTTTCTTTCCTGTTTACTTTTCCATGCTTCTCTTGATTTTTGTGTTTGAAAATCAAATTTTCTATTCAGCTCTGATCTTTTCATCAAGAATGTTTGAAAGTCCTCTATTTTTTCCCCTGAAGTATTATACTTAATTTTTCTGGGTAGATGATTCTTGGTTTTAATCCTAGCTCCTTTGACTTCTAGAATATCATACTCCAAGCCCTTTGATCCCTTAATGTAGAAGCTGCCAGATATTGTGTTATCCTGACTGTATTTCCACAATACTCAAATTGTTTCTGTTTGGTTGCTTGCAATATTTTCTCCTTGACCTGGGAACTCTGGAATTTGACTACAGCATTCTAGGAGTTTTTCTTTTTGGATCTCTTTCAGGAAGTGATTGGTGGATTCTTTCAATATTTATTTTACTCTCTGGTTCTAGAATATCAGGGAAGTTTTCCTTGATAATTTCATGAAAGATGATGTCTAGGCTCTTTTTTTGATCATGGTTTTCAAGTAGTTCCATAATTTTTAAATGGTCTCTCCTGGATCTATTTTCCAGGTCAGTTGTTTTTCCAAAGAGATATATCAAATTGTCTGCTATTTTTTTCATTCCTTTGGTTTTGTTTTACAGTTTCTTGATTTTTCATAAAGTCATTAGCTTCCATCTGCTCCATTCTAATCTTCAAGGAATTATTTTCTTCAGTGAGCTTTTGGATCTCCTTTTCCATCTGATCAATTCTGCCTTTTAGGGCATTCTTTTCCTGGCTTTTTGGATCTCTTTTGCCATTTGAGTTAGTCTATCTTTTAAAGTGTTATTTTATTCAGCATTTTTTGGGTCTCCTTTAGCAAGCAGTTGACTCACTTATGATTTTCTTGCACTGCTCTCATTTGTCTTCCCAATTTTTGCTCTACTTCTCTTACTTGATGTTCAAAGTTCTTTTTGAGCTCTTCCACGGCCTGAGACCAATTCATACTTTTCTCGGAGGCTTTGGATGGAGGGGCTTTAGCTTGGTTTTCTTCTGTTTGCATGCTTTGGTCCTCCTTGTCACCAAGGTAAGACTCTTTAGTCTGATTCCTTTCCAGTTTTTGCTCATTTCCCCAGCCACTTATTTACTTGACTTTTGAGCTCTTTGTCAAGGTAGTTCTCTGATTCCAGTGGAGGTGGGGGGTGTACTGTCGGCCAGTGGATCCCCCCACAATCTGTGGGCCTAGAGCTCCAGAAAAAGTGGCTGCAGCTGCCCCTGCTGCTGCTGTGGCTCTTGAGGGCTCCTCCACTCCCTCCCCTCTCTGCGCCCTGGAGCTGGGGTCAGACCACTCTATTCTCTTGCACTGGTCCCACAGGATTTTTCCACTGACCTTCCAATTTGTCCTTGATATTTTGGGGTCCTGAAGTCTGGAAACCACCACAGGTGCAAGAGATTCAGTCTCCCCAAGACCTGCTGAGGTCCTGTCTGTGCCTGTGCAGCCCATGCTGGACTGCACCCTGGCCCCTGTGTGGTGTGATAGATACTTCCCAGTGACCTTCCAGGCTGTCTTGGGCTGGAGATTTGCTTCACTCCTTCCCTCTGTGGGTTTTGCAGTTCCAGAATTTGTTTAGAGCTATTTTTTTTACAGGTATTTGGATGGCCTTGGGGGCAGGGCTCTAGAAAGTGTGCTGTTACTCTACCATCTTGACTCTGCCCCTCTAATGTCTCTCTTAATGCAGCCCATGTGGGCAGCAGGACTGTTTTATTTTTTTCCTGGCAGGGGCAAATGTGGCTGCTGCATCACGCCACTGACAGAAGAACTTGCAGTTCACTAAACTTCCAGATCTCTTTAAAAACACACATTATCTCCACTTCCCTTACCCATCTTGAAACTCCCAGCTATGAAACCGTCTAGAGTTACAGGGCCTAGGATGAGGAGAAGCCTGCAGGCAAAGTCCATCAGGGTGCCTTGATCAGGTCTAGACAGACAGTCTGGTTTGGGAAGGGTGGTAATAGCTGGTAGCATGGCCAGGATGGTGGCCAGGACACCTTTTATAGGAGGATGCTGGGAAGGAACCAGGTCTGCTCAGTCAGAGAAGAATCAGGGGACAGGAGGAGTGTCTGTGGTGGCATAACAGCATTCGTAACAACAATACATTTCTATAGTGCTTTCAAGTTTGCCAAGGGCTTTACCAAGACTGTCTTGTTGGATCCTCTCAATAACCCTGGGAGGTTGGTGTTAGGATGATCCCCACTTGACAAAGGAGGAAATTGAGAGAGAGGTTAAGTGTCTTGGCCAGGGTCATATAGCCTGGAAGTATCTGAAGAAGGACTTGAACCGGCATCTTCCTGACTTTAGGTCCCATGTTCTAGATGCCTGACAACATCTGAGTGGGATGTGTGGGATATTCAGGGAAGCCTAGAACCTCTAACTCTCATCTACCTATCTGCCTATCGATGACATTTGTGGGGTAAGGGTGTTCAGGGAGGCTGAGCACCTGTGGAGTGAGGGCTGCTTCACCACCTTTGGTGCTCACCTGTCACTCACCTCTCACCTGTGGCTCCAAGGAGCTGTAATATGCACAGTAGCCACATCTGAATAAAACCATCTCAGCAGAAGGGCTAAGCCAGGGAGAGGCTTAGATGTTGCTATCAGTCTTGTCTAACTCTGTGACCACATCGAGGGTTTTCTTGGCAGAGATGTTGGAGTGGTGTGCCATTTCCTTCTCCCGTTCATTTTACAGATGAGGAAACTGAGGCCTATAGGGCTAAGTGGCTTGTCCAGGGTCACACAGCAGGTAAGTGTCTGAGACCAGATTTGAACTCAGGAAGATGAGTCTTTCTGACTCCAGATCTCCCCGTAGCAGCTTTCCTATTCCACTGCCAACTCAGTTGGAGGTTTGCAGTCCACTAAAACCCCAGATCTTTTTCAGATAGCTTGTTATCACCCTTCCCCACCACCACCCCACAAAGGGAAATGTGGAGGAAGCCTGCAGTCACCCAGGCACATGTGGTATGAGCCCAGGAGAAGGAGGCCCAGGGTATTTGATGGACTGCTCAGTAATTTGTTGAGTCACCTTCCCAATTTTATGCCATTTACCCTTATCGGAGCTGTATCCTCCTCCCCAGCTGTCATGTGAAATGTCCATCTTTACTCTACCACGGACTTTCAGATTCCTAACGATATTTGTTTGTTTTGATTGAACAAATATGTCGTGGGCCCCAGGGAGGGTGTGTAATTGGTTACAGGCTGGCTGGTGGTGGGGAGGGGGGGGGGGGTCCCTCCACTTTCCAGAGATGGGATTTGGGGTCCTGACAGCAGGGGAGAATCCTGAAGTTTGATCAAAGCCAGCGCCTTTGGCTGCCAGTCTCTTCTGAGGAGCTGGGAGGGGTCCTGGGCACCACTGAGGCCCGAGCTTGAACAGAAGTTTAAAACAACAAGGCCCACTCTGATTTTCAACAGGATTGTTTAATGTTCAAAAAATGGAAAAAATCTGCCCTTCCCCCCCTTGTAACCACAGGATGGATGAGCAGGGGAAGGAACCCACTGGCCTCCCGACCTCCTCTCCTGAGGTAACAGCCCTGGGTCCTCTTCTCACGGCTCCACATCTCCCAGCCCATATTTTGGACCCAGAAATGTGCCCAGAACTTGGAGAAAAGATCCCGAATTAGGGGCTTTTCCCTCTACCTCATCATCTCATTATTTTCCCAGCACACACTGGGAATGGTGAAGGTCCTCGTGCCAAGAGCTGCTCCAGATTCCAGGCGATGTTTTCCAATAATTAGGAGCCTCAATGGGTCTCTTAAGGAGCCTTAAAGGGTTCCATATGCAGACAGCCAGATGGAGTATAGAGATGAGCATTCTTCATTTCAACCAATGGGACCTGACAGCTCACATCCTCTGGCCAGCCACTGGAGAGTTGGCTGGAGGGGTCAGGACAATGTGGGACCTTCAGACACTTTCAGCTCCTTTTGGAGAGATGCAGTCTCTCCCTGGCCCCCACAGGGCTGACCTGGCTAATAAGCCCACTAGCCAAAAGGCAGGATTAAAAATGAGGTCTCTTTGGGGATTCAGATAATGACCTCCATCACACCTTGAAAGAGAGGGAAATAAGCCAATATTCCTCCTTGGAGCATTCTGGGGAAAGCAGATCCTTCCTGGACACTGTTATACCAGTCCTCTGAGACAGGAAGAGGGACTGAGCCTGAGACCCCATTAGGAAGAGGAACTCTCAGATGAGCAAAGTCCCTCCTCTGACTCATATATCCCTTCTCTGAAAGTAACATCCTGCTGAAGGGGAGATCTCAAGAGCAAGGCTCATGGTCTTCATCTATCTCAGGTCTGGTGTGCAGCCCATCAGAACTATCTCTGGGTGGATTGCTAGAGAGCTTCCAGGGCATTCTGAGGTTAAAGGATTTATCCACAGTCTTCCCATCAGTCCGTATCCAGTCTTCCTAATTCTGAGGATGAGATCCCTCTCCGTTCTTAGTCCAGAGACATCCAGATGCGCCCTGACCTTGGCCCTTCTCAGCAGCCAGGCTCACACTGGAGCAAAGTTTTTTAAGGAATAAGAGATTCAGGAGGTCATTACAAGGCATCCGGCTAGTCCAATTCTCCCATTTCTCAGAGGAGAAGACTGAGACCAAAACAGGAAGGTATTTGTCCATAGTTATACAGTTAATAACAGAGCAGAGATCCAAGCTCTGGTCAGCCGCAATGATGATCATACTGCCAGGTCCCCTTTCAATTACACGAGGGTTTGTCTCCCAAGTACCCCATGAGGGAAGCAGACTACAGATTGCCAGGCCCATTTTACAGATAAGGAAATGGAGACGCCCAGAGCGGAACCTGGACCAACCTAAGACAGTGGGTTCCAGAGCCAGGAACTCTTCACTCCATAATGATCCACTTTCCACTTTTCTCTATACAGACTTGCTACAGAGCCTGGGGCTGCATAAACTTCTGTGTAAGAGGGAGGCCTATTGAAGTCCTTTTGTGGCTCCTGAGAGGCATGTGGTGGAGTAGATGGAGTGATGTCACTAGAGGCAGGAAGACTTGGGCTCAAATCCTCCCTCTGACGTATATTGTCTATGTATGCCTAGGCAAAATGCTTAAACTGGCCTCAGTTTCCTCATCTGTAAAGTGGGAACATTAGGAGACCCCTCTGAGGCCCAAACATGGCAGAATGACCCCTGTGGCTGGCTTCTCCTTGCACAGTCGTGGGATGGGATACAAGATTCATCATGTATGCCAGGAGCTGGGGCTGCTGAGCTCTGGGGGCCCTGGCACTGACCTCCACACGCCGCAGGAGATGATTAGGCAGAGATGCCTTGCCTCCCATTAACATCCCATGATTCATGTGGCTGTGCCCTTGGGCGAGAAGCTGCTGCCCAGCAGCTACCACGAGACTAGGCTGGAATCCATCGCTTAGCTACTGGGTCACTTGCTTACTCAGTACAGAGATCAATGGGAGGCTGCCTCTACCGTTGAGCTGGGGCGGGGTCGGGGGGGTGGTGGGAGGCGATGGAAGGTTATGTGGAAGTCTCAGTGTCCAGGGAGGATGTGACCTGGAGCTGGCCAAGGCCTCAGAGGGGACGCGCAGCAGGGTGCTGAACTTGTGAGGTGGCCACGCTCGGTGCCTCAACTTCTTGTCCTGTAAAATGAGGGCATTAGCATCCACGTTCTCAGATGCCCCACCCAGGTCTAAATGCTAGGCTCCTGTTCCAACCCCTTCACTTTGCAGAGACAGAGGCTGAGGCCCAGGGAAGGGAAAAGGAAGTCCAGAATCACTCAGTGACCATGTTTCCAGGACAGGATTTGAATGTAGGTGTCCTGACTCTGGAGTCTGCACATCCAGGGGCTCATGGAGAGAGCTGCAGCCTGGGAGTGAGGAGCTTGGGTTTAAGCTCTTGGGCCACTGACTCTCATCAGTCCTCTTGGCTCTCCTGGCCTCAATAATCTTCAGATGTCCATCATACATGATGATCGCTGCTTAACCTTAGCTTTCTCAGCTGTAATAGAGAGGTCTTAAAAAGAATCTTCAAGGTCTAACTTGGATAATTGAAGCAGAAGTAGGTTTGTTTTATAGAATATTGGAGGTAGATAAAGGGTATCTAGTCCCTCCTTTATCCTTTACTTGAATACCTCCCAGGATGAGGAACTCACTACCTCTAGTGGCAACCCATTTCATTTTGGAACACCTCCACCTGTTGGGATGTTTTTCCTATGTTTGGCCAGGATTGATCACAATAGCTGCCTCAGTTTCCCCTCTATGAGTTGTGTATAGGCTCTCCTTTATCAATAGTTCCATCCCCAGAGCCTTCCACAGCTCGCCGGCTGGATTTCCGGCCTCCATTCTCTGCCTGTCGATTCCACAGAGGGTTAAATTCTATCCATTTCAGGCCCATCTGCTGGATTCTGGGATGCTGGCTCATATTAGAATCACAGCAAGGCAGGAAACCACAAGAGTGAGTTTCTCATGGAGGGAGGGCATCTCCCTTCCAGCTCATGTGATCAGGGAGCATTTAGTGGTTCCCCCCTTGTGTTACTCCCTCAGTTTTGATCAAACATCTTTGAAGTCACAAACTGGGCTAGGGCAGGGAAGCACATCATCCTCCTCCCCTCCAAATGTTGTTGCTGTCTGGAGCTTCTCAGCTTGTCCCAGCTTGAGAGGATGTCATGGAGGGGCTGCAAGGTGCTATTACACAGAGGTAAACTGAGCCTGGTAACTCTTGGGTTACAGACTCTCTTTCCTCTTCCCTGTTGGTCTTTCACCCACTCTTTTGTTTCCTCCATTCTCTCTTGGGCCCCAGGCTTCAGCTCTGTAGAAACACAAGCTCTTGGAGGGGTCTGGGGTTCACACCTGAGAAGAAAGTCGTGGCACAAGGGCAGAGTCGGAAAGAGGGGTCCAGGAAGGATCCAATCTCTTCTCTCCTAGCTTTACCCCTATACTCTCACTCTTCCACAGTGCCTTTGAGGCTAAGTGGTCCCATGAGATCCTTCCAGTTGAGAGGCACTATTGTGACCAGTGAGCCATCTGCGCTCACACACCTTGGGAAGTGTCTGAAACGAGACATCTGCTCCAGCCTCCCTGACTCCAGGTCTCTCTCTGTGTCCACGGAGCATCCTGGGCATGGGGATCAGCCAGCAGCCCTCAGCAGGATGGAAGGAGCATGACTGAAAGTCCCTTAAAGACCTATTTCATTAAACCCTTCCCTGCAGAAACAAAGCAAAACAGACAAACTTGGCCTCAGAGGTGAAAGTTTGTTCAGTCATATAGCTGGGAAATGACAGAGCCCGGGGTTTGCTGGCTCCATTTCTTCCCTGTGTAAATCCTCCACTGAGTCTAGATCCTTTTGCCTAGACTGAAGGGTCTATGGGAGAAGAAGGCTCTGGCTGGTGACCCTTCAAGCACTCTGGCTCACCTGTTTTGGGAGGCATGCACAGCACAGGGGAGGGCATGCTCAGAACACACCTGGGGAAGGTGGCTGCTTGGCCAGGGTCATTTCCCAGGTCCCTCTGAATACTTGTTGAAGTCAGAAGGACCATCTTTGAGTCTGGCCTTGGCAGATCAGTGAATGAGTACAATCCAAGGATTGGGCTTGGAATGGTAAGCCAAGCCTCAGATGCTCCAGAGGGTGTCTATACCTTCTTCATCTGAGAAGGATGAGAGTAATCCATTGAGTAGGAGCCCACATTTCTGTATGTCCCCCTGTCACCCTGAGAGATAAGAATCCTGACAATATCAGGCATATCCACAGCGCTTCAAGGCTGGCAAAGTGCTCTCATTATCATTGTGTTGGAGAGGAGGCAGAGAATGATCTGCCAGTGCTCCTGGAATGGGCTCTTACCAGGATCCAAAGCTCAGAGGAGCCTCTGATTCAATCCCCAGGAGAGCAGAGCATCATGGGACCACTGATCAATCATCACTAGGAGGGGCTCCACACATTTCCTCCAGGCACCATCTTGCTGGGTGTCAGTACTAAGTGGATTTGTAGGACGAACTTATTTCTGTTATGACAGAGATGGCATGAATGGTGCAGAGGATAGAGCATCCAGCCTGGAGTCAAGAAGTCCTGGTTTGGAGGAGTGGGGGGGCGAGACAAAGAGACAGAGACAGAAAGAAGCAGACAGAGAGAGACAAAAAGAGAGAGACAAAGAGACAACAGACACACAGAGAGAAACAGAGACAGAGATAGGCACACAGAGAGAGACAGACAGAGAGAGAGAGAGAGAGAGAGAGAGAAGAGTGGGAGGGAGGGAGAGAGAGAGAGAGAGAGAGAGAGAGAGAGAGAGAGAGAGAGAGAGAGAGAGAGAGAGAGACAGAGTGAGGGAGAGAGAGAGAGAGAGAGTGGGAGGGAGAGAGAGACAGGGAGAGAGAGACAGAGAGAGAGAAAGGGGGGGGGAGAGATAATCTGTACCAGATGCCTAGATAGCTGAAGTCCCTCTCATCCTCAGTCTCTAGAACAAGAAACCAGGGGGAACTCCAAACCCCAAAACACTGAAACATCCCAGGGAGTAGGCATGGTTGTCCCATTCATGGAGTGTTTGAGGAAAGAAAATTCACAGACTTCTTTTGTGGTGTAACCATAAAATTCTAGACTTTTAGATCTGAGACATTGGAGCTTATCCATCCCACAGGGCACTACGGGGATAAATGGAAACCATAGTGTATCTTGCTCACCTCACAGGCGCATTGTAAGTGTTAGATGAGATAATGTCTGTGAGACAGCTCGGTACCATTAAAGTGATCTCCAGATGCAGGGTGCTGTGGATGTTCTGGAACTGTTTCTTCTTTAGGTACTAGGTGCGCTAGATGCCTCTGAGCTCCATTCTATCTATGAGATTCCGTGAATCCATCCTTACAATGAGGAAACCAAGCTCAAGGTATTCCCAAAGTCCCCCAGGGAGCCCGAGGAAGAGTCGGGACTAGAACACGGGCACTCAGCTCCCCACGGTATCGCTCTGCCCACAGTGGTCTCCTGTCTCTACATTTTAAAGCTGAATCGACATTAGGAAAACCTTCATGGAAGCTTCATTAAAGCTCACACACCTTGGGCGCTTGATGATTGGCCATGAAACACTTGGCATATTGACCATTTGGGGATTGCAATAGTTCTGAATGACTTTGAGGACAGTTAAGGTCAGACCTAAAGCCTTTCTCGCTTGGCATTCCAAAGTGTGGGTTTCATTGGCATAGACTGTAAGACTCCATCAGCACTTCCATGCCACCCTGATGCATCTGAAGATATCTTTGGTGGAAGGTGTGAGCATGAGCCCCCTGAGACATAGATTGAGGCTCATCGCTGGCAGATTGGCCCCTGGGAGATTACAGTTTGGATGATGGCAATGCATGCATGAATCCAAGAAGAATGGCCCAGAGTTCTGTGTTCTCACACTGCAGTGATGTGGACAAGTGGTTTGAGAATCTAATCCAGATCTCAACAAAATCAAAGGTCGTAATAAGCAGACAGAGATGATGAGATATGAAGATGAAGTCCTTTCAGTAGTAAACAGAACAGTCTACCCCTTAGAAGGGGCCTGAGGTTTTGAATAGTTCAACTGCGCATGAAAAGCACAGAAAAGACAATGGCATTCCCCCCAGAGAACAGACTCATTCAGTCCCCTTGTCCCCCACCATTCATTGGCATAATACCCTGAGAGGAATCTCTTTAATGGTAGTAATGATAACAGTAATGGTAATAGCTCACATTTATAGCATGCTTACCATATTCCAGGCACTACACTAAGTGCTTTAAAATGATCTCATTTTAGCTTCACAATAACCCTGAGAGGTAGGGGAGATTATTTTCATTTTACAGATGAGGAAACTGAGGCAAACAGAGATGAAGTGACTTGTCCAGAGTTACATTGTAACTGAGGATGGATTTGAACAAATGTGTGATTTACAAATCCACTCGGTACTGACATCTAGCACTGAGGCACCAACTGTAGCTGTGTGTCACTAGAAGTAAAGGTGGAGCCCTTCACTGAATTTATTTTTACGTATTTAACTTGAACAAGCAAACTGCATGGAACAAAGATGCACAGTCTACATAAAATCCTCTTTCTATGTTCTACTTTGGCATCTGTACACGGAAATGCTCATTTATGTACAAGCTCATAATTTAAAAAAAAAATGATTACAGTATAATGATGAGGAGGAGATACTCTATGCAATCTCATTAGCTCCAGCCCTACCTATTAAAACAAGCTGCTGACTGAGAAATGAGAAATGGAGGAAGATAAGGGCATTGAATATGACTACCAACATTGCTTAGAGAAATGTGAGTGATGTCCGAGTGACTACAGGGAGGTCAGGCATCTCTAGGGATAGAAGATACCCCAGCTCCTTAACAAGCAGAGACACATGTCAGCCAATGGCTGTACGTGACCTCGAACACAAGCCCATTCTGCAGAGGTCCTTCGTCTATTCTATAGACCAAACCAAAGCGTCCTTGGAGCATTTGCCAGACAGTAAGCACTTATTAAACCTCTATTATGTGTCTATTATGTGGTGGGGAGATAAAAAGGGACAAAAGATGGTCCCTGTCCTCAGGGAGCTTATAATCTAATGGGGGAGACAATGCGCAAACAAATACATACAAACAAGCATAGACAGGGAAAATAAGAGATAATTAGCTAAGAGAAAGAACTAGAATTAAGAGGGGTTGGAGAAGGGTTAGTGTAGAAGGTGGGACTTTAATTAGGACTTAAAGGAAGCCAGGGAAGTCAGTAGTCCAAGTGGAGGAGGGAGAGCATTCCAGATATGGTGGACAGTCAGAGAATGTCCAGGACTGAAAGTCGAGGGTCTTGTTTGTGGAGCAGCTAGGAGGTCAGGGTTTACTGGATTGAAAACTAAGTGTTGGATAGTAACGAAAAAGAAGACTGGAAAGGGAGGGCGGACCAGGTTAGGAAGAGCTTTGAATGCCAAACAGAAGTTTGAATCTGATCCTGGAGATCATAGGGATCCACTGGGGTT
Source organism: Notamacropus eugenii (assembly GCF_028372415.1). Taxonomy (NCBI): domain Eukaryota; kingdom Metazoa; phylum Chordata; class Mammalia; order Diprotodontia; family Macropodidae; genus Notamacropus; species Notamacropus eugenii. The sequence goes on from NC_092872.1 coordinate 757,560,381, forward strand.
TATTGAGTGGGGGGTGACAGGGTCAGAACTGAGCTTTAGGAAAGCTACTTTGGTGGCTGAGTGGAGCATGGACTGGAGAGAAGAGAGACTGAGGCAGGAAGACTGCCATCCCCTCGCCCCCCACTAGCCATTGCCATAGTCCAGGCCAGAGCCAGGGTGGGAGGGCAGGGTCAGAGGAGAGAAGGGGGCTATTCAAGAGATGATGCAAAATTGAGCTTGCTAGCCCTTGCCATCAGCTTGGAAATGGGATGGAGAAGTGAAAGAGAGTGAGTAGCCCAGTATAGCTCCTAGGTTGGGAGCCTGAAGACTGGAAGGATGAGGAATTGTGTTGTTCAGTCATTTCATTTCAGTTGTGTCCAACTCTTCATGACCCAATTTGGGGTTTTCTTGGCAGAGATACTGGAGTGGTCTGCTATTTCCTTCCTCAACTCATTTTACAAGCGAGAAAAGGTAGTCAAACAGGGTTGAGTGACTTGCCCAGTGTCACATAGCTAGTAAATATCTGAGGCCAGATTTGAACTCAAAGCTTCCTGACTCCAGGCCTGGAACTCTCTATCCACTGTGCCACCTAACTGCCCTAGGATGGGGGTGTCATCTCTTACAATGGTGAAGGTAGGAGGAAGGGAGGTTTTAGGGGGAAAGATCATGAATTTTGTTCGGAACATAACGAGTTTCAGATGTGTACTGGACAACCATTTTGAAATGTCTGAAAGACAATTGGAGACAAAAGATTGGAAATCAGCAGAGAGTGGGGCAGAACTGGGAGATGTGAGAATTCACTGATGTAGAGATGGCCATTAAATCCAAGCCTGGTGAGATCATTGAGTGAAATAGTCCAGAAGAAGAAGAAAAAAGGGTCTAGGACAGGACTCTGAGCTACTCCTTTGGATAGAGGGTGTGACCTGGAAGAAAATCCAGTAAAGGAGACAGAGAAGGAGTGGTCTGAGAGGGAGAAGGAGAGAAAGATTTCTGAGCTCCTAGAGTCTCTAGGATGAGTTAGTTGACAGTGCCCAAGGTTGCAGAGAGGTCAAACAGAATGAGGGTGGCCTAAAGGCCATTGGGTTTGGCAGCTAGGAGATCATTAGTAACTTTAGAAAGAGCAGTTTCAGTGGACCAGTGAGGTCAGAAACCAGATTGTAAGGGGTTAAGAAGAGAGAGAGAGGAGAGAGTGGGGGTCTCTAGTGTAGATTGCCTTTTTGGGCCAACAGGCAGAAGAGAAATTGGAAAGTCAGTAGGGATGGAAGGGTCCAGTGAGGGTTTCTTTTTCTCTTTTTTAGTGGGGAGATGTGGATGTGTGGCACACACAGTCATGTGCTGCTGCTTTGTAAGCACTTGGGAAGGAGTCAGTGGTGGGGGGGGGGGTTAAAGACCACTGAGGAAGGGGGATGAGAGAGGGCATGACTTGCCTTGGTAAGACCTAAGGCCATGTTTTCCAGTGAAGCAGGATAAAGGAGGAGAGAGGGGCAGAAGGCACCTGAGTGATTGGAGATGAAGACAAGGAGGAAAGAGGGAGCTCACAGAGAGCATCTTCCATGTTTTTTTGATAAAATATGAGGGCAGTCATTGACTGTCTAGATGTTGGGATCCTTAGAACACAGAACATGGAATCTTAGAGCTGGTGTGAACTTAAAGACCATTTGTCCAACTCCTTAACTTTATGAACTAGGAAACTGAGGGCTAGGAAGGGCTGGAATCTTGCCTGAAATCCCAGAGTGTCAGAGTTGGAGGTAGGATTCAGGTCTTGTGTTCTATCCTGAAGACCTCATAGAACAGACATAAATATCACTCCAATTTTAGTCAGTTAGTTAATAAGCATTTATTAAGCACCTACTATGTGCCAGATGCTGCGTTAAGCTCTGGGGTTCCCAAAAGAGGCAAAAGACATTCCTTGCCCTCAGGAAGCTCCTGGTCCACAGTGGGAGATCATCTGCAAAGAACTGTGCTCCATCAAGCTATAGACAACATGAAGTAAGGATAATAATCCATAAAGCCCTTTCCCCACAGTGGCTCCACAAAGCCCAGAGTGCAACAGTTATGATTTTCATTCCCCAGATGAGGAAGCGGAGGCCTGGAGAGTTTCAGTGACTGACCCAATGTCCCACTACATGTCAGTCCTGGAGCCAAGGTTCTCTGACTCCAGATCCGGCACTGCACTGACGCTTTTGGGTCTCATGGAGATCAAGCATGTGTGCCATCTTGGAAAGCTCAGGAAAGCATAAAAAGAAGGGGCAAGGTGGGGATACAGCCTCCTGGGGGGCCTGTGCCCCATTCAGCAGACTTCCCAGCATGTAAGCTGGGAGAACTCTGGGACCCCAAGGGTAATGGTCAGGGTAACAACAATGGCTACAACTTCTCTGCTGCCAGTTGGTTATAAAATGTTTAATCTGCATTGTTCTACTGAAGTCTTTGGACAACTCTATCGATGAGATGATATGGATTACTAGTGTGATGACTACATTTTAACCCGAATCTGAAAGGGAAGGAAGCTGAGGCCAGAGAGGTTACACCCTATTCTTGATGGTCACACAGCTGGTAAGGGCTGGGGACCGGATTCCCACTTTGGTCACTCCTTACTCCAAGTCCAAAGCACAACCTGGGCTGTGTAGTGTCAAAACTGGTCACCCAGGTGACTGGTCAAACACGGAATTGAACCCAGATCTCTGACTGCATCTGACCTCCATGTGCCACTCCTCTCCTCTGTTTCGGGAAGCTTCCATTCCAGGGGGCTCAATGTCAGAGTGGATGAGGTTGAGGGATGGACATGGCTTCTTCTGGATCACGGTCTGGCCTTCTCCCACCATACCATGGGCCATAATGACAGATTCCTGGCTTCTGAGTTTAAGTTGAAAGGACATGCCCCAGCTCCTGACCACTGTCATCCTGTAATAAGAGAGGAGGGTGCTTCTGGCCAGTCCAGTCTGAGAAGAGCCTCCCACCACTAAGTGCCCTGTGGCTGTTTCTTTCAGTCAGTGTCTCTGTTTGCCCAGCACATCACGCCCAGGGATGGAGGCCACACCAGGGACACAGAACTGCTCCATGGACTCATGGACAGTGGGAGAAACATCCTTTTCCCCACAGAGAAATGTACCCCAGAGAAGGGACAGAGAAGCCCTCTCTGCCCAATCTGCATTTGCTTCTTCTCCCTCATAGGGAAAGCTCCCCAAGGCAGTGGTGGGGAGGTCAGGCTGAGGATTGGCAGGAATCAGAGGGAGGGTCCAGTATTCAGGGTGAAGAGAAGAAGGAATTACTTGGCATGGTCTCTCCATGGGGTCAAATTGGGAAGAGTCCCAGTTTCCAGGGCGCAGCTCCGTATCCTCTTCAGCCCAATATATCAAGAGCTTCTGATGTTCCTGGATAGGATCCTGGTTTTTCTCAGGATCCTATTTTCAGGGTTGGCATAAAGTGACTGTCAGTGGACATTGGAGGCAATCACTCCTCACCCCAGCTGCAGCCTGGAGGTCATCACATTTCAATGAGTCATCCTTTTTGTTTGTTTAGAAAAGGAAGCCTCATGGTATTATCCACAGGCTCTCCTTGATCAGGCAGCCTTGGGTCCATTTTCAGGTGGGGCCAAGGATCTTGTCAGGGGACAGCAGGGTCCCTGACCAGGGGGATTAACAACAGAGAGCACAGAGTGTGGAACAATGAGAAGAACCCTGCAGCTGGTCTCATGGGATTTGAGTTAGCTATCTCAGAGACTTACTCCATGAATAAGTTGAGGAAAAGATGTTGAGGAAAGACTGTGTTCTCTCATGCCTGGGTTTCCCCAATGGATGAAATGATCTCTAAGGGTCAGTTTCTTCTAGATCTCATTTCTCATGATATCCCCAGGAAACCTCTAATTCTGGCCCCATTCCATGGATCTCCACTTCTGCTGGCCTACATCTGACTGTGTCTCTGCACCAGGTCAAGGCTTGCATGTCCATCACCAGCACCTTCTGTGGCAATGTTCAGGGAATCACAGCTGTTCCCAATTGTTCTAATAGTCAATCAACATGCATTATGATCCATCTCTGTGCCAGACTACAAACTAAGTGCTAAACCCTGGGAAGTACAAGAAAAGGCAAATGATAGGCCTGCCCTTCAGTGGATCACAATCTACAGAGGGAGACAACCTGACAACACCAGGCAGTCAAGCTACAGACTGGGTAAACTGAGATATGCCCCAGAGGAAAGGCACTTGGGCTATGGGGACCTGGTGAAAGCTTCCTCTAGAAGGGACTGGAAAAAACCAGGGAGGCAGAGATGAGGAGGGAGAGGATGCCAACAGTTCTCCTGTTCAGGCTGCCCTGAAGCAGTAGACTAAGGCAGAGTCTCAGAATTTCTTGGATTATATTGTTTCAATTATATTATCATGTTATATATTATATTATCCAAATTGTCCCTCTCCTACTGCAAACATGGTGGTGAATGTCTTAGGAGACAGAGCAGGAAAAACACCATGTAAATTCTCCTTACAGCAGAAAAATGTGAGATGATCTATGTAAAGTTCTTTGCAAACTTGGAACTCTATGTGAATGCTGGCTCTTCCCTGGGATGGCATTGTGTAGGGAACCCCCGATGGACTGCTTTCTACCGAGGCAGGGTGGCACTCTCTCTGTAACTTCAAATCTCAGAGAGTGGCCTGGCCACTGGGAGGCTGACTTGCCCAAGATCACACAACCAGGATGTGACTCATGAAAGAGACAGGTCTTGAACCCAGGTCTTAGCTCTAAGGCTAATTCTCTAACCAGTAAGACTTTAATAATAATCAGTAATAATAGTTATTATCTTAATAACTAATTTTATATAGTAATTTAAGACTTGTAAGCACTATACCCAGAACCTCTCAATATATCTGTAAAATAATCCTTAATGTCTTCTAAGCTCATATTCCTTCCAATGTGAATTTCCTGGTACTGAGCTTGCTCTGACAGCCCTATTTTTATCTTGTGTGACTAAATTACATTGATGACTCCTTCAGTCAGGGACTGAGTGGATATAGGAAAAATGTGAACTTTCTCTATTCACTGTTGATGAGAGCAGATCACTCGGAAGGCTCATGTTTCCGTTCCATTCTTCTATTTGTCAACCCAGTTTGGTCTATGAACGTTCTTAGTTGGGGAGATGGATGTCTCAGGTCTGATGCTGTGACATTAACTTGTCTTTCTCTCTCTCTTTACTGTTCTGGGAAGAAATACAACTCGAAATCTTCCTTTGTCTGCCTGCAGAATGCTTAAGAAGTGAACTTTTATTCATAAGCAAACTCGAAATCAATTTTGTTTTTAACTGAGCAAGCTATGCTGTTGGTAGGGAGATCAAGCATTAGCTGCTCCAGCTAATTTCTGGACTCTTTTCTCCTCCATGTTGTGGCAACTGTTGGAGAGTTGTTGATGATCATATGAGGTTCTTGCTGCCGTTACTCAGAACCATGCTCTCATATATATTACACACACATACCATACACACACACACACGCACACACACACACACGTATATGTATATTTGTGTCTAATGATAGTCATCTCTAGAGTGGGGGAAGGGAGGGAAAAATTACATAACTTTGGTTTATATTTGAAAGTAATAACAAGTTGTACATGATAGATCTGCAGTTTCAGATGAAATCCTCTGTTTTTCTATTTCACTTTGGTATGGAAATGGTTATTTTGTTTTTTTAAGTTCAAAATAAAAAAGTTAATAAATTATTCTGCTCATCTTTATATAAACATATGTCCATAATTTTGATGTAGAAAGATAAGAATGTATATGTATATGACATATTTGTCATATGTATAAATACATATGGAGATGTCATCTATCTATTTTTGTACTATTTTAACTATTGTTCTAAAGAGTCAATGATCTGACTGCATAAAAAGTGCTCATTCAAAGATGCCTTCCATGTTAGTTACTAGACTTTCTCTGTCAGTTAAGAGAGCATCAATCTTATTTTTTATGGTGTTATATAATTTATAAAAAAAACCTATTCCCTAATTAATAAATGGTCTAAGGATAGGAAAAGGTAGTCATTGAAATTTTCCATTTCACTTCTTTCTGTCTCTTGGGTGGTCATGAGGTCTTCCTCCATTCACAGATCTGAAAGGCAATTTCTTCTTTCTCTAATTTATTTATGATGACCTTCTGTGTCTGAGTCATGTGTCCATCTGGAACTTATCTTGGAAAGATATCCAAGCTATCAATAGCCATCTGAAAATACGCTTCAAATCACTAATAATTAAGAAAATGCAGATTAAAATAACTGTCAGTTTCCACCTTCTAGTTATCAGACTGACAAGACTGATCCAAATGGAAAATGGTCATTGTTGAAGGGGCTGCTGGAAAATAGGCACATGAACGCATGGTTGGTGAAGCTGTGAATTGATCCAGCCATTCCAGAAAGCAATTTGGAACTGTATCCCCCAAAGTCACTAGCTTATGCATATTCTTTGACCTAGTGATACCACCATTAGGATTACACCCCATAAAGATCAAAGAAAGAGGAAAAAGTCCTCTAAGTACAAACATATTTAAAGCAATTCTTTAAATATGGCAAAGAACTTGAAACTAAGGGGGTGCCCCTAAGTTGGGGAATGGAAGAAGAAATGATACTGTATGAGTGCAATTATGATAATAATGGAGATAGTTTAAGAGAAACTTGGGAAAACATCTGAACTTACAAAGAATGAAATGAGAAGAATTAGATTCCAATTTGTACAAGTGACATGGAAAAATGAACTTTGAAAGTCTTTTCTCTGATGACACAACTTTGAAAAGCCTAAGAGCTCTGAATATCCATGATTCCAAAGGACTGATGATGAAAAATACTACCTACCTCCTGAGAGAGACCCAGTGGGCTTGATACGTAGAATGAGAAACATATTTTCAGACCTGGCAAATGGAAACTGGGTTTGCTTGGCTCTGCATATTTGCTTAAAAGGTTTTTCTTCTTCTCTTAAGGGGTGAAGATGAGAGGGAGAGACAAATATACTTATTATTAATAAAACATTTTAAAATTAATACACTGTAGCAGGTACGTTATCAGTAAGGGAGTTCAGCCTTGAAGGCAACCAGGGATTATGAGAGATGGAGGTGTGAAAGGCAAATATGGATGGCTCATAGAAAGCATAAAGGAAAGAAATGTAAAATCAGCCTGGAAAAGAGAAGGTGGAGGCCGAGTGTGGAGGAGTCTGCTTATATTGGATCCTAGAGGCCATAGCCATTGGAATTGATCAACACTTTGGGGAATCTCTTTGGTTGCTGTGTGGGTGATCTATCAGAGATGTGTCCAAAGACAAGTATGTGCTGGGCTTGAACCCAGGTCTTTTTAACTCTGAAATGATCCCTCTAGTCACCCCAAAGTGCCATGACAAAGATACAACTAATTTATTCTTTTGTTTGTAATTGTGTTCGTCCTTCGTTTCCAAAGAGGACCATGACATCAGAGAAATGGTGACATGACTTGCACTTGACTTTGTTTTGAGTGAGAAGGGCTGTGCAGTCACCAGCCTCACTTCTCCTCCTGAGCCATCTGAATCCAGTGACCAGATACTCCTCAGGATGACTGGAGAAGGCCCAGGATGCAATGGGAGATCTTGGCCTTTTAGGCTAAGGCCTTTTCAGGTACTCATTTAAAGTGAGGTAATGCCCACTCAGTGAATAGGTCTCTTTAAAAAATAGTCAGGGGATGTCCCCTTTAAATAGAAAAGAAAACAAACACACAAATAAATAAATGAAGCTGAAAGGAGAAAGAGCCTCAGGGTTGTTATTCCCACCAGAAACAGTTATTTTTGACATTCACTCCAAACCAGGAGGGTCCAAAAACAGCCATTGAATGGAGCATGGGCAGGGACCCATTGTGGTTCAATCTTTGGGCTTCAGAGTACATGGGGTCTAATGTTTGAGGGAAGGAAAGGAAGAAAGAGAAAGAAAAAGAAAGAAAGAAAGAAAGAAAGAAAGAAAGAAAGAAAGAAAGAAAGAAAGAAAGAAAGAAAGAAAGAAAGAAAGAAAGAAAGAAGAAGGAAGGAAGGAAGGAAGAAAGGAAGAAAGGAAGAAAGGAAGAAAGGAAGAAAGAAAGAAAGAAAGAAAGAAAGAAAGAAAGAAAGAAAGAAAGAAGAAGAAAGAAAGAAAGAAAGAAAGGAAGAAAGGAAGGAAGAAAGGAAGAAAGGAAGGAAGAAAGGAAGAAAGAAAGAAAGGAAGGAAGGAAGGAAGGAAGGAAGAAAGGAAGAAAGGAAGAAAGGAAGAAAGAAAGAAAGACAGAAAGACAGAAAGACAGAAAGACAGAAAGACAGAGACAAAGAAAGAATCTAGCTAGAAAAACTGCAAGTTAACTGGGCAGCTTCTAGCCACCAAAATTTACTGTCTTTTGGAGAGGAGAAGGAAGGAGAGGGCCAGGTTGAAAGAGAGGATGAGCTGAGTTACCCAGGTAGCTGGTCCCCATTCAGGAAGCTCGGTCTATTCATAGGTTGTGTTTGTCCTTTGTTTTCCAAGAGGACCATGCCATCAGAAAAATGATGACATGACTTGCACTTGACTTTGTTTTGAGTGAGGGAGGGCTGTGCAGGTCACCAGCCTCACTTCTCCTCCGAGTCATCTGATTCCAGTGACCAGATATAAGATATAAGGAATCAGGAGATGGAGGCTCTGGACCTCAGTCGCATGATTCTTTTTTGTCCTGGGAACTTCCAATGCTGCCGATGATGATGGCCTTACTTCTCTGTTTCCTCTAACCCAATTTATCTGTGAACTGTGAGCACGGGTCTTTCAGGATCCTTCCATCTCCAAAAGCCATTACCCTGTTGTCTTAACCATACCTCAGAGACACCATGCTGATGGGCTCTAATTGGACTGGATTTCATTTAGTTCAAGGCCATGTTACATGGTGTCATATAGATGTATTGAAGCCACGGTGACTGCAAAAACCTATTTCTTTTCATCCAAACCTCTTTTCTCTAGCTTCCATGAAAGCACTGGACATGTTCCTGTGCCCTTGTCTCTCAAAAGTTCAGTGCTTCCACCACAGAGGAGCTGTTGCTGTGGGACCACCACCAGGAAATCAATCGATCACTAGACACTGTGCTAAGCTCTGGAGATACAAAAAGAAGCAAAGGTCAGTCCCTGTCCTCAAGGAGCTTAGAATGTAATGGGGGAGATGCCATGCAAACTCACTCATACAAAGCAAACTATAGACAGGACATATAAGCAATTGAAGGAAGGCACTGGAAATAAGAGGGGTGGGGGAAAGCATTTCCATGCACCCTAGCCCCTAGGGAGCAGTCCCACGGTGGAGGCTCTTCGTTTGCTTTGAAGAGGGCAGATGCCTAGCTGGTGAGGAGGAAGGAGCATCACCAAGTTACAATACTGTAGGTACACTTTAGGGATGATATCTCTTCTCTGATTTATACATCTGGGGAAAAGTGCATTCCCATGTGCCGATGAGCTAAATTAAAGAAAAAAGGACTCCTGAAACAAGCCAAAGGGTTTCCTCAATATTTCCATCCTATTGTTTTAGCAAGTAATCAAGCCACACCTAGGAATGCATTCCCCATTGCGGAGACAAGTGAATGGTCACAACTTCCAAACATGTGCTTTTGGGGGGGCCGCCAGGCTTCAGCCACCCTCAAGTTCCACCTCAGCTGTTCTGGCTCCAAAATTCCCAGTCCAAGGGGCACACCCTGAGAACAGAAGAACACACGAGGGGAGAGCCCATCGACCAGATCATCAGCACCAAAATCCCAGCGTCAGCCTAAATACACATTTTTTTGTGTTTAACCAAATTGAGGCATGAATTATGTCCAGTTATCAATAGAAAGGAAGGGATGTGGCTCTCTGTAGGTTGATATTTTCCCCCAAATTGCACTGTTGGCAGTGCCCTGACAGAAACATGCTCAGTGTGTGCCAGGATAGAACATGCCAAAGGAGATAAGATGCCCTTTGAAGTTGCTGGGACCATGCTGGGTAGAGTTGGCAAGAAACCAGTCACAGGGAGAAGGAGGCCAGAGAGGTTTGTTAGCCTTGTAGCACTTCCCGTTCCACCCTCTACCATCATGTCTTTGCTTCCTCACTCCCACTCACTTCTTCATCCCTCTGCCTCCCCCTAGTTGGGATCTGCTTGGGTCAAGGTCATGGAAGAGATATATATATATATATATCCACTCTGGTGGCCTCTCCTTCCTCCTGTTTACTCCTCTTGGCCCCTGAGCCCCTGAACACTGTGGACTGGCCTCTCCTTGGATTCCCCTTTGGCTTTGATGACACTGTGGTGTCCTCATTCTGTTCCTACTGCCTGATCCCTCCTTCTAGGCCTTCTCTGCAGGGTCATTGTTGGTATGTCAAGGGACGATGTCCTCTTCCTTGTACCCCTCCTCCAATCTCTCTCTGTCCTCTTTTCTCCTTCTCCCTTTCCTCTCTCTCTTTCATACACAAACACATGCACACACACACACACATACACATACACAAGCAGGTCTAATACTCAAGAAAAGTCTGTGTCCTGACTATGTTACTTTTTTTGTCCTTTTAAAAAATATATAATTACTTGTAGATTTTTCTGAATACCTATTATATTTTAAAATCTTTGAATCTCAAAGAAACTACACACAAAATGATTAGTCACTGACAAATATAAACCTCAACCAACTAAAGAACTGTTAAGTATATATTAAGAAAAGAATATAATTATATGTTAATATAATTTTCAGTACATACACATCGATTGTAAGCATATATATATATATATACACACACATTGGGGGCTTGGTGCATGCCTAGCCTAAGTTTGCCGCACCTATGGAAAAGATGCTGGAAGGCTAGACCTACTGTGTATGAGAGTAGCTTTCTTTTCACTAGCCAAATAATCTGAACTGTCTTCAAAGTAAACTGAGTCAGTAACAGTGGTGGCTTTTTCCTGCATTCACATCTGAGGATGAAAGACTCCATTTCTCACACAAGGTAGAAGAAATGTGGGGGAGGGCATCTGAGGGCCACCTCCTTCCCTTCCTTCCCTTGCTTCCTTCAGGCCCTGAGAAGTGAGCCTGGGAGTCTTTTCAGTCCTAGTTGTAGGAAGAGGAGGCCTGGGAAGTCAGGGGGAATGAGGGCCGATGGAGATTAACTCAGCAGGGCTTTGAACTTGAACTTGATGGGAATGATATTGATTTTAGCTCTAAATCTGAGCTGATCTGTGAGCAGAATTCTTCCCCCATACCTAGAATTCTATACGTCATATTCATAGATATATATGAACATGCACATATTTATCCATGTATCTCTCATCATCTCTCTAACTCTATCTCTCTCTCTATTTCATGTTCAGTACACCTCCAGTTCTGAACAAAGACCAAGAATTGATCATTTCTATGTGTTAGCAACGTTGTATGACCATTTAGCCAGTTCTATCAGTGATAGCCGTTCTATCAGTATAGAACACTGGGCCTAAAGTCAAGAAGACCCAAGTTCAAACCATCCTGGGACACTGACTAGTTCTGTGACTCTGGGTGAATTGCTTAGCATGTTTGCCTCAGTTTCCTCATCTGTAAAGTGAGCATAATAGCAGCCCCTACCTCCCAGGGTTGTGAAGATCCAGTGAAAGAATGTGTGTATAATGAACACTCTTAGTGACTGGCTGCCAGCATCCCTCATTGGGCCCTTCTTTCAGGCCCTCATCATTCCTCACCTGGACAATGGCAGAAGAATCATCCCCTTCCCTCTGCAAATCATCCTCCACACAACTGGCAAAGTGGTTGTTCTAAAGCCCAGGTCTTCCTTTTTTTCTGGTTCTGGGAGCCAAGATGGTGGAGTGAGCAGTAATTGCTATCTCCCTCCCCTTGATGAGCCCAGAGAATGTCTCTCCAGGAACAAGCCTGGAACAGTAGGGGCAACTGAAAGGGTAAACAGACTCTTAGCTCATGAGGCTAGGAAGATGGCTAAGGAGGGTCCCTCTTACTGTAGCTGAAGGGGACCAGTGCAGGATCAGAGCTGTCCCAGACAGTACCACCTCAACAAAATGGAGAAGATCCGGATCCCCAGGGGGCTCAGAAGCCAGCAACTGCCAGCACCAGGACCCCAGGCATGCCTCAGTACCACAGGGGAATCAGAAATACACTAGCACAGATAGGATCACCAACCAATGAGCTTGCCTATGATCTAACTCAGCAGGGGAGACCTCCTGTGGCCAGATAACCCCTCCCCCACACTTAACAAACTAGCTTCCAGGGTAACTGTGGGGAAACCCCAAAAGACCTCACCTGACCTCTGTTTTCCAACACCAGCCAGCTCAGCACCAGGTAAGTTGCAGAATTTTAGCTTCTAGCTGAAAGAACCAGAGGCCACAACACACAAAGCCACAAGTTTTAGACACAAGAACTGTAGGACAGAGCCCCCTGTGCCCCAGATGCAGAGATCTACTTTAAAAGCCAGGAAAAGGATAATTGTCATGAGTTAGAAGCAAGGCAGAAAAGAAAAGACCGTAGAATCTTTCTATAGAGACAAGGCACAAAACACAAATACCAAAAAGGTTAGCATTGAGACTATACTCCCATCTGAAACTTCAGAAGGGAATATGAACTGGTCTAAAGCACAACGAGTCTTCTTTTTTAAAAGTCAAATCCTTTTAAAAGGATTTTGAAAGTCAAAGTGGAGAAATAGAAGAAAAACTGACCAATTTTAAAAATATGAAGAAAGAAATCACAGAAGAATTTAAAAGGATAATTGGACAAATGGAAAAGGAAGTATACAACATAACTGGAGAAAATAACTCCTTAAAAGAAACAATTGGACAGATGGAAAAGGAGATGCAAAAGTTAAAAATTTGATAAAAATTAGAATTGGACAAGTAGAAGCTAATGAATCTATGAGACATCAAGAATCAGTCAAACAAAATCTAAAGAATGAAAAGAAAATGTAAAAGAATGAAGAAAATGTAAAATATCTAATTGGAAAAACAACTGACCTAGAAAATAGATCCAGGAGAGAAAAATCTAAAGATTGTTGGTCTACCAGAAAGCCATGATGAATGAAAGAGCCGGGATAATATCATCCAAGAAACCATCAAGGAAAACTCCCCAGAAATCCTAGATCCAGAGGACAAAACAGTTATCGAAAGAATCCACCATTCACCTTCTGAAAGGGACCCCAAACTAAAAACACCAAGGAATATCATTGCCAAATTCCAGAACTATCAAGTAAAGGAGAAAAAACTACAGGCACCCAGAAAGAAACAATTCAAATATCTAGGAGCTACAGTCAGAATCACACAGGACCTTGCAGCTTCTACATTAAAAGATCAAAGGAACTGGAATACAACATTCTGTAAGGCAAAAGATCTGGAACTACAACTAAGGATTAATTGCATAGCAAAGTTGAGCATAATATTTCAGGCAGGGAGTTGGACATTCAACAAAACAAGGAATTTCCAGACCTTCCTAATGAAAAGGTCAGAACTCAATAGAAAATTGGATCTTTAAAAGCATGGCATAAAAAGTTAAACAGGAAAAAAACTAGTTACTCAATATGGGCGAACTATTTACATCCCTATAAGGGAAGATGATACTTGTTAATCTTGAGAATTGTATATTTATTATGATATATAAAAGGAATATACATAGATATATGTGGGTATGAATTAAATGATGTGATGGTAACAAATGTGATTTAAGGGTGTGAAGGGATTCTAATGGGAGATGTGAAAAGGAGGAGGCAGGAAAAAAATAAATTCCATCACAGAATGAGGCACAAAAATATATTACAGTAGAGAGAAAGACGGGAGGGAGATGAGCGTTGTTTGAGAGGTACTCTCATCTGATTGGATTCAAGGAACGAACAAAAAACTCAGTTAAGTATAGAAATACAACTAGTTCTATAGGCAATAGGAGGGAAAGGGGGAAAGAAGAGGGAGGGGAGGCTAGAAAGGAGGCAAGAAGTAGTAAGGGAAACTGGGATTAAAAGGGAAGGGGGCTGAGAGAATGGAGGGAAGACTGAGGGAGGTGGTGGTCAAAAATTAAAATTCTATCATGGAGGGGAAGGGAGAAGGAGAACTAAAAGTACAAATAGTAGGAAAGAGAATGGAGGGAAAGACACAGATAGTAATCATAACAGTGAATGTGAATGGGATGAACTCTCCTATAAAACGAGGTTGGGTAGCAGAATGAATTAAAAACCATAATCTAACAACATGCTGTTTACAAGAAACACATTTGAAATGGGGGCATACCCACAGGATAAAGGTAAAAAGTTGAAACAGAATATTTTGTGCTTCAGCTAATGTAAAAAAAAGCAGGGGTAGCAATCCTAATCTCAGACAAAGCAAAAGCAGAAATAGATCTAATAAAAAGAGATAAGGAAGGAAATTATATCCTGCTAAAAGGCACCAGAAACAACAAAGCAATTTTATTACTAAACATGCACTCCAAGTGGCATAGCATCCAGATTCTTAGAGGAGAAGTTAAGGGAGTTACAGGAGGAAATAGACAGCAAAACTATACTAGTGGGGGACCTCAACCTCCCCCTCTCTGAACTTGATAAATATAACCTCAGAATAAACAAGAAAGAAGTTAAGAAAGTGAATAAAACTCTGGATAAAGTAGATATGATAGATCTCTGGAGAAAATTGAATGAGCACAGAAAGGAATATACCTTTTTCTCAATGGCACATATACAAAAATTGACCATGTACTAGACCTAAAAACCTCACAATCCAGTGAAGAAAGGCAGAGATAGTCAGTGCATCCTTCTCAAATCATAATACAATAAAAATTATATGTAATCAAAGACCATGGAAATATGAACCAAAAACTAATTGGAAACTGAACAATCTAATCCTAAAGAAGAAGTGGATTAAACCACAAATTAACAACTTCATTCAAGAGAAATACGATAATGAGACAATCTACCCAGTCTTATGGGATGCTGTGAAGTCCAGCCTTCTATGTTCTTCCCCTGCTAAGAAGCATCCATCAGACAAGATAGTTACTGGGGCTGACCATCCCACTCACTCAGCCTTTATTTTTCCTCCCTTCTGAATGAATCCTTGCTGAAGCCGCTTACTTTGGAAGGCATCCTCAGCCCCTCCTTTTGAGCTCTCAGGGACTTCCCCTAGCCGGAGTGTTCAGATCAGTCTCACTTTTCGGCCTCCCTGTGGTCAGAATACATTGGGACTCTCTAGTTACACAAAGGTATTAGTGCCAATCCCTGAGGAAAGTGCTGTGGAACATGAGATGACATCCCAAGCGAATGCCCTCATGGGCGTCCACACGCATCCAGGTCAATAGAAGAAGTCAGGGATGCTTAGCTCAAAGAGGAGAAAAAGCTGGTGACACTGGGAGGGAAATGAGAGCTATTTTCAAGAACAGAGGGTAGTCATGTGAAGGATGGGCTAGCTTTGGTCTGCCTGGCCTCACAAGGCAGAACCAACCACCTAGTGGCAGAGTTAACTGAAGGCTGAGAAGAGTTTCCAGCCATGGAGAGCTGAACCCAACTGACCCAGGCTGCCTCAGGAGGCCTGCAGGCCTTCAAATACAGACTGCACCATAGACATCAGGAGAACCTGCCTTAGATGTAGACTGGACTGGATGGACTCAAAAAGTCGAGGGTTTTAGGATACTATCAGGAGGGGCTGAGTAGTGGTGTGTAAAGGCTGGGCTTGGACACAGGGAGGCCCAAGTTCAAGGCCTGCTCCAAACCATCCCAACAGAGTAACCCTGGAGAAGTCTTTTTAACTCCTTGGGGCCCCAGGACTGTAAGTTTGAGAAGAGTTGCCAGCCTACATCACAGAAGAGAGTTTCCACACATGGTGATGACATTGAAGGTCTACACAAAAAAATTAAAAAAAAAATCCATAGAATTATCAACCAGTGTCCCATCAAGTCTGGATTGTTTCTTGTGAGGCTTGGATGGCCTCAACACATAGTAGCCTATATATCCGAACCTGACAAGGTCCTAAATGTGTCCTCCTCCCTTCCTACAGATCAGAGAGCCCAGGGCAGCCAGGAGAGCCTGCAGAGTGGGCCTTGCTGCTCTAGGAATGGGAGGCACAGATGAAGCCCTACCCTGCTTCTAGACAGCCCCCTGTGGTCTGGAGCCAGACCCACCCTCCTAGAGAATACTCTTGGTCCCCAAGACCCCAGTGGCTTCTAGAAGAGATCTCTAGACTATCAGGAAGAGGACCTGAGTTTGAATCCTCCTCCTCTTGCCGACCGTATAATTCAGGCTCTGGAACTCAGTTTACTTAGTCAGCCAGTGAGCCTATGCTGCCAGATATCCCTTTGGCAACCTCCAGATCCCAGTCCTGTGATCTTGACACAGCAGAAAGAGCTTGAGGTTTGGAGTCAGCCGATCCTGAGTTCCAGCTCTGCCCCTGTCCCAGACATAGCCACTGTGTTACATTGGCCTAGCTGGACTAAGGGCCCTCCCAGCTCCACGTCTCGGATCCAGCCTCCAAGGCTGTGGCTTGGTAGGAGCTCTGCATGCCTTTCCACACTGGCTTTCTCCTCAAGCTAGCTGGGGTTTGGGCCTCATTTGTTAGAGTCATAAGACGAAGCTTCCATCCAGGGTTTCCCAGTGGCTGTGGTCATTTGGCCTGAAAAGACCACCATAGGGGCAAGAATCCTCATTCTCATCAGGGCATCTGGGGCTTCCTCCTTCCACCGTTGCCGAGAGTGTTTGCTTAGGACAGGAGGAGGAGGAGGTGGGGCCCTGGTTCTCTCCTCCAAACTTGGCTTCCAGCTCCAAAGTCAGCCCTGGCCAGCCCTGCCTGGCAACTGCCAAGGGACAGCACACAGTCCTCTTCTGCTGTTGTCTGCCCAGGTTGCATCCCCCTGCTCTCATTCAATTATCCAAATATCTCAGGATCCTAAGTGCTTTCATGGATGGAGAGACATGAACCTCCAGGTTGAGGGGCTGACCCTAGAAAGGATGGCCCCATCCCACTTTGGGCATGAGCCAGTCAGGAGTGAACAGAGGTGCTCTCAGCGGTTTAAGGTTGGGGGCCCCAAGAAGAGAACTGGGCTTCCGGAAGACAGGCTTGGAGGGTCAGTACCATGGGACTGAGAATGGCAAGGGCTTCTGGAGGTGATGGACCCTAGATTCCCTAGCTTGCTTCCTTTTCTGTTTCAATTACTTATGTATAAATGTATGTATGTATTTATGGATGTATGAATGTATGTTATGTATTTTCTTTCCCTCCTACCTCCCTTCTTCTCCTCCACCTTCCCTGTTTGCGGGAGGGCTGGGGAGTAAAGAAAAGGGAAACCCCTGTAACAGATATAGTCAGCACTGGGCATGTCTCCTTCTACCCCTGAGTCTATCGCCTCTGTCAGGAGGTCAGGAATTAGGGAGCGTGGCTCATGGGTCCTCAGAAACAGCTTGGTCATTGTGTTGATCAGAGTTCTCAAGGCTTTTAAAAATGTTCCTGTTATTGTGCTCTGACTTGTTCTGGGCCTGCTCACTTTTCTCAGCCTTCCCATGATCCCCTTATCTTTCAGATAGGGAAACCAAGGATCAGTTGTCTCGAGGTCTGAGAACACAGAAAACCGAATACCAGAGAGGGAGGGACTCAAGAGACATCACTCAACCTTCTCCTTGGGCAAAGAGGGAAACTGAGGCCTATGTTGGAAATGTGAGTCACTCAAGTTCACTCTATAGAAATGAAAACCTAGAGACTTGACCAACAGTCTCCTGAGTGCTCAGGGCTCTGCCCAGAGTTACACAGGGACTGTCCAGTCTATTGCCTGGTGCCCACTTTCTCCTCTTCTTTAACAATCCATGAATCAACCACCCAGCTGAATTCAGGGAACAAGCTTTTGCCCGTTGCTAGCTGCTATATGCCCAAGCTCAGTGACAGTCTTGCATGGTGGGCAGAGATGGCCTCGGAATGTGGGAGAGTTGGGTCACATGCTGCCTGGGCATGGAAGCCTCCTGGATTCTAAAGAACACTTGCTGACCTTTAGAGGAAGCCACCCTCATTGGGAATCCCATATGCCAATGAAGTGACAGGTCTTAAAAAGGAAACGAGGGAGGTAATAAGCATTTGTTGAGTTCCTGCTGTATACTAGACACTGGGCAAAGTGCTTTAGGATCCAAAGAGGAAACCACCACAGCGCTTGCCCTCTGGGAGCTCTTCTTTACTTTTAATTTATTAGAAGGTCTTTGGGGGAGCACTATTAGCTGAGGAGGTCAGAAAAGCTTTCATGTAGAAGGTGGGGCTGGAGTTGTGCTTTGAAGGGAACTGAGGCTTCCAAGTTCCAAGGGAACTGAGCTCTCCAAGATCTTGGAGAAATGGCCCCTCTCTGAGGGTAGGTTCTCACTGAGACTCTCAGATGGTCCCAGGGGATCCACATATTCACACCTCAAGGACCAGTGGTGCCTTCGTCCCTTGAACCCTACATGCCCCAGCCCCTCAGGGCCTCAGTAAAAGGGAGGAGGAGACACTTGGATCCTGGAGCCATACCCCAGAGCAGGCTTAAGGTCCAGCCTTGGAAACAGACCTGGTGCCTCTCTGGGCTTTCCTGGTACAGAACCTGCCTCAGCTTGTGATGCTTGGGCTGAGGCTCCTCCAAGTCAGGCAGAGGGACCCGGGAAGGGCATC
The DNA here is from genome assembly GCF_028372415.1 of Notamacropus eugenii. NCBI lineage: Eukaryota > Metazoa > Chordata > Mammalia > Diprotodontia > Macropodidae > Notamacropus > Notamacropus eugenii. Next base: position 757,578,934 of record NC_092872.1, read on the forward strand.
TGCTGAGGACTCATTTATTTCTTTAGATATACATAGGGGCGGTTCAAAAAAATATGAGCCTTTGGTCAAGGCCATCCATTTGTGCCTTGTGCACTCATCTTTATTAGGGCTCTGGAGGTCAAGCTCCTTGAATGCATCAACCTTTTAAAAGAAGCAAAGTTGAAATGAGAGTTAAGCCTCCCTTCAAGGAGAAGGATGAATGATTCCCACCTCTCAGCTGCTTTGGCCCATGGCTGGAGGAGTCAAGAGGCACGGGGAGCCCAGAGAGGGAGGGGAACCCAGAGAGGGAGGAGGATCCCAGGGAGGGAGGGGAGGCCAGCAAGGGAGGGGGAGCCCAGAGAAGGAGGGGAGCCCAGGGAGCAAGGGAGGGGTACCCTTGGAAGGGAGGGGGAGCCCAGAAGCGTCGATCCTCGTTCTGTCAAAACATCTTGAACTATTTTTCAAACATTCTGGGTTCATCAGAATCCAGCCTGGCCTCTGCCAAGCACTTTTGCCTTAATTTTTAAGCCCCTGTGTATTTCAGGGGAAATTTAATCTGGATGTTTCTGAATCATTTCCACTAAACTCGTCAGCGTGGTGTTTTGTAAGAGCTGTTTGATGCCGGAGTTCGGGCAAAGCAGATGAGGAGCCTTTTCTGAAGACACAAGAAGCCTCGTTCAGGCCAAAAGTAAACAGGCTCTGGGCCTCGAACCAGCGGAGTGGCGGGGGGAGATTGGGGGACACTGAGGCAAAGCAGGAGGAAAGTGAGGACAGGCAGAGCAGGCCACATAGAGTCAAGATTAGAACTCAGAGCTCCCAGCTCAGCCCAGCGCTTTTTCTAAAGTTTAGTAGTAATAAAGCTAAGGGAGGAGATGATGATATTCACGAGAATACATAATAATAGAGGCTCTAGGTGATCCAGTGGATAAAGTGGGAACCTGGGAGTCAGGAAGATGAAATGAAACCCAGCCTCAAATACTTACTAGACTTGTGACCCTGAGTAAGTCACACGTCTCTGCCTTCCCTGGTTTGCTCTTATGTAAAACGGAGATTAAAATGGCACTCCTCTTCAATTTAAGAAAAAGATTCCCCATTTCCCACCAGCTGCTCTGCTTTGGACTTCTCCATCAAGCTCCCACTCTGGGGGCCTTCCCCACCCCCTCCCGCTTTGAGCTTCTTTTTGTGTACTGAGTTCCCCAATTAGATTTTTAAGCTTCTTGAGGGCAGGGACTCCTCTCCCCGTCCCCTTCTTCTTTTCCCTCTCCTCCCCCTCCCCTTCCCCTCATCCTTCCCCTTCCCCTTCCCCTCCCCTTTCCCCTCCCCCTCCTCATCTCCCTCTCCCTCTCCCCTTCTTCCTCCCCTCTCTCCCTGCCTCCTTCTTCATCTCACTGTCCCCTCCCCTCTCCTCCCTTCCCCTCCCCTCCCTCCCCTCCCCCCTCCCTCCCCTCCCCTCCCTCTCCTCCCCTCTCCTCCCTTCCCCTCCTCTCCCTCCCCTCCCCTCCCCTCCCCTCCCCTACCCCTCCCCTCCTTTCCTTTCTCCTATGTTTATCCCCAGCACTTAGCACAGTCTGGCACATCGCACATGCCTAATGTTTATTATCTGGCTCACTCTTCAACAGGGCAATTTTAAGGATCAAATGAGAAAAGACAGATAAGGTAATTTGCAAACATTAGATTCCTCTGAGATGCTAGCTATTATTATAAAAATGGCCCGTAGTCTACCTGTTTACCTCGTGACTGAATGCTCCAAGCCCAACCGGAGCAAATCTCTTCACCTCCTTCTCAGACTTTGTCTCACAGCCTGGTCTCCACCCTGTTTCTCTCTAGTTGCTACTTTTGGCCCCTGGTCCCTGATCTGAGAGACTCGATCCCCTCTGCAGTCCCTGGCTCACCACGTGATGCCTCTGTCCTCTGACAACCCAAGAGCTGCTCCCTTAACTTTCCTCCCCTCAACTCCCAATGTCTGACCACCTGATTCCAGTGAGGGTGGGGGAAGAGAGGCCTAGCTGATCACAAGCCCAAGAGAGGGGAGGACCTCTAGGCCCATCTAATCTGGCCTTTTTCATTTGCATATGAGGAAACTGAGGCCCATGATGGCCAAGTCCTTTGCCTGGTGTCTATGGAGGCTACTGAAGGAAAGAGCCCAGCATTTGATGCCTGAGGTCATGAGTTTGAATCCTGCCTATGTCACTGTCCAGTCCCTAAGGAACCCTCCTGCAGGTCACGTTAGTACCCTGGGCCTCAGCTTTTAAAGCGAGCCTCCTTCTAGTCAAGAAACATTTATGAAGTGCCTACTGCCTGCCAAGAGTGGTGCTAAGCACTGGGCATGAAAAGAAAACCTAAAGCAGGCCCTATCCTCCAGGAGCTCCCAGTCTAATAGGAGAGATAATATGCAAATGACCACATACAGACAAGACACAGATGAGATAAACTGGAGATAATTAAGAGAGAAAAGGCACCAGCATTAGAGGGATTAGGGAAGGTTTCCTGGAGAAGGTGAGATTTTAGCTGAGGCTTGAAGGGATCTGAGAAGGTTGAGGTGGAAAAAGGAGGGAGAACATTCCAGGCAGAGGGCGCAGCCAGAGTAAATTCGTGGAGGCAGGAGATGGAGAGTCTTGCTTGTGGTTCAGCCAGGAGGCCTATGTCAAGCATTCACAGAGTTGGTGGAGAAATATTAGAAGACTGGAAAGATGGGAAAGGACCATGTTGTGAAAAGATCTCAGTGTCAAAGGAAGGATATTATGTTTGATCCTGGAGGAAAGGGGAAACTAACTGGTCATGGAGTGTCATGGTCAGACCAATGATTTAGAAAAGAAAAGATACAGGCAGCTGAGAGAAGGAGGGAGTAGCAGGGAAATGACTGGAAGCAGGGGAACCAGTGAGAAGGTCAGGCATGTGGCAGGGTTGGGTAAACCCTAGAAACATCAGAGCAGAGGGAGAATCAGGGGTGGTCCTGGATAGACAGCAAAGGCCATGACGTTAGCATTTGTGCCTTATGGAAAAGAGTCATTGGAAAGCAGGAGGCAGCTAGGTGGTGCACTGGATAGAGCACCAGTGCAGGAATCAGGAGGACCTGAGTTCAAATCTCACCTCAGATGCTCTCAACACTCACTAGCTGTGTGACCTTGGGCAAGTCACTTAACCCTAATTACCTCATCCTGGGTCATCTCCAGTCATCTTGATGGATATCTGGTCACTGGATTCAGATGACTCTGGAGAAGTGAGGCTGGTGACCTGCACAGCCCTCCCTCACTCAAAACAAAGTTAAGTGCAAGTCATGTCATCATTTCTCTGATGGCATGGTCTTCTTCAGCAGCAAAGGATGGACACACATTGGAAAGCATCCCCAGCAGGATCATTGGTCCTGAAATCAGGTGTTGGGATTTATAAACTCCTCAGACCTCTCAGATCACAGAAATGATGCTGATGAGATCACCAAGGAAGACAGCAAAGACGAGGAAGAATTAGCAATTATGATGTGGACAAAGGGTCAGCAAAGGATCCAGGGAAGGAGAGGGCAGAGAAGTAGGAGGAAGCCCACCAATGCAGAGAGGAGGGGGGATTAGTGCCTACTATGTTCGCTAAGTATGGAGGATACAAAAGGAGACAAAACGCAGAACCTGCCATCAAGGAATTTACAATCTGACGAATGATAGGATAGTGCATGAAGCAGGCATTTGTGGAGTCAGATACAAAAATCATCCAAGTCAAGTCAAGTCAACAAGCGTTGAAGAATCTGCTTCGTGTCAGTGTTGTGTGCGAAAATAAATACAGGAGAAAAAGACAGCCCTGGGCTCAAGTCACTTATACTCTAGTGTGGGATGACAACACACAGAAGGGAGCTGGCAAACTGGGGAGCTCTGGGGGGCAGATTCAGGGAGAGTCACACCCTTGTTATGGCGGCCAAGTCTGGAGAGTGAGGACTGGGAGATTGGTTGGTTGTTGTCCTTCTCTTCAAAGAGGACCAAAGTGTCATCACCATTGTAAAGTGAAGTTTCAGTTGTCCGACTGTAACTGATTAAACCAGTACAAGCTCCGAATGCTCTACCACAGGTTGGGCACAGATTGTCTGTGTGAATATTTGGGGTGAGTATCCTAAATTTGTGCATCCTGCATTTCCTTTGTGCTGTCTCAATTCTGCTTTGCTCATAGAGCACAGCATCTTTTCTTACGTGGACACATCATGCTGAGTGGTCCTGTGCCAGTGTCTCTCATGTTGCACAGTCAAATCCAAAGTTCTTGAGAGAGACCTTGAGGGTGTCCTTGTATCATTTCTTAGTGTGCACACATTCCATGTGGCGATGGTGAGTGAAATCATCTTTGCAGATGTTTTCGTACATTTTTTTGGTGTTTTGACCACCTAATGAGATTCTCTGCCTGCCATGGTAATCAGGCCAGGGTTGGGTAAGCAGGCAATGTTTGGGGTACCTTTCCTAATCCCCTTCCTTACACTAGGAGGTGAGTAGTGTGATCCTTAAAAGGCTTCTCAGACACCCAGGGGGCTGCCGAGTCCCACGGCTGCTTCCAGTGAGAAACAACCCTATGGTCTGTGCCGCCTGTGTGCAGGGTCATGACTACAGCTCCCAGTGTTTCCACACCTGCTGCTTCATCACTTGTCTGTCATCACAGGACTTTGAGGAGACTTTGGGAGATGGGAGAAGGGGGAAGGAAGGCTGGCCTGGACAATTCCCCCAAATGGCAACTCCAGGAGAAACTGACCAGTGGGAGAAAGACCCAGAGCTTTGGACCAACAACTGTGACTAGGACGTCTAAGTCACCCATTTTTGGTACTGACACAGTTCTCCTTTCCCTGGGGCATGAAGGTTCACAAAATATTACTCACAACAATACTGGAGGTGGGACAAGGAGCTATAGGATGACTCCACCCATGAAGCTGTCCCAGACCTTCACAATTTCCCATCCTGGAGCCACAGAACTTGGGAAGAGATAGGACTTGTAGATATGGTCAAGGGACCACTCATTTCCTTCAATGAATCATCTTGGCAAATTGGCAAGCAGACCTTCTCTAATTCAAACAGATGTCTCCTAAAGGATCTCAGAGTCCTGCACTGGGCAGTGTTATTGACTCTACACTGAAAATCATTCAGGTGTATATGGGAGTAACCAAGGCTGAGTGTAGGCAGCTCTAACAGTGTTGTACAACTCATGGAACTGGGCCATGTCTACTGGCTCCAGAAAGATTGCCTTCCTCAGAAAAAACCCCAGGTGTATCATCTGCCTAATCCTCATACATAAATATGTTGTTATCTGTCCTCAATTTTCTTCCTTTCTGTTGCTCTTCTGTGCCCAGGGTCCGTTCTTGTCCAGTAGTTTGTATGTTCAAAGTTTTTTTACTGTATTCAGGTAATTAAGATTCTTTACAGTAGACATAGTGGCAGCTGGGTGGCTCAGTCAACAGAGTCAGGCTGGAGTCAGGAAGACTTGAGTTCCAATCCAGCCTCAGACACTTACTAGCAATGCCAGCCTGAGCAAGCCATTTAACCCTGTTTGCCTCAAGTTTCCTCATCTACAAAGTGAGCAGGAGAAAGAAATGACAAACTACTCCAGTACCTTTGCCAAGAAAACCCAATGGAGTCACAGAGGGTTGGAAATGGCTAAACAATAACATTGAGATATAAAAGATCCAAGAATGGATTCTGGGTTTTCCATGTGAGGTGGGGGTCCAGAGAGATTCTGATTGGGGAAATTCACACCAAATACCCCCCTTAGACTAATGAGGAGCCAGGGAGTGAGACAGAAATGAGGGACAGAAAGTTGCCCACTCTTTGAAAATCAAAGAGAACTTGGCACTTGCCCAGAGTATTGGATCCCACACTCCACCACCCAAGTGAGCTTGAGAGTCACCATGGCCTGGTGCTTTTGGTGAATTGGATCGAGTTAGCATCTAGAAACATCAAATGGCAGTTAGAGCTAAGTTTGCATCCTTACATCATATACTTATTGCTTCTGAGGTCAAAAGAATTTAAGAATAAGCCTGTGTGTCCATCTGATATACCTCCAAATACTTACAATGGTCATCCCTTTGTGTGGTGTTTTTTAAAAAATTAATTTATTTATTTTTAGTTTTCAACATTTACCTCCACAAGATTTGGAGTTCTAAATTTTCTCCCCATCTCTCTCCTCTGCCCACCCCAAGATAGTGTGCATTCTGATTATCCCTTCCCCCAATCTGCCCTCTCTTCTCTCATACCCTTCCTCTCCATTTTCCCATCGGCCATGATAGATTTCTACACCCCATTGCTGTATGTCTTATTTCCCAGTTGCAATTTTAGCATTTATCTTTAAAACCTTTAGTTTCAACTTCTCTCCCTTCCTCCTCACCCATCCCCACTAAGAAGGAAAGCAATTTGATACAGGTTATGCATGTGTAGTCATGCAAAACACTTCCATAACAGTCATGATAAAACAGACTAACTGCATTTCCCTCCATCCTTATCCTGCCTCTCATTTATTCCAATGTCTCTCCTGACCCTGTCCCTCCACAAAAGTGCTTACCCCTAATTGTCCCCTCCTTTCATTTTCCCTCCCTTCTATCATCCCCCAACCCCCCACTTATTCCCGTCCCCCTTACTTTCCTGTAGTGTAAGACAGATTTTCAAACAAAATTGAATGTGCACGTTATTCCTTCCTCAGACCAAATCTGATTAATCTTGAAAGATGATGTCTAGATGCTTTTTTGGATCATGATTAATGGTAGTTCCGTAATATTTAAATTGCCTCTCCTAGATCTATTTTCCAGGTCAGTTGTTTTTCCAATGAGATATTTCACATTGTCTTCTATTTTTTTCATTCCTTTGAGTTTGTTTTATAATTTCTTGATTTTTCATAAAGTCATTAGCTTCCATCTGTTCTGTTCTAATCTTTAAGGAATTGTTTTCTTCAGTGAGCTTTTGGGCTTCCTTTTCCATCTGGTCAATTCTGCTTTTTAAGGCATTCTTCTCCTCATTGACATTTTGGACTTCTTCTGCCATTGAGGGTGGTCTATTTTTTAAGATGTTGTTTTCCGCATTTTGGGGATTCCCTTTAGCAAGTAATTCACTCATTTTTCATGATCTTCTTGCATCACTCTCATTTCTCTTCCCAATTTTTGCTGTAATTCTCTTACTTGATTTTCAAAATCCTTTCTGAGCTCTTCCATGGCCTGAGACCAAGCCATATTTTTCTCCGAGGCTTTGGATGGAGGAGCTTTGACTTTGGGGTCTCCTGCTTGTATATTTTGGTCTTCCTTTCCACCCAAGAAAGATTCTACAGTCTGATTCTTTTTGTATGGCTTTTGCTCATTTCCCCAGCTATTTACTTAACTTTTGAGCTCTCTGTCAAGGAAGTTCTCTGCTTCCAGTGAGGTGGAGGGTATACTGTCAGCTGCTCCATCCCCACACAATCTACGGGCCTAGAGCTCCAGAAATAGTCACTGCTGCTGTCCCTGTCCCTGGTGCTTCTGCCATGGGCTCCTCTGCTCCCACCACCACCATGGGCAGGGACTGAACCAAGCTACTCTCTCCTACAGGTCCAACAGGTTTCTTCCACTGACCTTCCAACTTGTCCTTCTTGTTTTGGGGTTGTGAAGTCTGGAAACTGCCACAGGTATCAGAGATTCAGTCCCCCTGAGGTCTGCTCAGGTCCAGTCTGCACTGGTACAGCCCATGTTGGACTGTGCTCTGCTCCCAGCACAGAAGGATAGACACTGTTCTCCTTGATAATTGAGTGTCTTGGGCTGGAGATTTGCTTCACTTAGTCATTCTGTGGGTTCTGCAGCTCCAGAATTTGTTTAGAGTCATCTTTTACAGGTATTTGGCTGAGCTTGGGGGGAGAGCTCTAGCAAGTCTCTACTTCTTCTGCACCATCTTGACTCCACCCCCTAAGTGTGGCATTTTAAGTGTATGGAAATGTCTTTGTGATAGCTAAAATATTTTAAAGTGCTTCTTAGCCCATAAGACTGCTTTCTCAGTATGCACTTATTTTTCATTCATCAGACAGGACAACTACTATCCACACACACACACACACACACACACCACACACACACACACACACACACAGACACACACACACACAGACACACACACCACACAGACACACACACACATATACACACACACACACAGACACACACACACACGCACACAGACACACACACACAGACACACACACACACAGACACACACACACGCACACACACACAGACACACACACACAGACACACACACACAGACACACAGACACACGCACACACACACAGATACACACACACAGACACACACACACAGACACACACACAGACACACACACAGACACACACACACAGACACACACACAGACACACACACACAGACACACACACACACAGACACACACGCACACACACACACAGACACACACACAGAGACACACACACACAGACACACAGACACACGCACACACACGCACACACACACAGATACACACACACAGACACACACACACAGACACACAGACACACGCACACACACGCACAGACACACACACACACACAGACACACACAGACACACACACACACACAGACACACACACACACAGACATACACACACACTCACACACACACACACTCACACACACACACACGCATACACACACACACAGACACACACACACAGACACACAGACACACACACACACACACACACACACACACTTGCGCGCTCAAATGTATTTATTCGTTTATTTATTTTAAACATTCATTCTAAAAAAAATGAATTCCAAATTTTATCCCTCCCTCCAGGCCTTCCCCTACTCATCGAAAAGGCAAGCAATGTGAAATCACACACGTGTGAAGTCATGCTAAGCATATTCCCACGCTCTCTATGTCACACACAAAAATACAATAAAAATAATTTTTTTAAAAAAAGTCTGCTTTATCTGCACCCAGAGTTCATCTGTTCTCTCTCTGGAGGCAGAGAGCATTTTTTCATCACAGGTCTTTTAGAATTGTTTGGAACATTGGCTTGATCAGAGTAGCCAAGTCTTTTATCACTGAAAATGTTCCAGTGCTGCTGTCACTGTGTACAACGTTCTCCTGGCTCTGTTCACTTTGCATCAGTTCATATGAGTCTTCCCAGGTCTTTCTGAAACCCTCCTGTTGGAAGGGAAACTACTGTCTTGTGTGTCTGGGGAAGGGAGGCTCTAAGAATATTTTTGGCATTAAAGAGATACAGGAACAAGCACTTTTTAAGTACTTACTGTGTGCCAGGCACTTTGTTAAGCACTTTACAAATACTATCTCATTAGATAATAACATTAAATAGTTAGAAAGGTGGGGGAGAGGGGGGCTTCTGGAGCAGTCCCAGGTTCCCATTTTCTGTTCTCCTATCCCACACTCTGCCTTAATTTAACAGCTATTTGAACTGGAGAGCAGCACCCATCAGGTGCTTTGGCTTTCAAAGCCAAATGTCATTCCAGGGTTTTCATTCAGAGTAAGGAGCAATAACAGCCCCACTTGACCCAACCAGGCTCCTCTGACCCAGTAAAGCTGTGCTGGGCCCAACTCCCTCCTCTGTGTCCTGGGCAGGCTGACACCAGGCAGGTGTGCACCATCACAACAAACCCATTAACAGGTACTTAGAGCAATGCCCGCTTAAGCCTGAAAGCCTGTTAAGAGACTTTCTAAGCAGACTGCCCTCTTGACGCCCTGGCCCCACTTAGGTTTTACGATCCAGTCAAAGGAGGGAGCCTGAGTGGGTTCAGTACATCCTGGTGGTCCTCAGCTCAGCCATCAGGCATCTAGGCCTTCTGACACTCAGGATGAAACCCTGAATCATGACTCAGACAAATAAACAGAGAAGGGCCTACAGGAAATGGGAAACCATCCAACTCTTCTGCCCAGGCATAGTCAGAGGGCTCCTAAGGCCTGAGTCAAAGCTCTTCGTAGGGGGCCATGGAGGGTAGTGGAAAGAGTCAGGACAGGTGAATTCCAGGCCTGGCTCAGTCAGTGACCACTTCTCTGTGGCCCTCGGCCCCTCCAGGTCCCCGTTATCTCATCTATAAACTTCAGGGGCTCCAACAGTCACTCTCCAAAGTCCCCTCTTCTGAGTCTTTGATTCAGCAGGGAGGAGGGGGAGTGGGGTTAATCTGGGGCCCAGGGCTGGTCCAGAGCCTCCAGACATAGACTCAGAGAGTCCAGGTGGGCCCAGAGAGGTGACTTCATCCTAGAGACAACTCCCTTATTTAACCGAGGTCCGGGGAAGGGAACTGGCCTGCCGAAGCCCAACAGATGGGAAGCATCAGAGTCCAGAACCTGGGCTCATCCATTAGAGATTGAAAACTCCTTTGAAGTCACAGACTCCAGTCACCTCATTTTATAGGAGAGGAGACTGAGGCCTGTGGAGGTGAAGTTATTAACCCAAGGACATGCAGCTAGTAAGTGCTGGAGGCAGGATCTGAACCCACATCTCTGGACTCCAAATCCAGAGCTCCTCCCACTGTGCTGTTCATCAGAAACAACCTTAACCTCACAGTGATTGAGAGGGGGTATGGCTTCCCAGAAAGAGTCCTGCCCTTGGGGTCAGCAGTGATATGGACTCTAACCCTGACTGACACTTTATCACCATGGGTCTCACGTAGCCTCTCTATGCCTCTATGTCTTGATCCATGGAATGGGAATGAATACTCATACTCACACACTCAGTGTGGCCTCCTTCATAGAGGACTGTCCTTCATCAGTTGGAGTGACTTGGGTGTGAATCCCACCTCAGACACTTACTGGGTGTAAGACCTCTGGCCATTCACTTAAGCTGTCTAGTAGGCTTCCCCATCAATCAAACAGAGACAACAGTAGTATCCCCAAACCCCCTGCCCCCTCCCCACTCCCTGAACGGTTGCTATGACGATCAAGTGAGTTTTGCAAATTATGAAGGCGAATATAAAAATTATATATAATACAATAATGGTTATAATTACATTTGTTATAATAAACAATTCAATGTCCTAGTATGTATTAGCTTATTATAATGCAGATATAATGATTAATTGTCATGATACGTGTTTTATCCTTATTTTAGGTAATTATGAAGAATTATTATAATAAATAAGTTACTTGGCCGCATCCAATATAATAATTAGAATTGCTTTGTGTGATCCTGGGAAGCCTCAGATTGCTTCCTCTAGGTCTCTCCTCTCCAGACCTCTGAAGTTCCATCATGCAACACCCACGAGCACTTTGTAATCCATTAGAGGCCATAGCCTCTATTAAAGTAGGAACACGAGTTTGGTTGGGTTCTTGCCATGGATCCCTCCTCCTGCTTCCTATAGGACAAACTATAGATAATCCCTCCTTGAACCCAGACCTGGAAGTCAAGTTCTAACTTCGGTTTGTCTAGTACCATGCTTTGTGGGCTCTGGGTCGAGTAGCCATGGGGACCCCACAAGACTTGGCCTCCAGTTGAAAGGGGTCGGCAGGTGGGGGTCCAGGTGGAGGGTGGGTGGCTCATGAGAGGAAGAGGAGGGACCTGCTTCCCTGTGGAACACCTGAGAGATCAAGGGCCGCATCCCCTGGAGATCTTTGGGAGGAGCGATCAGGTACGGGAAGGGCCTGGAGGCTATGCCATCAGGGAGAGCTAAAGACTTAAACTGGCACATGGTATTTTTGTAGTTCAGTCCTTTTTCAGTTGGGTCTGACTCTCGATGACCCCATTAGAAGTTTTCTTGGCAAAGATCCTGGAGTGCTTTGCCATTTTCTTCTCCAGCTCATTGGACAGATGAGGAAACTGAGGCAAACAGGGTTAAGTGACTTGCCCAGGGTCACACAGCTAGGAAATGTCTGAGGCCAGATTTGAATTCATGAAGATGAGTCTTCCTGACACCAGGCCCAGTGCTATATCCACTGTACCATCCAAGCCACTTAGTATTAAGCATTTGTTGACTGACTGAAGAGGAGGCTACAGTCCCCCAACGTGGAGCTCATGGGCCCCCACACTCAGAGAGGCAGGGGCAGAGGGTGCAGTTTTTAAAGTGGCTGATGCTGAAGCCAAGTGATTGATTCCAAGTTGGGCTCTGGGCTTGGGGCTTCCATGAATGGTAGGAAACAGACTTACAGAGGGACACTCTTTGTCTTATACAAAGGAGCAGGAATAAATTAGGCCCGGACTTTTGCAAGCCCCAGCCTGCTGACATGAGACACAAAGTCTGCTTTTTGTCATGGGATCCTCTTTTCCTGCAAGCCAAAAACTTTCCAACCAATTAGCCTGGGAGTTCACAATTGCTGTCAGGACGGAGCCTGCTGACTTGGGGCCTCAGCTCCAGCTCATATCAGGGGACTTGCTCACCAGCTTGTGTATACAGCTGGCTACTCACTGAGAACTGGCTGCTTCAGGGGTGGAGTGGGCTGGGCCAGAGCAGAGAAGACCAAAGTGTGTGTGTGTGTGTGTGTGTGTGTGTGTGTGTGTGTGTGTGTGTGTGCATGTATGTGTGTGTGTTTATGGGGGGAACACTAGAAGGGGATTACATCAGAGCAGAGATGATCAATGTGGGTGAGAGAGAGAGAGAGAGTGTGTATGTGTGTGTAGGAGAGACACTGGGAGGGAATAGATCAGGAGACACAAAGGAAAACTCATTCAAGTGAAGGGTGAAAACATTCTCCCTGTGGCAGCTTCCTTTGGAGAAAATCTGACTCAGAGTGGGTAAATGGAGTCAGTGGCAAATGTCCTTCTGCCGCAAAGGGTCCTGATCCATTAGAAAGTTAAAGCGGAATTATTTGTATGCAAACGATTGGCTCATCTGGGCTCATAACTTCCAAGCAGGAAAAGGCTTAGGGGTCCTTTGGATGAGAGGGGCAGTGGACACAGCCTAGGCAGGATGTGAGGAAGCCAGAGCCAGGAGGGGCCTCTGGTCAAGGTCCTGGCCCTTGGAGCCTGTTTCCTCTGCTATAAAATGAAACATGAGGACCAGGTGATTTCCAGGCTTCGCTGGGTCTGCTGTTTCCTTGCTATGCCTCATCATCCCTCTGAGCTCTGTGTCTCACTGCTCCAAGGCAGGGGATCTTACCCCATTTTGGGCAGAGATACCTTCTCTTTGGTAGCCACTCTGTTGGACAGACGTTCTCAGAATCGTGTTTTTAAATCATTGACAGGATTGCTAAATTTCCATTAGAGCTTGGGGACCATGAAGGTGTGACCATCCAAGAGTCCAGCCCCCCTGAAATCTCACCTTGGTGGTCCATGGACTACTCTGTTCTAAGGGCCCTTGTGCTCCATCCTTTTGCCCTTGCATTGCCTTGTGGACCCACAAGGTCAGTGATGAAACTGCCTGCCAGACTCGAGGCCATCCTCCAAAGCCTCTACCAGTGACCAGGGGGTACTGAGTTCACAGGTCTTTCACATTCCGAGACAAGGGTAGCAAGCATCCCACAACAATCGTGACAGCCTCGACTTTGGCATGGGATTTATCTGATAGACCCTTCCTGGACCCCCCCAAATTCTGTATCTTGAAAGAAGAAAGATCATTTGTGCCCAATACATAAGCATGAACATAAGACCACGCCCCATCGGGTGGTCTGCTTCATTTTCCCTGTCAGAGATTAGTAGTACCTCAGCTCACTCACCCCTGTCTTCCCATGAAGGAAGGAGCTGGGATGGATAGGGGCTGATGGGACTCACCTGCTCACCCTGGAAAGCCTTGGGAGGAGCACCAGGGGTAAAGGGGGGACCATGGGAAGCAAGGAGCTGTTGAATTGGGCAGAGCAGACCTCAGGGTAGGAGGCTTGAGATCACAGGTTCATAAATCTAAAGACAGAAAGAGCCTTATAGACCATCCAGGCCTCATTTTACAGAAGTAGAAATGGAGGCCCAGAGAGGTTAACAGACTTGCCCCAAGACAGAAAGGAAGCAGCAGGTGGAGTATTCCAACATAAGGTGTCTATCAATGTGGCACTCTCTCCAGCAGTGCAGATAGCAGGCCATTGTATGGTACCTCTCCCCACCCTCCACAAATCCTACTTAGATGAGCTGCCCTCTGTGCTCCAGGCCCACCTTCCTGTAGAATTTGGATCTCTTTTGTAATGGCCATCGATTCAGTATTTGGAGGCAGCTGGGGGTGCTGGGCCTGGAGTCAGGAGGACCTGAGTTCAGATGCAGACTCAGACACTCTCTAGCTGTGCTACTGTTCTTTGTTCTTGAAGAGGTCGGTGACCTTAGGAAGACGGTACCATTCAATTCACTTGCAAGAGAACTGGATTTAAGTGCAGCAGGGCTTCAAAGGTCACCAGTCTCACTCTTTCCTCTGGAGCCCTCTGGGTCCAGGGGCAAGACACAGATCTGGGTGCCTGGAGATGGATTCCCACTAGCTATGTGACCCTGTCACCTCATTCAGTTTGCCTCAGTTTCCTGATCTATAAAAATCAGCTGGAGAAGGAAATGATAAAGTATTCCAGTATCTCTGCCAAGAAAACACCAAAATGGGTCATGAAGAGTCGAACAGGGCTGAAATCAGTAAGCAAGAGCAAAGGTTCTCAGGTTCTCCGTCTGATAATCTATGACTGGCCCAAAGTTAAGGATCACAGTGAAGGATTCAGTTAAGTTTCCCAAGTGAAACAAAGACAGGTGGAAAAGGTTGGCCAAAGCTGCACCTTCCCAAGACAACTGGCTACCTGGGGAGGAAAGCACTCCAGCAACCTTGGAGGGTAGGGGTTGGTGGCTTGTACTGAGTGCTTGGATTCTATCCCCAAAGTCATCCTGCTTAGACCGATTTATGATGCCCCTCCATCCCAAAAATAATCTGCTAGAAAATAGAGTTTTAGGATTAAAGTTAGAAAATACAGAATCCCTCAAGAAATTCAAAGCACTTTATAAACATGACATAATATTATCCTCATCCCCCTCAGAGGGAGATGCCATTATTATCCCCATTTTACAGATGAGGAACCTAATCAGGCAACAGTGAAATGACTAGCCCAAGGTCACACAGATAGTGTTTGAGGTGGGATTGAAATCCAGGTCGTCTTGTCTCTAGGCCCAACACTCTCTGGGTCCACATAATGCTTCCTTCCTTTTGTATCAGCAGCTCATCTGGACAAGTGACATCTTTGCAAAGACTAAAACATTAGAATAACTTCAATGAATTATTTCATTTGAACCTCACCAGAGAGGTTAGTGCACTCACATTACGCCCATTTCCCAGATGAGAAAACTGAGGCTTAAAGTGATTAATAGACAAGTGATCTATTTCAAGTGACTGTTAATTCTGCATGGATCAACTGGGTGGGGCCTAGGGACCCATGACCAGTAGGTGTCAGAAGCTCCAAGTCTAGGGCCCCCTTTGCCTTCCCAAGCTACCTGACCATAAGTATGGGATTATTTGGTGGAAGCATTCCAGGTTCAAGAAGGTAGGTATCCAGCCTCACAGGAGAGTGGTTTGGAGCTGAGCCCAGGAAGGGCAATACCTCAATAGGAATGGAGGACACATTATTATCCTCATTGGACAGATGAAGAAACTGAGGTTATGAGCCCCACCCAAAGTCTCCCAGCAAACTAATGCTGCTTTGGACCCAGACCCTGATCTCAGCCAGCCCCCACTGCCCATCCCCAAGGTTGCTGGGGTATTTTCCTCCGCAGGTAGCCAGTTGGCTTTTAAAGGCACTGCTTTGGCCAAGCTTTTCTAACTGTACTGTTTCATTTGGGATCCTTAACTGAAGCCCCAGGGGTGAATTTGAGATTTTATTAGCAACTGGGGCTGTTTGTTACCTGTTTCCAAAGGGGGAGGGCATGGGGTGGAGACTCTCTCTCTCTCTCTCTCTCTCTCTCTCTCTCTCTCTCTCTCTCTCTCTCTCTCTCTCTCTCTCTCTCTCTCTCTCACACACACACACACACACACACACACACACACAAAGACATGTTACAGAAAACATATGGTTGCCATTTAATTTACGCGTTATCATTTTTCATTTTGACGTCCAAGTTCCTCTGAAGCAGGCTGAGAGCCCTGGGCATTGTACTGCTAATCCAGGCTGAGGGCTCCCAAGTCCTGCCAAAAGAAATGTAGTTCAGAACCCAACTGGAGGACAAGGGCAGGAAGACATAGCTGAGCAACCAAAAGCAATTGAAATCCTACCTATCCCTTCTGGACAGTGTAACCTTTGTGCAGAGGGCTTGTAAAAACATGGCGGCTCTCCATGGCTGAGCCCTTCTGGGAAGCAGAAGCGCTATCTTAAGGAGTGCCCAATGGGACTTTCTTTTCTCCTTCTCTTCCTCCCTCTTCTCCTTCCTCCTTCTCTTCTTCCTGCTTCTCTAACCTTCTTCTTCCTCCCTCATCATCATACCATCCTCATGATTATTTTTAATATTTATTCACTGCAACTAATAAGTATAGTCACAAAATACCTTACACACTCATAAAGACTCATAGATTTTTGTTTATTTGAAATTATTAATCCCTTTGGTTCTAGTAAAACACATTTCCTGACAAAAACCTAGTCATCCCCCCCCCCAAAAAAAGTACCTGGAAAGATTTAAGAATATCTCGAAGGACCAAATTAATAAGGCAAAGAAAATAGAAATTGTCATTCAATTGTTTCAGTCACGTCCAACTCTTCCTGACAGCACTTGGGGTTTTCTTGGCAAAGATACTAGAGTGGGTTGCCATGAGGAGACTGAGGCCAACAAGAAGAGACTTGCCCAGGATCACACAGCTACGAAGTATCTGAGACCAGATTTGACCCCAGACCTTCCTGACTCGAGATCCAGAGCTCTATCCATTGGGTTGCCTAACTGTAAAGATGTTTATTTCAAAGTAAAATGATAATATTTTGTGGGGTCCTTCCAGTGTTGAGCAACTTCGCTGAAGAGCACAATTGTACCTGCTCAGCAGCACTACAATCCTTAGTTGCTGATGGGTGACATGCCATGTCCCGTGTGCAAGTCATGGCACAGAAGGGAGGGATCTGTGACTTCCTGGGATGGTGCCAACTTCTCTACATCGGCCTATGTTCTGCTCCCCTTCAGGAAACCTCATTTAATGTTGAGTTACTATGCTGCTTGTCCTTTACCCTCTGCCTTCTTCATCCTATAACTGTGCCTCAAGCTCCTTCCATGTTCCTTGGACATCTGCCTTTATTGCATTGTTCCAACAGACACAGCTGTTCCTTCAGCCATCGCTCAGTTCTCGGTGCCCATGAATCAGTGCCTGTAATGTTGTTGTGGAGAGTTTGTGTCCACTGGGGTCTTTGCTTGCCGACACTAACCTCCTGGAGTTCTGGAAGGGGCTTCTCTAGGTCAATTGAATGACTTTTCTTGCACAACCACAAAACGTTTTCCAGAATGCTTAGACCCAATAGCTGCTCTGCCAGTAAATAATAATAACAGTAATAAAAAATTAGCTAACATTTACATAGTTCTTGCTTGTGCAAGGCCTCATGCAAAGCTCTTCATCATTAGTATCTTATTTGATCCTCAAAACAACCCTGGAAAGCGATGCTGTTTTGATCTCCATACTATAGATGAGGAAACTGAGGTAAACCAAGATTAAGATACTTGCCCAGGGTCTCACATATAGTTTTCCAATCCCATCTCTTACCATTTTGTTTCATTTGATGCATGTGCAGAAATTTTTCAGATTTATTTTAATCTCCGTTTCTCTGCTGATTTGGTAGAGCAGTAAATAGATTTGTAAGGCAGATAGGTGGACCACTGGGCAATACAGTGGAGAGACTGCTCCTGAGTTCACATCCAGCCTCACATACTTGCTAGCTGTATGACCTTGGACAAGTCACTTAACCATGTTTTCCGCAGTTTCTCCATCTGTAAAATGAGCTGGAGAATGAAATGGCAAACCACTCCAGTATCTCTGCCAAGAAAACCCCAGATGGGGTCATGAAGAGTCAGACAAGACTGAAACATCTAAACAAGAAGACAGACAAATTGACTGATAGGTAGATAGACAGTAGACAGGTAGATAGATTGAGATAGATGATAGAGATAGAAAGAGATAGATAAGTGACAGAGATAGATACATAGATAGAGATAGATAGATGATGGATAAATAGAGATAGATAGATAGATAGATAGATAGATAGATAGATAGATAGATAGATAGATAGATAGATTAAGTATTTACTACTGGTCAGGCATCATGCTAAGTGCTGAAGGTACAAATACAAACTATTCTCAAGGACCTTACACATTCCAATGCCATTCAATCAGACACTGGCTTTATTAAGCCTCTACTGTGTTCCAGGACTATGCTAAAGAGACAGTTTCTGCTTTCAAGGAATCCACAGTCTAATGGGCTAAGACCACATGTAAAAGACTCTATACAAAGGGACTAGTGACAGGATAAGTCAGAGATAATCAGCAGAAGGAAGGATCTTGCATTAAGAGTGGATTGGGAAAAGCTTCTTGCAGATTTTAGCCAGAACTTGAAGGAAGCCAGGAGGGAGAGATCAGGAGGGAGAGTGTTCCAGACATGAGAGACAGTCAGGGAAAATGCCTGGAGTCTGGGGATGGAGTGTTTTTGCAGGGAACTGCTAGGTGGCTTATTCTCATGAGGAAAGATGACAGGAAGGGGAGTTGGAGAGGGAAAGGACCTGGGGGAAGGGCTTGGGGGAATGAAGTCACACGAGGGAGCAGGGTTGGGAATAAAGGGAGCACAGAAGGGCTCCATCCTGCCATGGTAAGAGACTGAGTCAGGAGAGTGGAGCCCCAGGGCAGAGGTTCCTCCCAGTGGGGAGGCAGTTGGTGAGGAAAGGGAGAAGTGATGCAGAGAGCCTTGGCTGGAAGTCATTATTAGGGATCTTGAACATTTTCAGATGGTGGTTGATATCAGCATTTACTTTTTTGTAAACAATTTGTTCATCCCCTTTGGTTACTCATATGTTAGGGAATAACCCTTGATCTGACAAATTTCAGTTAAATTCCCTATTGATTCTAGATGGCAGAGTTTTTTCATATGTGTTAAATGAATTTTTTTCTTTTTTCCATGTTTGTATCTTTTCTTCTAACGCTAGCTCTCTTAATTTTATCTGTGTAAAGACTTTCTGGTTTTGCATTGGAAATATTTTCAACTTTATTTTTTATAGTATCTCCAACCTGGGTCTCAATGTGAAAATAAAAGAAAATGCACACAGTCCAGCAAAGGCAATGTCCCCATTGGCTGTGCTGACCACATTGGACTGGCTCTCCATTTCAAGTCCATCACCTCTGGCAGGACATGGCCACCATGTCTCTTCTTAGGCTCTGGACTCAAGGTTTATTCTTGTATTGGTCAGAGTTCTAAAGTCTTTCCTCGTGATTTTTCCTTATAAAGTTGATGTCATTTAAAAAGCCACTATCATTTTTGTGCCCTTTGCCCTATGTAAGTTTATATATACCTTCCCAGTTTCCTCTGAAGTGCTCTCTTTCATCATTTCTTAAGGCATCATGTAGGCCCAATACATTTGTATGCTTTTGTTTGTTCAGTCAGTCCTCCAGTAGGTCAGCTTTTCCTTAGTTTCCAATTTGGGGGGGGTGCCTTGAAAAGAACTTCTATACATACATACACGCACACTCAAGCACACACACACACACACACACACACACATATATATGTTTGTGCGTGGAAGATCTTTCCTTCTTCCTTTAATCTCATAGGGTATCAGCCTAGTAGGAGTGAGTGTCATTGCTGAGCCAAAGGGTATGTATAGTTTAATTGCATTTTGGGCATAGTTCCAAATTGCTTTCCAGAACGGCTGGACCAATAATTTACAACTCCATTAGTAGTGCTCAGTTTTCACACAGCCCCTCTAATATTGACCATTTTCTGAGTTTCTCATCTTCTCCGATCTGATGGGTGTGAGGTAGAATCTCAAGATTCCTTTAATTTGAATGTCCCTAATTTGTAATGATTTGGAGCGTTTTTAAATAGTTGTTAATTGCTTCTATTTCTTCCTTTGAAAACTGTCTGTTCACTCTCTCCATGGCTTTCTCCCCTTTGAAGTTCATCCCCTTTCTCTTATTGGCAGGTTCCTCTTAGGACCTTCATTTTAAGAAGAAATCCTCAGCCATGTTTTCATTGTTTTCTACTCTCCACTTTTTGCCACTCTAGACTTTTCTGTTGTTCCCTGAGAAGATCCCTTCCAAAGAAAATGGAATTGCAGGATGCAGCATGCTCCTTGGAGAAATCAGAGAGTGGTCTGAGTGATTCCCAAGGAGCATCCTCCTTGCAGAACAAAGAATGGGAGTCCCTTAGACAGGACAGAATCAATGGAAGGAAAGGTTTTTATGGAAGATTGATTTTTCAGGGGCTCCTCCTTATCAGTGAGCCTTCAACGACAAAAACAATAACACCAAAAAAGCCACTAAATCATGTGAAAAAAGCTTGTTTTCAAAAATCCCTTCATTTGCTCATCAATTGGGGAATGACTAAACAAGTTGTGGTAAATGAATGTGATGGGATATTATTGTGCTATGAGAAATGACAAGCAGAATGAGTCCAGAAATCCCTGGAAAGACTTCCATGAATTGATGCAAAGTGAAGTGAAAAGAACCAGGAGAATGTTGTTCACAGTAACAGACATATAAGGATCCAAGACAATGCCAAAGGACTAATGATGAAGCACACGATCTATGTCTATTGGAAAGAACTGATATTGTCTGAATACAGACTAAAATATACCGTGTTTCTCTTTCTTTCATTCTTTTTTTTAATTTGAGTATTCTTATACCAAATGACTAATATGGAAGTGTTTTATATTATTGTACTTATATAACCTATATCTGATGGCTTACTGTCTTAGGAAAGGGGGAGAGGGATAAGGGGAGAGATAGAATTTGGACTTCAATTTTTTAAAGAAATGTTGAAAATTGTTTTAATATATAATTGGGAAAGAATAAAATATTATAAAAATCCCTTCATATCACTAACACATCTACATATTACAACAAAAACCAGGAGGAAGAGAAAAGAATTATCATCTATTTAAAATAGCAAGGGAATGTGGTGTCTGGGATGAAACTGACCAAAACCACATGGACGTTTATATAAACACAACTCCAAACCTTTTTTTTTTCAGAAATAAAGATAGACTTTTAAAAAATGAGGAGATATTTGGGGTTTGTGGTTTAAACCATGCCAATATAATAAAAAAGCTAATAAAACCCAAAACACTTTAGATATTTAGTGATTTATTACTAACCCTACCAGGAAAATAACACAGAATTGAAGAAAAAAAATCAGAACTAAGCTAAAAGTATAAATATTAAAAAAATACCAAGGGTAATAATTAAAGTAGAAAACAGAAATTAACAAAACAAGCTCTATTATTTAATTGAAAATTAGAAAAGTCAATCAATGGAATCCATTGGATAAAAAAAAACACATAGATGCAAATGTACACCAAAGTTGAGTGGTAAATAACCTATAGTATAAAGTAGGAGGGGAAAGACTAGTGATTTACCAAGAACATCTGAGTCCAAAAGAGAGCAGCTTCTTAGATAACAGATTGAGACTAGTTTCTTGTACTCTTTATCACAATAAATTCCAAATTGATAAACATTATGTAAATGTAACCCATAGTCCAAGACACTCCCAGGGGCTCTGACATCAAGTGGACCATGACAGATACTGACATACCCTGACATCAAGAGAAGCGTTAGCTCTTTGACTCATCCTCAGCTGGACTTATTCCAGGTATGTTCCCAATCATGGTTAATATGGTTCCTCCATTCCTATAATAGTATGTGGGGTATAATACAAATAGCATGTATAGGATATCCTTTATCTTATGCCCACAGAAACGTATCAGGAAAAAGTCTTATAGAAGACCATAAACAGAAACAAGATGTTCAAGGTCATCCAAGAAGCCATCAGCTCCACTTCAGTCTAGCTTCTTATGGACCTCATCTTTTGACCAAAACTTCCTTCTCCAAAGAGGCCAATTGCTGAATCTAGTGACTTGTCCACAATCGTCATCCTTCTTAACCTCTTTTCGGCCTTTAACACTATCAATCACCATTTTCTTCTTAATATTCTTCTCTCTCTTAGTTTCCGTGACATGATTTTCTTCTGATTTTCCCCCTAGCTATCTGATTACTGTTTCTAAACTGTGAAGCATTCAAACTCTACTTCAGAGAGCACAATTCCGATGGGCTGGCCACTTTCAAATGCCAAACATACACTTGCTAGAAAGACAATTTTATGGAGAACTCACACAGGGTGTTCACATGGTGGTCAAAAGAAGCGATACAAGGGCACTCTCAAGGTCTCTCTGAAGAACTTTAGAATTGATTGTGAGATGTGGGAGATGCTGGCACAGGACTGCTCAGCATGGCATGCCCACATCAGAAAGGGTACTGTGTTCTGTGAGCAAAGGAGAATTGAGACAGCTCAAAGGAAACGCAGGATGAACAGATTTAGAGAGTCCACACCAAATGTTCACATGGACTATTTGTGCCTGGCCTGTGGTAGAGAATTCTGAGTTCATACTAGTTTGATCAGCCACAGTCAGACACACTGTCACCTGTCTCTAACATAGTGATGGCATTTTGGTCCTCTGTGAGAATGAAGGACAACAGCCAGTCAGGCTACTTGACTTCCCTGTGGTATCAGCAAGTAAGTAGGCAATGCCCTCCCTGGTTAACCCCACCTCATTGCCCCTGGCATTGCTTCAAAGGACAGTTCCTGTGCCACCCACAGCATATATGACCTATCCTAATCCTCCCAGTTTTTATCATTCTCTGCCTCTTGAAATTCATTTCTATCATGTTTTATAAACATTGGCTTTCCTTCATTGATTGTGTACATAGCATCTCCTCCCAAGAGCTTCTTTGGGTTTGTCTCTGTGTTCCTGGCATGTAGCTCAATGTCTTGCATAGTGTAGCTCTGAATAAATGCTAGCTGAATGAATGAATGGAAGTTGTCAAAATATATTCTTTCTCAAAATAGTTTTATTTATTTATTTTTAGATTTCGACATTCATTTCCATAAAATTTTGAGTTTGAATTTTTCTCCCCATCTCTCCCCTACTTCCACCCCATAACACCTTCCATTCTGATTATCCCTTCCCTCAATGTGCCCTCCCTTCTATCACACCCCACCCTTCCCTTATCCCCATCTTGTCTCTTGTAGGGCAAGATAAATTTCTATACTACATTACTTGTATTTCTTATTTCCCAGTTATATGCAATAATATGCAACATTCATTTCTAATACTTTGAATTTCAACTTCTCTCCCTCCCTCCCTTCCCACTCATCCCCATTGAGAAGGCAAGCAATTCAATACAGGCTATATATGTGTCATTTTGCAAAAGACTTCCATAATAGTCATGCTGTGTAAGACTAACTATATTGCCCTCCGTCCTTCCCTGTTCCCCCTTTTTTTCTATTCTCTCATTTGACCTTGTCCCTTCCCAAAAGTGTTTACTTCTAGTTATTCCCTCCTCCCATTTGCCCTCCCTTCTACCATCCCCTCACACACCTCACTTATCCCCTTCTCCCCTACTTTCCTGTAGTGTAAGATAGATTTTCATACCAAATTTGGTGAGCACGTTGTTCCCTCCATGAGCCGTATGTGAAGAGAGTAAGCTTTACTTTTCCCCTTTCACCTCCTCCCTTTTCTCCTCCATTGAAAAAGAGTTTTCTTATCTCTTTTATGAGTGATGGTCTGCCCCATTCCATTTCTCCCTTTCTCCTCCCAAGATTTTCCTCTCACCCCTTAATTTTATTTTTCATAGATATCATCTCTTCTGATTCTACTCAACCTGCACTCTTTGTCTGTGTGTGTGTGTGTGTGTGTGTGTGTATAATCCCTCCACCTACACAAATACTGAGAAAAATCTCAAGAGTTACAAATATTATCTTTCCATGTAGGAATGTAAACAGTTCAGCTTTAGAAAGTCCTTTATGATTTCTCTTTCTTGTTTAACTTTTCATGCTTCTCTTGATTCTTGTGTTTGAAAGTCAAATTTTCTATTCAGTTCTGGTCTTTTCATCAAGAATGCTTGAAAGTCCTCTATGTCATTGGATGACCATTTTTTCCCTTGAAGTATTATATTCAGTTTTGCTGGATGGATGATTCTTGGTTTTAATCTCAGTTCCTTTGACTTCTGGAATATCCTATTCCAAGCCCTTTCATCCCTTAATGTAGAAGCTGCCAGATGCTGTGTTATCCTGATTGTATTTCCACAGTACTCAAATTGTTTCTTTCTAGTTGCTTGCAATATTTTCTCCTTGACCTGGGAACTCTGAAATTTGGCCACAATATTCCTAGAAGTTTCTCTTTTCGTGTCTCTTTCAGGAGGTGATCAGTGGATTCATTCCTCAACATTTTTTTGGTTCTCCTTTAGCAAGTTGGTAACTCACTTTTCAAGCTCTTATATGGCCTGAACCCGTTTCATATTCATTTTGGAGGTACTGGAGGCAGAAGCCTTGAATTCCTCTGACAGTATGCATCATCCTTCCTCATCTTAAAGGATGGAAGGAGATACCTCTTCACCAAGAAAGTAATCCCTATGATCTTATTTTTTTTTCCCTTTTTTGGACATTTTCTCAGCCAGTTACTTGAGTTCTGGATCCTTTGTCAAGAGGATGGTCCTAGTGCTCTCTTTCTCCCCAGGACCATGCTCAGGGCTGAGGTTCAGATCCCCTGCTCAATTCCCCCAGAGGCTTTAAGCTGAGCGGCTGGGACAATGGACCCAGACTGCTTCCATGGCCACCGTAGCCACCTGCTGACCACTGCTGCCACCACCGCCTCTGCTATCACCTGGGGTCAGTGTTGAGGGGACTCTGCTCCCTTCTTGCCCAGCTGGGAAAGCCCTCCCACACTGACCTTTGAAACTTTCTTTGTCACTTGTGGGTTCAGGGATCTGGGACCCTCCCTGCTGGGGATTCTGCCTCAGAGGCCTGTTCTGGTACTGTTCCTCCTCATGCCACATGGCCAGGGCTGGCCTCCACTCCCCTCATCATCCCATGGGATAGACCTTTTGTGCCAGTCTTCCAGGTTACCTTTGGGTCTAAATCTCTTTCACTCTGTCTTTCTGTGGCTTCTCCTGCTCTAGAATTTGTTAAGAGTCATTTCTTACAGATATTTTGTGGGCTCTGGAGGAAGTGCTAGGGTATATGCATCTTTCTACTCCACCATCTTGGCTTTGCCCCCATGAAAATATATTCTTGAGCCCTGAATAGTGGACTCAGAGAAATCCTTGACTCACACAATCACTGAGGCTGCCAGCTAGAAGGCTCATGACAGGTGAGTAATACAGGAGTAACCTATAATGGAACAGGAATAAGATCCATGGAGGGAACCCTAACCCTAACCCTAACCTCTTCTGAGGGAGACTCAGAACCATCTCCTGAAGAGACCCAATCTATTTTTGGACAGTGATGATGACTCTGAAGGTTTTAGTAAGCCAAATTCCATAAGAATTTCTTAAGTATAGTTTATCTCTGATTGGAAATAATTGCATCAAACATTAAACACTACATCAGATAGTTTTGTGGAGCCATATTTTAAAGAAAGAGACACCTAAGTACAATGAGGTACTTCTATTACTAACATTTAGCTATTTCCAATCACAATTTAATCTAGTCCTTGTCTTATCCCAGGATTTGTTTATAGAATCTCTTCCTAAGTCACCCCAAAGATTTATCTTAGAGTCTGATAGCATATGTAGCTGGCATAGGCTCTCAGACTACAGGCCAAGTAGGCATCAAACTCTTTTGGTTTTTCTTCTCAACTATAAGCTATGTAAGCAAAGAGGCAAGGTGACAGTTGTGTAGTTAGAGATTTCTCCTCATCTATCTCTTAGCCCTTCCTTCCCCACAGAAAGCTGGAAAGAGGAATGGTCAGGGAAAAGAGCAGGACAGTGGATCCTCTATAGTGGGTGGGCTGCTTTTGGCTTGGTCCCCTTTGGATTCTGAGACAGAGAGAGGATGATGAGGATGAGCCTCTTAGTTCCCTTTGAGCTCTGACAAACACGAAGCCAATTAGAAAGCACAATTTCCTCCTCTTTCAAAAGGAGAGATGGACTTTTCACCTCCAAACAAGTCCCTCCAGCTGTTGGCTGTTGTGGTAGGTGCTGCTTGGAATTTAAATAGATTTGCCCTTGACCTCTGAAGTTCTTGCTGGCAATGCAGAACTTGTGAATAAAATAGTTTTCTTTTGCAGAGCTTCCAGTAACATCACTAAGAACAGATGATAACTTTACACAGAAAGCTGAACGAGGTATTTAAGGAGAATTTCTTAAGCACCTACACTATGAAATCTATTCTACTAGCATCACTGACACAAACCAAACCCTTCAGCCACTTTTGTACAGGAGGCAACAATATGTGAGGAGATAGACAGATAAAGATAACTCCAGGTGGGAGATATCCTCAGCTACCGGGAAAATCAAGAGAGGCATCAGGATGGAGTGAGCAATTGATGCAAATCCAGAAGGGGACTTGGCAATTTTAAGATCATTGTGAAAGAAACTTTGGGTGACATTTAGCCCAACCCTGTCTTTTTATAGTTGAGGAAGCTGAAGCCCCAAAGTCACTCAAACTCATTCAGGTAGTTTTAATCGAGGTGGAATTTGAATTCATATCCTCCAATTCCAGAGCCAATGATCTTTCTGCAGTTCCAAGCAGCTCCATCTGCCTCAGTTTCTTCATTTGTAAAACAGAAATAATAAATATGTAGCTAGATAGGTCTGTGGATAGAATGCTAGATCTGGAATCAGGAAGGCCTGAGTTAAATTTTGACCCTTAGACACTTATCAGCTGTGTGAAACTGGGCAAGTCAGTTAACCCTGTATGTCTCAGTTTCCTCATTTGTAAAAATGAACTGTAGAAGGAAATGGCAAACTACTTCAATATCTTTGTGAAGAAAAACCCAAATAAGGTCATAAAGAGTTGGACACAACTGAAAGATTGCATAACAAATATTTCTTTCAACATCAAATTTTTTCCTATGGGTCTTGCATCTTATTTAAACCCCAAGATAAGTTTCAAACATGTGGAAAAAGATCAGCTTTCCAAATATAAGATAAGAATGGCATGGTTGAATTGAATGCAAGTCACAGAAATATAGTTACAGTGTCTCAACAACTGAGTCTTTCTTCTCTTTGACTTGGGCATCGGATCAACTGTAAGGCTCTCCTTGCATACCTTTTGGATGTCAACACATTTACCTCAGTCCAACATTCTATCCATTCCTCATCTGTTTGGACCTTGACACTGCCATCCAGTATGGGAGTTATTTATGCCTCCTGGTCATTCACTACTAAAGACATTTTTTTACACCATCATGCAATATTTTGAATTTCTCCCCTCTTACCTTACTTAATATTTGTCTTCTAAAAATGTTCTGTTGTTTGAGAGATATTCTGTGAGTTCTCAACAGCCTCCTTAGGCAATTCTTTTTCATCCTTCCGTATGCTTTCTCTTGGTGTTTTTGGAATTTCATTTTTGAGACTTCCTTATTACAAAGTAGTAGTGGATTGAACAGGCAGCTAGGTGGTGCTGCAGTGGATAGAGAACCAGGCCTGGAATCAGGAAGATTCATCTTCCTGAATTCAAATCTGGCCTCATACACTTACCAGATGTGTGGTCTTGAGAAAGTCACTTAACCCTGTTCGTCTCAGTTTCCACATCTATAAAATGAGCTGGAGAAGGAAGTGACAAACCACTCCATTGTCTCTGCCAAGAACACCCCAAAAGGAATTATGAAGCATTGGACATGACTGACATGACTGAATAATGAAGTGGATTGAGAATTGGGTATAGAGCTGGGAGGATGCATTCATGTCCTGACTTAGACTTTACCTGCACTGTGGCTCCTTAACTTTGTTGCCTCCTCTGTAAAACTGGGATAATAATAGCACCAATGAGGGTTGGTGTTTCTTGGGAGACCTTGTGATAACCCTTGGACATCTCTTTCTTTGAAAATCTTAAAAGTACTGTTTAAATGTCACCCATCCATTTTATCCCTCTTGAGATGACTTCCCCTACAGTCTTTGCAGCTCTCTGATATTAATATCTCTTCTCTGAATCATTTGAAATCTCCTTTCCTGAAGCTGAGGGTTCATGTAGATCTGTGTTTCCTCCCTATCCCAGTTTCTAAATCAGAAGGATGGGTTCTTACCAACGTTCCTACCATCCCTGCCTCCCCTGCTCTGGGGCTATTGTTTCTCTTGTTGGTGAGAATCACTCAGAATACCACAGAAAATCACTCTGAAGACCTCTTTATTGGTCCCTCCAACTTTGGGAGGAAAAGCTGTCACCATGTAGAACATTTCTTGCTTTGTATCATGTTTCCACTCCTTGAATTATTGAATTTATTCTCATAAGTTCTGTTTTAAATGCATAAATACAATTCTCTGTCTATTCCTGTCACATATCTTCCTGATCTTTCTCCTTTCAAGTAAGGCATGCCCTTCTGACACCTTATTCCAATTCCAGTAATAGGTTTCATTCCATAAAATTCTAGGGATCCTTATTAGGCTAAATTTCATACTTGCATTAAGTTTTCTAGTTCATTTTCCTTGTTCTCCAGGCTTGGAGCATTTTGTATAGATGCTTGAAATCATGGATTGTATTGCCAATTCCTTTCTTGAGTTTGACGTCCTGTGAATTTCTGGTTATTTCAACTGTTCTTATTCTGTAGCTACCATCTAAGAATCCAGTCTGGTAGACAAGGGCAGACATTGTCTTCCTCTTGCCTCCATTTTCCCTGAAGGGTCTTTGATTATATTTGCAAAACTTTGGGAAATCTGTGCTTACCAGCCTTCCTTGTTAGGAGGGCTCCATCCTTGGCTGGGAAGTTATCATTCCTATTTCTTGAACTGTAGTTGAACACACCATAGTCTTAACCAGGTGCTCACTTTTCACTTTAATTCAACAAACATTTTGAGTCACTTCATCTGTGTAAGGTACTGTTCCAAGGATTAGGTATGCAAAAACCAGGATACCTGACCTTTTATTTATCTATCATCTATCTATCCATCTATCTGTCTGTTTATATATGTATGTATCTATCTACCTATCTAGCTATCATGTATCTATCTCCCTGAAGTCTTGCTTTCTGATCATCTATTTATGCCCTTTGGGTCCTTAGTTTCTTTCCAAACATTTTAAAGTTTTTAGCAAGATGTTCCAGATTCCTTCTGGCAGCATCATTGAATGCCTTTCTGAGTCACCAGAAGTGAGTCACCCCATTCGACAAGTGGTAGAAGTGTCTGTCATTCTTGGGCATGTGCACCTCAGGAAAACAGAAGACGTCTCTTATTATTGTAGTCAGGGAGGCAAATAGTTGCTGCAGTACTCACCTCCTTTTTCTCTAACTCTTCCTGAATCTTCATTCACATGTACCTGTGAATTCAGATTTTTTTTCTTTCTTTGAAGATTACTCATTAGAGTAATCACAGATTACTCATTTCCTTTTGGGAATAACCTCATATTTTTCACTTGGCCCCAGGTGTTTTGTGGACCTTCATCCCTTTCTCCTCTGTGTGAAATTCATGACCCTTTGCCCTTCTTCATGTTGTTAAGGATTCCCCTGTACCTCTTCATGACCTTTCACATCTTTGTTGTTTTCTTGGTTTTCTACCTGGGCCATACGATGCCAATTTCACTTCAATTCCAATACATCCTTGAAAAAGCATTCATATTTCAATAAAAAAAATAAGGAACTTGGTGTAGTATTCCCTCTTATCTCTTCCTCTTCATCTTACATCTTTCAGAAGTATTCCTTCCCCTATCTCCACCTTTCCCCATGTTTTACTTAATGAGGTGACCCTTTTCTTGGCCAAGGCTAAGTCTTCTACCTATATGAGTGACTCCATCCCATCCGTCTCCTCTAGCAGACCACCCCCTTAATCATCTCCCCCTCTCTCATTTATCTTGAATCTTTCTTTGTCTACAGTCTACTTCCCTACTGTCTGCAAATATCTTCTCCAACCTCAAAATCAAGGAAACAAAACAAACAAAATAAAACAAAAAGCCTTCACTTAGTCTAACCAATCACACTACAGTTAGGCTATCTAAAATCATTGTCTCTACTTTCTCTCTTCTAAATCCTCTAATATCTGGCTTCTAACTTCATTATTTTCATCACACAACAAAATCAGACTCTCCAAAATTACCAGTGCTATCTTAAATAGTCAGATCTAATGGCCCTTTCTCATCCTTGACTTCTCTGGGTCTTTGACATTGTTGATTACCCATTTTTTCTGAGTTCTCTCTTCTCCAGGTTCCTCCTGCCACTGATCTTTCTTCGTTCTCCTTCCTTTGTGACCACTCCTCAGTCTCCTTTGCTGAATATTACTCCAGATCACACCCATTCTACCACTCCCCTCATCACTTTCCTTCTGAGAATATCTTCCCTTTACTTTTTGTTCAGTTAAGGAACGATTGTTTCTACATTCACATACACGTCTTCATGTTGTCTCCTCCATTAGATTTGAAGCTCCTTGAGGGCAGGGACAATATTTTTGTCTTTCTTTGTATACCAATTCCCATGTTCATTGCCTGGCACACAGTAGGCACTTAATAAAGGCCTTTTGGCTATCAGCTTCCCCAGACCACTTCTTCCCCTACTTTGCACAAAATAGTAAATATTGGCTAAAAGATTTTGTATGTCCATTCTCTTTTGTACTAGGAATTATGCTCAAGTATGATGACCTGCTCAAAATAGGAATATTGACATTCCATGAATTAAACTGAAAGTTCTACCTCTCTAATTTAAATCAAGGGGGCTGGTCATATTCTGAGCAGGAAGTTAGAACCATGGATTGATTCCTAAAGGAATTCTGTGCAGATGTTTGCAAGGATAGTGGGCTGAAAGTAGAGTATGTGCTTCATTGGAAAGAGGCTACCACTCCCTGGGGGATGTTGGGAAAACCAGTCATCTTCCTTAGACTTCATCTTCCTCATTTGTAAATGAAGGGCTTGAGTTAGCCTGCCTTGGAGTTTCCTTCCAGATGTAGACCTGTGAGCCTATGAACAGGAACCAAGTTGTTGGAGTCAAGATTGCTGAGATTGAGTTGCCAGCTCTGGCATGTTCCATCTCTGTACATCTCAACAGGTTCCTTACCATCTCTGAGACTTGTGGAGATGCCACCCCCTGCCTCACTCGATTATTATGAGTCACTGCTCCAGACAAGTGGATTCTCATTGTTGTTTGTGTTTGTCCTTCATTGCCGAAGAAGACCATGCCATCACAGAAATGATGACATGACTTGCACTTGACTTTGTTTTGAGTGAGGGAGGGCTGTGCAGGTCACCATTCTCACTTCTCCTCCAGAGTCATCTGAATCCAGTGACTGGACATTCATCAGAATGACTACAGATGACCCAGGATGCACTGAGAGACCTTGGGCCCTTTAGGCCAAGGTCTCTGCAGGTACTCCTTTAGGGAGAGTCAATGCCCATTCATTGAATAGGCCTGTTTAAGAAGTAGCCAAGGCATGACCTCTTTAATGAGGCCAAGAAAAAGAAAGACTTCAGGCTGGGTGGGAAACAGCAATAGTTACTATTGATAATCACTCTAATGCCAGGAGTGTCCAGAAGAGCCCTTAGACAGGGGCTCATTGGCATCCTAGCTTCAGAGTGCAGCAGGTTTAAGTTTTTGGGAGAGGACAGAACAGGACAGGATTTTTCAGCCAAAGAATGTCTTTGCATAGTTGTTGGACAGATGGCCCATAGAGCTCCTCCATCAGAATGTCATCAGCCTGGATAGATTAGGCAAATTCCCAGAACTGAATGGGGGAAAAAGGATGTAGCTACGTAACACAGTGGACAAGGCCCTCAATTTGGAGTCAAGGAGATCTGAGTTCAAATACTGCCTCAGACACTTACTTGCTGTCTGACCTTGGACAGCTTACTTAACCTTTCTGTGTCTCAGTTTTCTCATCTCTAAAATGGGGATAACAATACCTCCTCCCAGGGTGGTTGGATCAAATTAGATATTATTTGTAAAGAATTCTGTAATTTTTAAGCTTTGAGCAATTGTTGGTTGTTATTATTGTACCCTGGGTTACTTTTGGGAAATTACACAATTCTTTTAATGCATTTAAACTTTTCCTTAAAACAAAGATCTGTGTTCTTACTACACATGTTCTTCCAGTGACATTACATGCCTGGAATTCATGGAATTCTAATATTTCTGAAGAATGGAAACTAAGGGTCACGTAGAGAGCAATAGAGAGGTACCTGGTAGGCATTAGACAGCTGTAACATGTTACAAATGGGGAATTCTATAGGAGAAACAGTGCCCAGGATGTCTTTGGTGAATGCATGAATGGAAAAAAAATAATATGGTCTGGAGAATTAAGAATTTGTAAGAACCAATGGGAAATCATTATGACTATCAACACATAGGCATTATCAAGAAACTGTCAGGAAAATTCCCAGCATGGTGGACAGACGTTTATGGCAATATATGGAAGACATAGGCAAAGGATTCCCAGGATGGATAGCCATGGGGGGCTTCAGGTTTGCAGTTTTGGATGACATCCCATAACCCTTGAACACCGGAGTTTAAGAAATGATCTTTGGAAGCCTTTTGGAATATGTGGAGAAGAATGATTTCTGAGTATGTAAATTACCTGAGCTTGAAGGGGGGACTTGAAAGCAGTCCTTCCCCACTCCACATGTTTACATTTATGTTTCTTCTCCCTCAGTCACTTTTCTTCAGCCTATACTGTCTTTGAAAGAAGGGCAGCTAGGTGGCTCAGTGGATAGAGTGCTGGGTCTGGAGTCAAAATGATTCATCTTTGTGAGTTTAAATCCATCCTCAGACACATAACAGCTGTGTGTACCTGGTCAAACCACTTAACCCTGTTTGCCTCAGTTTCCTCATTTGTATGGCAAATCACTCCAGAATTCCTGCCAAGAAAATCCCAAATGACATTACAAAAAGTCAGACACAACAGAAAATGACTAAAACAACATCAAATCTTTGAGGCTTTGATTGAATTGCTAAGCAAAACTCAAGGCCTATCCAAAGTATCATGAAAGCCCAAATGAGCAGAATTACTGGAGATGGAATGAGAACCCCGGCAAACCTAGAACATCACTAATAATGCTCTGCTTTGATGAGAGACAGACAGACAGACAGACAGACAGACAGACAGACAGAGACAGAGACAGACAGAGACACAGAGACAAAGACAGAGAGACAAGGAAGTCAGATGATAAAGCAAAGGAGGGGTGAGGGAAGAGAGAGGAGAGAGAGAGAGAGAGAGAGAGAGAGAGAGAGAGAGAGAGAGAGAGAGAAGAAGAAGAAGAAGAAGAAGAAGAAGAAGAAGAAGAAGAAGAAGAGAAAGAAGGAAGGAAAGAAAGAAAGGAAAGAAAGAAGGAAGTAATGAAGAAAGGGATGGAGGAAGGAAAGAAAGAAAGAAAGAGAAAGAATTTCTCATTTGGGTCTATTATAAATGATGATCACCGTCTGAGCAGAAAGATATCTGAGGCTTCCAGCATGTAGCCACAACAACCCTGTCCAAGGGTGCTCAGAACCTTTCCACTAAAAAGTGAGTCCAGAGACGCTTGGACCTACCCCTACTTTAGGGCCTCATTCAGCCCCAGGGCTCTGGGCTGCCCTATGTCTCTTCTCCTCACATAGATGCTGGCTGTGCTTATGGATAAGCCTGCTGTGAATCCCCTTAAAAGAGCCCTTGTCCCTTCTTCCATCTTACAGTCTGATGAACAATCCTGTGCTTCCTGAGCGAAAGAGTCTGCATTATTGCAACTGCTTGTGGATGGAAAACCAGGACTTCTGATAGATGAGAAATGGGCCTATTGTGTTTTCCTTTGGTTACCTAAGAAACTATCTTCACAACAGAAGCCCTCGTAAATACTCTGGAGATGCATCAGAGGCTCGCGTGTGCTCCATGGAGGAGCTGTGTGAATTGTCTGGCCCGTGTTCAGCAGGAGAAAGAAACTGGCCAGGGTAGGCAGAATTCAATTACACTTGGCCCTGACCCTTGACTCAAGCCAGAAACCAGTTGTACTCCATCCAAAAAGGGAAAAAAGTGTACCCCCTTGTTCCTGTCACTTCCCTCTGCCCTCAGTCTACCATTGCCCCCTTTGCTCACTTTAACTGTTGGACCTGAAGAAAGTGAGAAGAGCTTGGTTGGAGGGGATTTGGGGTAAGTTCAAACCCTGGCTCTGCCTTTTAGTCCTGCATGACTTTGGCAAGTCCCTTCTGCGGGACCCAGATTCTTCACCTCTATCATAAGCATCATTCTCCTTCAACCACCAGACTCCCCTGATTGACAGAAGACTAATTTACAAACAAAGGGCTCTGGAAACTGGAGTTTGTTTTTAACATCCTCCCCATCCTCCTAATTCAATGTTTCCAGAACACACTTCTACTTTACGGCCACAACCACCACAGCAGCCTCAGCAGCCACAACAAAACAACGACAAGTCATTGCTTTTGCTTTTATTTTGGGAAGCTCCCAGGTATTGTTACCTTTGAATTATAGATAGAGGGTGGCTTCTTCCAGAGAGCTGTTTGTCCCCAGGCCCCAGTGTTTAACATACAGGTAGCAGATCCAAAAATTCACTGAAGCAAAGAACTCCTTAAAAAGCAGAATAGGTCAAATGGGAAAAAGGCACAAAAGCTCTCTGAAGAAAATGATTTCTTAAAAATTAGAAATGAACAGATGGAAGCTAATTACTTAATGGGACATAAAAAATAATAAAATGGAGTCAAAAAATGAAAAAAATTAGAAGAAAATATGAAATATCACATCAGAAACACTACTGACTTGGGAAATAGGTCTAGGAGAGGTCATTTAAGAATTATTGGACTTTCTGAAAGCCATGATCAATCAAAACAGCCTAGATATTGTATTTCAATAAATTATTAAGGAAAACTGCCCTGATATCTTAGATCCAGAAGGTAAAATAAGATTTAAAAGAATCCACTGATCACCTCCTGAAAAAGATTCCAAATGAGAACTCCAAGGAGTGTCGTAGCCAAATTCTAGAGCTCCTAGTTCAAGGAGAAAACATTTCAAGTATCCAGAAAAAAATACAATTCAAATATCATGGAACACAGTCAGGATCAAACAAGCCATTTCCATGTTAAAATATTATGTATAAATATGTACTATATGTATACAATATGTTAAAACACATTTTAAAACAGACTATGATATTGTGTAAGACAAAGGAGCAAAAATTCCAACAAGAATAACTTTCCCAGAAAAACTGAGTACTGTCCTTCAAGGGGGAAAAAAAAGGATATTTAATAAAATAGAAACGTTTCAGACATTCCTGATGAAAAGCCCAGAGCTGAAGAGGAAATCTAACATTCAAACAGAAGACTTAAGAGAAGCAAAAGAAGGTTAATATGAAAACGTAATCACAAGGGATTCAATAAAGTTAAACTGTTTACATTCCTCTATGGGAAGATGATCTATGGAACTCCTAAGAACTTTAGCATTACTAGGGCAGTTGGAGGAATCTATATACACAAAGAGTATGTAAGTTAATTATGCTGGAATGATCTCTAACACAAAGAAATGGAAGGCTGAGAAAGAGGGATGCACTGGGAGAAGGGGGAAGAGAGAGATAAAATGGAAAATGTTTCCTACTTAAAAGAGGCATGGAAAGAAGAGCTGTTATATTGGAGAAGAAAGTAGGGGTGGGCAGTTACAGACAGTGCTTGAACCTCATTCTCACCAAAACTGATTAAAAGACAGAAAAATGTCTATCATTCACCTATCTAGCTCTGTGTGTGTGTGTGTCTGTGTCTGCGTGTGTATACAGACTCACACAGACACATCACACACACTCATTTGGGTATAGAAATATATCTTACCCAACAGAGGAGTAGGAAGGGCAGGGGATCTGAGGTACTGAGGGGGTGATAAAAGGGAGAGTGCATTAAAGGAGGCACTGGTCAGCCACAAAACAGACTTTTGGTGAAGGACAAGGTAAACAGAGAGAAAGAAGGCTAAGCAGAAGAAAGTAGAATGGAGGGAAATACACAGTAAAAAATCATAAATGAATGTGAATGAGATGAACTCTACAAAGTGAGATAAGCACTATAAAGTGAAAGGGGAAAGCAGAATGGATTTGAAATCAGATTCCAGCAATATATTATTATAAGAGGCACACTTGAAACAGAAAGACACACAGGGCTAAAACAAAGGGCTGCAGCAGAGTATAGCATGTTTCAGTTGAAGTAAACAAGGCAGGAATAGCAAACACAATCTGTCAAAGCAAAAGCAAAAGTAGATCTAAGCAAGAGAAAACTACAGACAAGCTACATTTTGCTAAAAGGTTCCATTAAAAATGATGTAATGAAAATGATGTAATATCAAAAATATGTAAGGGCAAATTTCTCTGATAAAGGCTTCATTTCTCATATATATAGAGAACTGAGTAAAATTTATGAAAATAAGAGCTATTCCCCAATTGATAAATGGTCAAAGGATATGAACAGGCTATTTTTGAAAAAAGAAATTAGAGCTTATCTATAATCATATGAAAAAATTCTCTAAATCATTATTGATTAAAGAAATGCACATCAAAACAACTCTGAGGTACCATCTTACACTTAACAGAAATGAAAATGCTGGAGGGTATGATGGAAGATAGGTATTCTAATAAAATGTTGGTAGAGTTGTGAATTGGTCCAATCATTCTGGAGAGCAATTTGGAACTATGCTCAAAAAGTTATAGAACTGTGCATACCTTTTGATCCAACAATACCACTACTAGGTCTATTTCCCAAAGAGGTCAAAGAAAAAGGAAAATAACTTTTGTCTACCAAAATAGTTACAGCAGTTCTTCTTGTGGTAGCAAAGAATTGGAAATTGAGGGGATGCTAATCAGTAGGAGAATAGTTGAACACGTTGTGGCATAAGATTGTGACAGAAGGCTATTGTGCTATAAGAAATGATGAAGGGGGAAGTTTCAGAAGGGGAAAAAGTGACAATAACTATATAAACTGATGCAACGTTAAATAAGAATTATGTGATGATTTTAAAGTAAAAATGTAACGATGATCAACTGAGAAAGACTTGGATGCTCTGATCAATACAATGATCCAAGACAATTACAAAGGATTCATGATGAAAAAATGCCACTCACCTCCAGGGAGAAAGTTGATGAACTTTTGAGTGCAAATTGAAGTATAGTTTTCTCACTTTCTTTATTTTTGTGATATTGCTAGCACAGAGATATGTATCTCATGATTTCGTGTGTATTATTGATAATACTTTGCTTGCCTTTTTAGTGAGTGAGGTTGGGAAGAGACAAGTGGGGAGAGAATTTGGTACTCCAAATTTCAAAAGAAAAAAAATGTTAAATATATGTATATGCTAAAAAAAAACAAAAACAAAACACCAAAAAACTAGTGACTCCTTCTTTCTAGCCCTTATCCTTTTTCTTTCTCATTCCCTTCCAACAGACATGGCTCTCTCTCTTATCAATCATTAGGCTCCTCTCTCTCAGGGGGAAGGTTTTCCTTTCAAACCTATAACAAGAAGAACACTGGAAGGGAATAAGCCTGAGGTTCCCCCCTTACGACACATCCAGCTCTCACCATTCTCAAAAAGCTAGTATTAAACTCATTTGTCTAGAAAACAACCTAGATTTGTGTTGTATTTTTCACTACTCAGGGAAGTTATGAAAATGATTCATTAAGGGCTCTTTTCTGATAGCTTAGAACTCCCATTTTGCCAAGAAAAGTGCCAGCATTTAATATAATCTCCCTCTCTCCCTCTCTCCCTCTCTCTCTCTCTCTCTCTCTCTCTCTCTCTCTCTCTCTCTCTCTCCTTCCCTCTTTCACTCTCCTTTTTTCTCTTTTTTCTCTCACCTTCCTCCCCACTTCCCTCTTTTCTGTCTGCCCCTCTCTCTCTTTTTCTCTTTCCTTCTATCTTTCTGTCTCTTTCCTTCGCCCTTCTTCCTCCTTGTCCTCTCTCTCTTTGCCCCTTCACCACCCACTACCTCTCCCTTTTTACCTCAACTACATTTAAATAATGAAATGCGTGGAGAAAGAACACAATGTCTAGCCACAATTCTTTCTTGGATAAACTAGTTTCAAACATAAATGAGAAAGTAAAACTGACGGTTAAGGCACAGTGATTGAGCAATTCACTCCTCCCAGAAGGTTGAGGCAAAGGCTGGAGAAACGAGTGGGGTCTGGATCTCCCCTGAATGGGTCTCTTGGTCTGGGATCCCAGTGCTGTCAACTTCATGATTGCTGCCCCAATTCTGCTTTCTTAGGTAACCACTTCTCTTAGTCTCCTGCCCCATTACTTGTCACTGCCTTGATTTCTGTGGGTTCCTCCTATGTACACCACTCACCATCTCAGCTTGCCTCCTGCCCAAGACATGTCGGCCTTCATTTCTGGGTACCTGGCAATGTGACATGGCAGCAGCTGCCATGGTGGTCCTGGCTCCTCTCATGACCCCAGGACTCCTTCCATTGCTCCAGACTGGCACTCTCAGCTCTCACTGTTCTTTCCCTGAGGACTCTCTCCTCCCCTGCCCATAGGAGTGGGAGAAGATTGTCTCAGTGGACCCTGGATCCCAATGGTTCTCCAGGGTCTGCTCCAGTTGAAAGTCTCTATCCTTCAGGAGACAGTGTCTGCATGACCCTGTTACAAAAATAATGCAAATATTCCTATTCCCCCACTGGAGTTATGAGAATGGTGAGGCTCTGAAAGAGCAAAGGTTTCCCCAGAACAACAGCCACATAGTTGGCAAATCTTGAATTCATGTTTTCTGACTCTAAGACCACTGTGTACTTTGCTAGTGAGTCCTTTCAGTTGCGCCCAACTTTTCATGACCCCATTTTGGTCATTCTTTGCAAAGATGGAGTGGTTTGCCATTTCCTTCTCCCACTCATTTTACAGATAAGAAAACGAAGGCAAACTGGGATAAGTAACCTGCCCAAGGTCACACACTTAGTAAGTGTCTGAGGCCAGATTTGAACTCAGGTCTCCCTGACTCCGTGACCTATCCATGGTGTCACCTAGTCTACATTAAGCTGAATTGATGGATGAATGAAGACACAAAACATCAACCCCCTCACCCCCCCAAAAAAACCCAGCAACAACAAGCATCAACAAGAAAAGATCATCTTCCTTGACAGGTACAAGATCAATTTCAGGTAGTTTGGAAGAACGGCTCCACGTAGAGCTGACCTCTCATATCTACTCTGCCTCTCGTTGGAATGAATGGAAGAGCATGGGGGATTTGTGTCTCCAGTGTCTAGCATGTAGTTGATACTTTATAAATGCTTCCTGATTCATTAATACAATTGCAAACATTTCTGAAAATAATGATACATGTTTTCCCAAAGAGGCCATCTGAGTGAGAAGGGAATTTCTAAATCTGGGAATGTAACCATTCATTTTGCAAAAGAGAAAGGTAGGACTGACCAGAAATAGGGAATTCAGGGGATCATAAGTTCTTAGATTGAGAGATAGAAGGTCCATTAGAGTTTAGAAGATCATATGACTTTGAATTTAGAGTTTTATGGGAGATTTGAGATCATCTAACACAACTCCTTCATTTTACAGTTAGGGAAACTGAGGCCCGGAGAGGTTAAATAATTGACCCAAACTAAGTGGCAAAGACAGAATTTGAACATATGTCCCTTGACTATAAATCAAGCACTTTTTCCAATATGTCACACTACTTCCCTCTCTTCTATGTTTAAACCCTGGATTTTACCGAGAGGCCTCAAGACAGGGAGAGACTTGCCCACATGGTCACATTGTTGACCTGGGGCAGGGACAGGATTGAAATCTTGGTCTGTCAACTGCTGTGCTTCTTTCTTCCCTGGGGTCTGACTTTTCTGGGATATGCTCACTTAAGGAAAAGACACACTTGGCAGCGATGTAGGTTTACATAATATTCCCTGCTCCAGTTCCTTGACATTTACTGTTGCTTAAGTCAGTAGGAATGAAGTGTGGGGAAGTGGCAATACTGCTTTCAGAGTTGGTAGGCTGAATACATGGTAGTTTGGGGATACGAGACTGGAGATCAGTACCACACATGCGTGGAAGATGAGGTCTTCTTGACTTTTCTGGCATGTCATGGTCTCATTATATGCAGTAATAAGCTGAGAACATTTCAAGGAACAAAAAAGCCCATATAGGATACAGAGCTCCTGGTGAAGACAGAGAACCTCCACTGATCAGTAAGTCCAAGGTTATAAATGGAGGTGCCTTGGCAGTTCCTCCAAATAAACCCAAACAGTGGTGGGCCCATGGACTGTGCTAATGAAGCATCCTGGGAGGTGACCAGTATGTTCCAAAATGGCTCCAGAGGAAGTCTGTGTCCAGGAAGCTATCTTGACCTCTATGTTCTGAGGACTAGAACATCACACATTTATAAAGTCAGAGCAGGGACCTTTTGTCCAACCCTAAACTCTGTAAATGAGTTAAATCTAGTGGGATTTCTGCCAAGGGAAGACCAACTTCTGACTAGGGAAATTAGAATCACAGAGTTTCAGAGTTAGAAGGGACCTTGCTGTCCACCTAGTCCTACCCATGCTAGAAAAGTAATCCCTCAAATAAACCCCCCAACAAATGGCCGGACATTGCTTGAGGACTGTTGTTGATGGGGAGCTCACCACCTATTCCACGATGGGAAGGCTCTTGTTGTTAAGGATGTTTTCTTGATGTTGAGCCTGCACTTGTCCATTCACAACTTTTACCCAGCTCCTAGCTCTTCTCCAGGGTACAAGAGGAACAAATCTATTCCCTTCATTGCAGGACCATCATTCATACACTTGAAGACAACTATCATGTATCTCTTAAGTCATCTCTTTTCCAAGCTAAACATTCCTGATTCATTCAAATAATCCCCACTTGACTAGAACACAAACTGAAAGTTGCTCATCAGCTGACATAGACCTTTCCTCTGGAGGATCTGAATCTAAGCACCTGGTTTGGGGAACAGGGAGTGACCGAAGGGAAGCAAAATCTGATTCTTTTCTTTGCAAAGCAATGTCTTAATATTCTGTAGCCTTGCTATATAGTCCCATACTTTTGGCCACCTCTGGTTAGGAGTCACTGAGCATCAAAGGAGTCCATTCCTCTGGTGGCACAAGCCCAGTCCATTCCTCATCTATGAAAACTTCCAACAAGAACAGAATTGTCTCCGTGGGTGGATGGATAGCTATGTTCTTGAGGCCAGAGCAGAAGAGACCAGTCCTCAGGGCGCCATTACATTGGCCAGCATCACTAGAGCTCAGGACACTGCTCTGCCCTGCGCTGCTTCCTCCTATCTGACTGGGGGGTAAGGGGGCGTGGGAGGCATTTTCTGTGTATTCCGCTGCATTATGTTCTCATACCAAGCTCGTTCCTTGAGGGCAGGAAACAGATTTCATGTTTTGTTGCATCCTTGGTGCCTTGATATAGCAGGGATTTTCTTTTTTAATGCTTCTGGGAATGGATTGAACAAAGACCAGGAGAAAGATAGCACAACCCAGGCTTTTTTTTTCTTTTTTTTTCTTCTAGGCTCATAAAAATGGAGGTCCTTTGCTCCTCCTCCACTTTCTTTTGCTTCTCTTCCACTTCTTTTAAAGGGTCACTTTGAATAATGGATGCTGTCTGCTCCCAGGCTGGAGCAGGATCGAGATTGCAGGCAAGCTCTGTGGGACTCAGCCTGATAAGGATCACAGATGCATTAGAGTTAAACAAACATGAGTCCTCATACAATTTGCTCCACTGTTTAGCTTAGCCTTGAAATAGAACATGTTAACGGTGTAATTGCAAATTGTTGATGCTGGTTTGTATTTTGGAGGCCAGAACTGAAATGGATCTAAACACAGAGTGCTGGCTTCTGCTCCCAATCCTGTCTGGCTTTCAGGCTGAGGTTGACTACTGGAATGGGATCACAATGGGGAAGGCCCTGGAAGACATGCCCCAGCCCATCACATCCTGGCTCAGCACAGGAATGGAGAGGGCACATCCTCACTGCACAGAATGTGGTGAAAAGAAAGCAGTATCCACAGTCTTGGATTCCACAGGATGCCGTGTTTGAACAGCCCATCAAACTTAACCTCAAACCAGTGGCTTGTGTGATGTTCTCAGAAAGCCCATGGGATCCTTTCCTCACCACTAACCATTAGAGGGAAGAACCAGAACCAATGAGGATGAGGAGGGAGTTTCAGATACAAATTAAGAAAATATTAGGACAAACAAAGCAAAACTTCTTAACTGTCAGAAGGAGGAGGAGGAGGAGGAAGAAGAGGAGGAGGAGGAGAAGGAGGAGAAGAAGGAGGAAGAGGAGGAGAAGCAGGAGAAGAAAAAGAGCAGGCTTCCTCAGTGGACCGTTGTCTTCACTGCAGCTCTTCATACAAAGTCTGCATGGCAGCTGGTTGGGGAGGATGTTCTTTCATTTGTTTGTTTTGTTTGCTGCTCTTTTGGTGCTGTTTGTGGTGTTCTGTGGCTTCTGAGCCCCTAACAGCTCTCGAATCCTGGTATTTGAGATGTCACTTTTAGGATTCTGTGTCATTTTTTCCCCCAGCTGCCATCAAAAAAGCATGAAGTCATGAAATAATGATAATAGAAATAGAGGTAACAAGGAAGAATGTGAGAAAAACTGATCCAGGAAGACCTGGGTTCGAGTCTCACCTGACCCTTATTAGCTATGTCCACATGCAAGTCACTTAATTTCTCTGAACTAAACTTTTTCTCCTGAGACAGTAGCCACGCTCATGAGTTCACAGGAGAGCATGAATGACTCTGTTTCCCCAAGGCTGCTCTCAGATACTTCTCTCCTGTACAAAGGGGAAATAAATCCAGCCAGTGCTGCTGTCATAAAAACAGCAGCCCACGTCTTGATCACAGCCATTCCCAAACCATGGGTTGTGAATTCCTATGGTGCCACAGAGTTATTACAAAGGAGTCCATGAATCCCTGTGCACCCCAAGCTTTGCCATTTGGACCTTCATGTAGCTCCAACAATATAGATCACATAACTCTGGGTAATGAATTGGCAAACAACCCTTCTGGAGACTGAATGAA
This sequence comes from Notamacropus eugenii, assembly GCF_028372415.1. NCBI lineage: Eukaryota > Metazoa > Chordata > Mammalia > Diprotodontia > Macropodidae > Notamacropus > Notamacropus eugenii. The sequence goes on from NC_092872.1 coordinate 757,621,853, forward strand.
TAACATGTCTCACACATCTATGCACACGGAATCTTCAGATGTACTGAGATGCCGCTGTGATTGAAAACATACAAATGCATTGAGGAATGTTACAGAATCCACGGGAGCTTTGGGTCATCCTACATTTTTTGCAATCAACAAAGTATAACTAATAAGTTAGAGAAGTTTTTTTTTTCAAATTTATTTTCAGTTCCAGATTCTCCCCCTTCTTTCTCCACCACCCATTGAGAAGGCAAGGAAAACAGAGTCTATTACAAATATATATAATAACAAAACCTGAATTCCATCATTGGCCATAGTTTGAGAAAAATAAAAAGGAAAGAAAGGGCAAAGGTTTCCGCTCCAGTCTGCCCTCTGAGTGCAGCAGACCTCTGGACTCTACATGGAACTAGATAGAATGTTTCTCCATGAGTCCTTGGGGATGGCCATTGTGCTAATCAATGGCTGATTCTTTCCTAGTTTATTATCCTGGAAACACTGTCATTTTAAAAATCATTCTCTTGCTGCTGCTAACTTCTTTCTGCATTGGTGCAGACAAATCTTCCTTGGTTTTTCTCAAGCCTTCCCTTTCATCATTTCTTACAGCACAATATTATTCCAACATATTCATATATCATAAGTGATATAGAGGAGGTTCTAGCATCTGGGAGTTGTAGATGAGGCATTCCCACAAAAGGCAGGATCAGAACTGAGTCTTGAAGGAAGAGAGGAATTCTAAAAGAGAAGTGAGGGAGGAGAGAACTCAGGCACTAGGAAAGCATTAATATGGAAGATGGATGAAGAAAAGGAAGGAGATCAATGTTGCTGGACCAGAGAGTACAGTATGAGAACACTGGCTAGCTAGGGAAGAGATTTAAAGAAAATGGGACTATCCTGAAGGCACCACACTGAGTTTACTGGGGACAGGAAGGGTGACAGTAATATCTGCCCATCTAAAAATCACTATAGCAGCAGAGTGGAGAATGAATTGGAGGAGAGAGAGAGACTAGAGGCATGGAAGTCAACGAGAAGACTGTCACAGTTATCTAGGCAAGTGATGAGATTTTGTTCATCCTTCATTTTCAAAAAGGACCAATGGCATTGCAGGGTGATGTCCTGAATTGCTTGAATTAGATTTGAGTGAGGCAGAGCTGTACAAAAGTCATCAGCTTCCTCACTCTTCCAGAGCCATTCAAGTCCAGTGGCGGGATGAAAGTCTGGATGACTGGAGCCTTTGATGTCTGACCAAGCTCTAAGCACTCCATGGTGCCTACTTCAGCCACCTTCATGGCCGATGAACAGATTCCTCTCATCCACCCATTCTCCCAGGGGAAGTCTTCACATGCTTGGAGTAGACATTCTCTAATTCACCAATGGGTTTATGGGTCCTTGGTTTAGCCTCAACCAAGTTTGGACCATCTGACAAGATAGTTTACAGGAGTGTAGCCATTGTACAAACTACAGCTGCTTGGAGCCACAGATGAGAGTTGGGTGAAGGTGGACACCAAAGCCATATAAGCACTCCTGAAAAGGGTTTGGTAAACCTTTATACCTGAGGTGCTAGTCCTTCCTGAACACCCCATATGCCCAAATGTGAGTAGAATGAAGCCAAGGAAAAGGAAAGGCAGGGGAGGAAAATGCAGTGAAGGGAAGGAAAAAGAAGGGAAGGGGAAGGAAGAAAAGGAAAGAAAAGAGAAAGGGATAAAAGGGGAGGGGATGGGAAAGAAGAAGAGGGAAGAAAATGTGTGTTTTCTTAAGTGTCTGCTATGTACCAGGATATAGACTTTACAAATATTGTCTCGATATGGGATAGATGTGCAAAATAAAGATATAAAACTGACATTTCATTAGATGGACCAGGTAGGAGATCACCTTGCCTTTCACTGAGTTGGTGCCCAATTAATGATGGCTGAATGAGATTGAATCAAGATAGAATTGAAATAGATAAGTCAAGATTAAACCAAGCTGGTGACTTGAATGCCACTGGTGTCACTGATGGAAGTGGAAAAGTTTGAAAGTGGGATGGATTTAGGGGAAAAAGAGTTAGTCAGTAGGACTCATGATATGGCAGGACTGACAGGGATCTTAGATGTCATCTTGTCAGAACAGGATTTTCCTTTCCCTTCTGTTTCGGTTCTATTGAGAACAATAAGGTCCAATGAAGAATAGGAACTTATTCAAGGTCATCTGGTTGGTTGGACATAGATGGTGAAATTTCAGCACTGGAGGGAATTGCCCAATACCATCCCACCTGAGACTCCCCTTGAACAAACTGATTCCACTTCTGCTCAGACTTCCAATGAGGGGAGTCCACCGCCTCTGAGGCAAACCAGTCTACTTTGGGGTCAGTTATTTCATGTCAGGGAATTGTTTTATTTTCCCCTAATATCTAGTCTAAATCTGCATCTTTGCAGCTTCTACCCCTCTGGGCTAGATACAACCAATATAATTTCTGTATATTAATGTCTGAGGTATTGAGGACAGCATTCATCATGCCTTTCCTTCTCAAAACCTATACCTCGAGCTGTCTCTTCTCCAACCTAAACATCCCCAGTTTTTTTGACAGATTGCTCAGATGACATGAACTCAAGGTCCCTTTACTATCCTTATTGACATTTTCTGTCCTACAATTCACTGACATGTTTAAATAATGACCCTCTCACCTAATACAGTCCTCCAGTTGAGTTCTGATGGAGGCAGAGTATAATGGGACTATGACGTCCTTATTCTTGGTAGCTTTCTTTTTGCAGTGAGATCTGAGATCACATCAATTTTAATGGCTTCCACATCAAGCTTCTGTATCACATTGAGCTTATGGTACACTCAGACGCTCAGATCTATTCTAAATAAACTGATGCCTAATAATGTTTTCCCCATATCAAACTCAATAAGTTGATATTTTAACCCAAGGATAAGTCTTTCCATTTATTCTTATTGAATTTCATTTCATTAGCTTCAGGACATTAGTTTCTGACCATGTCAACAGTGTCCTATCTCTCCCTCCCAGCTTAGTGTCATTGACCCATTTGATGAGCATGTCATCTACATCTTCATGCAAGTCATTGATAAGAATTCAAACAGCATAGATTCTTGGGGACTTCACTGGAGGCCTCCTGCTGGGTTAACATTGAACCACCAGCAACTACTCATGAAAAGACCATAGATTTAGTACTGGAGGGCCCCTTCGAGATAGATTCCAACCTCATTCACGGAGGGAAATCTGGGTCCTAGAAGTTCTGTTCACTCACCTAAGGTCACAAAGGCAAGATGTGAACTCAAGACCTCTGCCTTCAAATCCAGCTTCCTTTCCATTGCATCATTACATTGTGTCTCTTTGATTTTGGTATTCAGCTGACTTAGAAACCAAGAAATTGTATCAACATTTAGTCAAGTTGTGTCAAGCTCATAAAGCTCCCAAGTGCCCTCCACCAGATCAGAATGTGATTGGGGAATATTTAAGATAATAAATAAGAATACAAGAGAATACAGATAACATGAATGTGATTTTCTAAGTCCATATGCCCCCACAGGTTCTTTATGCCCACATTTTCACAAGTGCAGTAAGAGATCTTTTCTCAAATACTTTACCAAAATCTAGGCGAAACCTTTCTTTAGAATTCCCTTCACCTGCCAGTTTAGTAACCTGGTTAAAAAAGGGGAAATAGTGTTATTTCCTGACACACTGAATCATCTCCTTCTATTTCCACAGCTCCTATCTGGAGCCTTCCTTTGGGAGGGCCCCAATTGTGGAGAAAGTCGGGTGGGAAAAGAAGTCTTCCCCCAGAGAGGCCAAGGGGGTGACATCATCCTCGTGGGAGCATGTTGTGTAATGGAGAACTTCTCCCTGCCCCCTCCACTCCCACACTCATTGACAGCACTTTCCTTCCACCCTCCGAACATCTTGTTTGGACTCTGCTGTCTGAGTGTTGCCTCCCCCTTGGAATGAAAGTTCTTTGAGGGTAGGGCTTCTTCTTGTCTTCCTTCATACCTTCAGCTTTTAGTATAGCACCCAGCATGCAGTAGGTACTTAATAGATGCTTGTGGACTTGACCTACCTCACAGAGTTGTGTTAAATGAGATGCCACAGGCAGAGTGCCTATTATTCCCTTTGCCATCACTCTTGGCATTCTCTTCAACTTCATGTCAATAGGGTAAATCATGCCCCGGGTGTCGTTTTCCCATGCTGCCTGTGGCTGGTGTTTTTGTAGCCACTGAACATTTTCATAGACCTGACATGATTTATTTGACATGCATAGCACATCCAAAGAAAACCTGCCTCTTCATGTGGGCACCCTGGTGGCCTTTGGCATCCCTGGGACAGATGCCTCCTGCTCCTCTGTCCGAGGTTTTTGGTTCTGCCATTGGCCAGCTGCAGAGGCCAGCTGACCAGGGTCTCTGCCTGTTTACTTTGAGAGGAATTTAATCTGCATGCTACTGATCCATTTACACTTAACTCATCCCCATGTTTTACTAGAGCCAGTGAATGGCTTTTTTATGAGTCTCCTTCAGACCATTTTGCTTAGAAACAGGAAGTCATCTATTCCTCACTATAAACAACCCAATCTCCACACGCTTGATTTCCCCACTCAACTCTTGCTCAAGGTGTCCCAGCCCCACTACTCCCCAATCTGGGGGCCCACGAAGGAGGTGGGAGTGGGATGCAGGGCCCCTGGAGAAGGCTGTCCCTGCCTTGGAATGCTACCTCTCCTCAAGGCCAGGCAGCACACACACCTGGAACATGTCACCCCCTCCCCATGCGTCTACTTGTCCTCCTCTGGTTCATGAGTATTAATAGAAGGATAGAGACCCCAGTCGAGTGATTCCTGGCTGGAAGACAGACTCCCTGAGCTCCAGCCCAGAGCATGTCTTATGTAAGGCTTAATGCTGTGAATTCAGGCAGGAAGCGAGATTTATCCTTCTGGGAAGCTTTTGGCATTGGCCTCCATCAAGGCACACTGACTCTCTATGCTCCCTCCAGATATCCCCAGCCCCTGCTTTTTGCCCAAACTAAGGCAAACAGAGAGCCTTCGAAGATGTCTGAACCTCTAGGAGCTGCCTCGTTTGACCCGACATTAGACAGACAGCCACACACTCTAGGCCAGGATGCCTGGAGAAGCCTCTCATACATTTTCTTGTACATCTCGGGTCCTTCAACTGTGATTTGGGAGTGAAGTGAGCTTGGGCAAATGCCAGTCCACAAACACAGGAGAACTAGAGGTCTGTACTCAATAGCTGAATGAGCAAATGAGAAGCCATGGTGGACCGTCAATATTCTGATAGCCCTCTCTGGGCCTTGGTAACACCTGTGGGTTAAGGAGGTCAGCTTTTCACAAGAAGTTCAGTTTCAGTTATAGGGACAAGGGGCTGCAGAGCAAACCTCAGGAGGATGAATGAGCCATTGAGAACAAGGCGGCCTCCCGGAGACTATTAACAGGGAGCTGGAACAGCTCCGATATCTCTGTGGGGCGAGCTCCTTGTATGGCCAATGGCAGCCGGGCTTGGAAGCCTGGCAGCTTCTTTTTCATGACCTTGTTTCCAACATACCTTTCTTTTCTTTTACGATTTTCACTGCACTTAAACTGGGCAGTGAAAGTCGAGTGGCTTGGTCTTAAGCCCACTTTTTGGTCCTGGGACACAATGCTATAGTGTTTACATGAGAGAAGTGTGCTCAGAGCTGAGAGAAACAGGGCAACATTTCCGTTCACATCTGGCTTTGCTTATTTGTACAAAATATTCAGTTATTAATGGGCTATTAATATTAGACTGCTTCTTTCTTTATGTTCAGTCTGGGGTTCTCAAACACTAAGGGTGATGGAGAAGAATCTCAGAAAATTGCCAAGTCACATCAGCAGCCTGGGAAGAAGCTGAGAGTCGAGATCAGAACCATCCCAGACTTCAATTTCAGGTCAATTGAGATAGGTAGGGAGGCAACCATGGCATGCAAGATGCTGGGAGGAAGGAGCCTTGAATAGACACAAGACAGATCACACAACACTCATCTCCGCTTCTATAGGTTGTAGGTGTCTGTGGGATATTCCAGGTAGACATGCCCAGAAGGCAGCTGGGAACATGGGTCTGGGATTCTGAAAAGAAATCAGAGCTGAATGTATAGACTTTGTAGTTATCTTACAGAGATGATAATAGAGCCAATAGGAGCTTACCAAGAGGGGATGCAGAGAGAAGAAAGAGGAAGGGAAACAAGCATTTTATTAAATGCCTACTACGCACCAGGCATTGTAAAAAGTGCTCTACAATTGTGATATCATTTGATCCTCCCAATAACCCCAGAATGTAAGTGATATGATAATCCCATTTTATGATTGAGGAAATTGAGGCAGACAGAGGTTAAACAACTTGCTCAGGGTCACACAGCAAGTACATATCCAAGACCAGATTTGAATTCAGGTCTTCTTGACTTCAGGTCCAGTGCTCTATCCATTGCAGCTATTGGGATTGGTCCAAGGTTGACCCTTGGGGAAAATGTACAGTTAGTTGTCATGTCATGGATGAAAATTCAGCAAAGGGAACTTACGTAGAGTGGTCAGACATGTAGGAAGAGAACCAGGAGAGAGCATCATCTCAGCAACCCAGAGATGGGGATGGCCAACCCTGACGGAAGATATAGAGAAGTCAAGTGGCCTAAAAATGGGTCATTGGGGTTAACATGACTGGAAACCTTCCAGAGAAGAGATCTGAGCAGGGCAGCATCTGGGTGAAGGAGAAATAAGAAGTCTGAGGAGAGATACAAAGGTTTGAAATGCCACTGCGTAAAATGGGTGTCAGATGCCAGAGTGGACTATCCTTAGAAGTGACAGGCTAGGGCAATGTTTTAACTATCATCTCTGCGAAGCTTGCTGCCAGGTGTATACATCCAGTCCTAATTTAGTCCCATCCACTTTACCAACTGCCCATTGGACATTTCCAATAGTATGCCTATGGTTCTTCCAAGCTCAACATGTCCAAAGGAGAGTTTATCATCTGTACCTAGGACATTTGTTGTTCACTCCTGTGTGACTTTCTGTGACCCCATTTGGGGTTTTCTTGGCAGAGATGCTGGAGTGGTTTGCCATTTCCTTCTCCAGTTCATTTTACAGATAAGGAAACTGAGGCAAACATGGTTAAGCAACTTGCCCAAGGTCACACAGCTAGTAAGTATCTGAGGCCAAATTTGAACTCAGGAAGATGAGGCTTCTTGAACCCAGGCCTGAGTTAGGTACTCACTAGTTTGGAGGGGTGTTATGGGGAGGGGAAGTCTTATTCAGATCTGCGGTAGACAAGATGACCCCTGAGGTCCTTCCCAGTTTGAAGAATCTGTGATTCTATGCCCAAGGAGTATCAAAACTCCAATCAGAGTCTCATCCCAAAGTTTTCAGGGTTGTAACATGTGTACACACACACACACACACACACATACACACACACACACACACACACACACACAGTGTCGGAACACAGCCCATAGCCCAGGGCACTAAGGTTCCCTTAGGGGAAGGAATTCAATCCCATTCCTCTCTGCTCCGCTGACCTCCAGCTGCTCCACTCTCTGGGATCTCAGGGCACTTTCGCCATCCCATCTTTCCCAGCCCAAATTGGTGGTGTGAGGGGTAGCTCTCATGTTTTTCACTCATTGTAGAATCTATGATCTCCAGAAAGGATGTCCCTCGCTGGGCACAGTAACATAATCCGGCCTGTGTGGAGGAGGAAACTTCAGTGATAGATATGGCTTTGTTATTAAAAGTGAGCTCCCGCTCTCCTTGGCAGTGGAAAATTGTGACCCAGGCTAACATATCTTCCCATTGTTTATAACTTGTGGAAAGTCAACACTCAGGGTCTCTGGGTCACACAGTAGGACCTACATTTGTTTTGGCCGCATGCAATTTATGGAACAGTAAGAAACAATAAAACATGAACTCACCAGTGTTTTCTTACCTAAAAAAAACATGGAACTTGTAAAATCAGGGAGATGATGATGATAAAGGAGAAGACAGTCACTTAAAAGGTTGGAGCTAATATTCTCGCATTCTTCAGAGCCTGTTCATGGTGGTGGCCCATCTCTGGGGCTCCTGTGTCCTGGACATCAGGAGATAGAAGGAATGCTATTTCAATCAGCAATGAGGGAGCTAATCTTGGGGACCTGACATGGGCCCCCCAAAGTCAGCTTTCCTTCAGCTTCAGTGGATCATCCTCTCCCAAGGGAAGGGAGAGAAAAGACCACCCTTGCAGAGAGGTCTGGAGAAAGACCTATAGCAACATGCTTTAGGGGTCCTATTGTTTACAATTCTACACACAACAAGAATTTATTAAATTCTTTGTGTGCCAGTCTGCCCCAGGGTTTCTGTGATGTTGCTTTCTCTTAGTTCACCTTTTCAGTCTTCTTTTCTGGGTACCTTGTGAGGAGGGGGCTCCCACCCCTTCATCATGGTTGTGATCAAAGCTATCTTACATTCTCCTGGGCCAGGTATTATGTTGATATCTGAATATACAAAGACATTAATAAAACAGTTCTTTCCTGTTCTCAAAGAGACCATAGTCTACTAGGTAAACAAAATGGCGTCTGGCAAACACAAGTTGGTGATAGGGAGTCAATGAGGATTATGAGGAGAAAGGGGACAGATGAACTTTTGGATAATCATGTTGGCAGCTAAGTGGAGGATGTGGTAGAGTGGAGAGGGGCTTGAGACAGGAAGATCAATGAAGAAGCCTTTGTAATAGTCTAGAGTCAAAAGATGATGATGAAGGTCTGAATGAGGGTGGATCTAAAGTTTGCCTACTGGGAGGTTCTAGTTCCTTGTTTCAGAGACACAGTTAATAGGAAGCCAGACCTTCTTTCCATGGTAGAATATTCCTTCTCCTGATAGGAACCTGCTACCAAAGTACATAAGAGCCAAGTCATGGAATTCTTAAGGGAAGAGAATCGCGAAACGTGAGTGCCAGGCTCAGACCACCCATCTGTGTCTTCAGATGGTCACTGGCCCCTGCTCTGCTGCACAATCAGAATTTTGGGGGAAAATTTAATAGCACCGTCCAAGAAGAAAGAGAAGGAATACCCCTTCTCTTTTTGGTTTCACTCCACTAGCAGAGGAGTTAAGCCTGGAGTCACTTAAGGAATATTGGTAGACCTGCATTGGTGACTGAGCCTGGGCCAAAGGAAAGACCTTCTTCCATCAGCCAGCTAGGTAAGACAGCAAGGACATGGCCCAGAGGTTCTCTTGGGTCTTTCGTTTGCTATCGTTTTTTTTACCCATTCTCAATTCTGAAATACCTTTTGGGCTATTTCTCAATTATTCAGAAAGACAGAGTTCTCAGGGAAAGGACAGGCTCCTCCTCTATGCCCACCTGGTCAGACCTCATCCTCAGGCAGAGGTTGGATGATCACTGTATGAACTGACCTTTGTCACCTTTCCAGTCTCCTTCATCTCTCACATTCAGAATTCTGGGATCACAAAAGTAGATTTGGGCTAACTCTCAGGGAGCTCCAAACAATGGTAGCCTACAGCTCTAGTGGCATCCTTCTGGGCAGAGGCCATCAAGGAAAGTCTGGATGCCCCTTGTCTGGAAGGGAACCACAATTTGGCCTGTACTGGGTTGTGGGGCTTTGGAAGAGCCTCCTACTTTTAAGTCTACCCAGGCCACCCCACCCCAAGAGGTGCCCACATCACACATGTAAGGGATAGCTTTCTCTAGTAGACTGAATCTCAGCACTGTCCCCTGCCATGAACCACTCTAATTTCTCTTATCTTAAGCTGTCATCGGTTCCACAGTGTCCTAGAAAGGAGTCAGGCTTCCTCAGCAGGTGTGTCCTTGTCCTCACCAGTGCCTACCTGGGAAGATGGCTTCCCTCCTCTGTGCATACATGGAGACCATGTTTTCCAGGAGATAGGGAATATTTAATCCTTCTTTGTATGTCCAGTGCTAAACATGGTGCCTGGCACAGAATCGGTGCTCAACTTGACTGTTTCCATCCAAAAGAAGAGGAGTCTGACTCAAGTGACCTTTCCTTGGTCCTGCAGCATTCCAAGTCTCCATATTCATGGGCTGCAGTGTGCTAAGAGTCAGGCACTGATTCTCTTCTGGGCCCTGGGCCAGGCACCAAAGGGTGCTAGAAAAATATTATTAGATGATGAACTCTGATGCGGCCATTTGATTCACCAAGCCATGTCTGTAAATCAGAACTTGGAAATTTGTGTCATCATGTTCCTCTTTCTTTCATGAGTGTCTTCAAAGAGAAACTAGGTGCTTGACAGGCAGAACCCTTCAGTGGTCAGGCCTGGGTCCTGAGGATGCTGGGGCTGGGAAGATGATGTCTATTTGTATATGTCTCAATCTCTTTGCAGGATCAAAGAGAAGCCGTGGAGAGAATGAATGAAGCTGGACAGCAGAGGACCTTATCAGCCAGCTTGGCTTCATCACAAACCTTGAGGTTTCCTCCCCACACCTCACACTCTTCTCCTCCTTGGAATGACCCCTGTCACTTGCCTCCTGAGTGTAGCAGCCAAAGGCCTGGCAGATGTGGGCAGGGGGTTGGAGGGATGGAGCCCTCCGGCCCACAAACACCCCTTCTCCAGCCATCCTTGCCCCTCTGCTCTGTCATGACTGGATTCTCCCCAGCTCTGCACAGGAGATTTTCACTGTGTGGATTCCAAACATTTGTCTTTAATTGACTGATATTTCATTGGAGCTCGGAGTTTGTCCGTCCAACGGGGCAGGACCCGCTCATCCAGGCCTGCTCCTGCTTTGCAACTCTTGTCCGTGCTGTTGGTATTTTCATGAACATTTTCCCCCAATGGTAATATTTTTGTGGTATTTTATTCATTTTTAGTATATATTTATATACCATATAATATGGTTGTTTCCAAGGGAAACACTTTGATTTAACATTATACCTTTTCCCTCAAATATCCTCCCCTCTTTCTGATATCTTGAGATTCGGTCCCTTATTCCCCTCCCAGCCATATTGTCTCTACCATAAACCTCCTCTGTCTACACCTTGTCCAGTCTAGCTGCTCTTTTCATTTTTCATTTTGTTAGCTTTACTTCTCCTATCACATTAAAGATAGTCCTAAGTCAAGGGATGGAGGCCACACTGTCATCAATGGAGAAAAGCACACTGGCAGATGTTTTTCCACTTTTTATTTCTTATTGGTCCTTTTCTCACTTCATCCTTAAATGTCCCCACGATGATCTGGCTTCATGGAGTCTCTTCTAACTTCCTATAAAGTTGTTCCCCTTCTTCTTAGTTTAAGAGATGTTATGGCTCATAATCTTCCACTATCTCAATCTCTAACACCTGTTGTAATTACTACTAAAGGGGAAAATAGTAATAATTATGAATCAGAGAAATCTAAGATTGAAACAGACACATGCGTTGAGTATGGGCCAGGCATCTGGCCTCATTTCCCCACACGGCTATGCCCAGGAGACACCTTAAGGATGCACTGAAATTAAATTCCCTGGATGCCATCAGTGATCAGAGACAGCCCTTTACCTCTCAAGGTTATCCGTAGACTTTTGGAGAGTCCTAACTGTCTTGAGGAGTTTCCTAGATCTCCTCCCAGTGTGCTGAATATCATAGGTGATTAAGATATGCTGGTTAACTTGATACATACTGTGGTGAAATCTACCCTTTTGCTACCTCCTCTCTGAGACCAAGGAGAACAATCTTGGTGCAGTCCCTCTCTGTAATGGCCCTTGAAGTCTTTGAATGCATCTCTCACGTCCCCAAGCCAGACAGCCCCATTCCTTTCAACCTATTCACACTGGGCATACTCTAGAGGTCCTTGCCCATCCTTGTTCCCTCATTTGATTGTATTTAGTGCTACCTACCCCAAGACTTCATTTTCTCCTCTTCTGAAGTTGTCTTTGGCTAGGGGCGTTGTGGTGTGAAGGTGACTGACCCTGAACTCTGAGGATTGGACAAGGGAGCACAGGGTCTGACCAGTCCCACAAAGTTGGGAAGGCTTTTTGTACAGATCCACTGACTGATCCCATGCCTGTTATCTGAGGACTAGCTGTGCCATATCATGGAGAGGCTTATCACTAGGGGGTAAACCACTGGATCATGGATTTGTTTTCAGCCTTAGTAACTCATGAATCAATTAAATTATAAAAGTACCTCCTTTGAACTGGGTACTGCTTTATGCACAGGGGGAGAAACAGGAGGGCATGAGTTTTGTACCATGCGGTTAATACTCACCCTGTAAGCAATCATGAACCCAGGAAGTGCCATTAGCAGAGTAATTCAAATCATAGCCCCATCTGGCTTACTAGGCCTTTTATATGGGAGCTGAGGAAAAACCTAGGAATCAATAGGTTTTAGTGCTGGCATAAGAAAAGGACAAGGTTCGCAAAGAATCTGATGCATGAAATTTGTAAAAGAGAAACTGTTCTGATCACATCTTCAATGTACCAAAGTGGAGGAGGAAGACAGAAGGAAGAGAGTGGCTCCCTGGATGCAGAAAGGCTCTTGGACTCAGATGGGGGAGCTAAAAAGGGCTTTAGGCATTACCTGGTCCAATGTCCTCATTCTATAGGAGCCTCAGAAGGCCACGTGGTTTGGTCAAGGGAATAAGAGTTGGGGTCCCAACCCAGATGACCAGACTCACAAGCCTGGACTTGCTCCACTCCACTGGGTTTGAGGAGCCTCAGGAAGGAGGATCTACATGGTCACTGATAAGCACTTGTGCCTTTTTATAATGTCAAAAGTCATCCATCATGTGCCTACTGAAGCAGGGTCATGTGCCAGGCTTGGAAATGCAAAGACAAAGAAACCAAAATTAACTAAAAGAGTCCTTAGCATTGTGGGGTCCTCTCCCCAGTCCAACTCTGTGTAGCTGGGCTAGCTTTCCCTTGCCCAGGCTCTACACCTATCTCATTGCTTCACTGAAACCCAGAAAGGAGTGACTTGCTTAGGTTAGCCATCAGGGAAGGGAAGAGCCCTGTGACCCCCATTCCTCCTACCCTCAGTTCAGCACCTGCCCACTCAGGTATTGGAAGCATGCTTCAAGTAGAGCTATTCCAAGACCTCAGCCTGATCACTGGACACTGGGAGGTACAGTGCCAGGGTCTCTCCCCCAAGCCTTTGTTTTGTTTTGTAAAGGTTCAAATTCCAATGCATCAGAAGCGATCTTTTCTGGGCTTTCCACTTTTTTGCCACTTGACTTGTAGCTTGCTAGTTCCCTTTTATACAGGCTGGCAGAAAATGAAGGTGCAAGGCACCAGAGAGCTGATCCTACCCTGAGGGCAATCAGTGTGTCTAACTGTTCTGTATTCAAAGGCCCGGAGCCCGCAATGTTGCTTTACCCTCAGAGGAACTCGGATAACCCATCATTGCCTTTTTATCTGGGACTCGACATTCACACCAGTGAGCCTGGTCAAATGTCATCATACCAGAGGAGCGAAGGGCATCGCCCCCAGAGCTGACAGGGCAGTTTGGTGGCACAGACAGGATTCAAGATTGGGAGTTAGGACAGTGACATGGGTTGAATCTTTCCTCAAACACTCAGAGGCTGTGTGACCCTGGGAAAATCCCTTTACTGCTCTGGGTCTTGGCATCCTCAGCCATAAAACCGGGAGGTCAGATGCCATGGTTAGTTCTAAATCTATGATCCTTGGATATCCAGCAGCATTCCACCTAGGATGAAGCTCATAGCAGGTTAAACAGATAAAAAAATCTCTCGGCCCATTCACTCAGGTCTCCAAAATTCATGATTTCAGGCTCACAGAGCTCAGCTCCTGAAGGGAAGGGACTGATTTATTTTTTTCCTTCTATTTCCAGCCCATGACCCAAGACCTGATACTGGGCCATGACTAGATGATAAAAGCTCCCTGGAGGCAGCCCTTAGGGAGGACCTGGGGAGAGATCTCCTCCATCCACATGTTGGGCTGAGTGTGGTCCTGAGATTTCCCACACCCTGTGATGGAGGCTTCTCAGGACTGCCTTGCACAGACGGGGATAGGACAAGAGGAAGTTCAAGCCCAGTTTCTGTTCTGCAGCATAGGGGTCTTCTATGGAGATGTGGACCAGAGCAGGCGGAGCTGATTCGCAGCCTAGAGACTCTTAGTTAGAGAAACACTGGAGGATGAGAGGGGAGACCAATGACTTTATGTCCCTCAAAGGTCCACAGAGTGGCTCTCTCCCAATGCTCTTTTCAGGTAAGCCATGGAAATAGCTATACTCCCACTTTCCAGATGAGCAAACTGAGGCTTATAGAAGGGATCACTTAGGGAGCAAACGGCAAAGCTGGGATTTTAGCCCAAGACTTCTGCCTCCAATCTTTTCTATCCCACCACAGCTGGACAGTTAGTACATATCCATGCACACACACAAAGGAGCACGCATATGCATGTACAGTTTGAAAAAGCAAATATGAATATGCCTTAATTGTTTTGTTAGGCTAGTCAAGATTAATTAGGAGTCTGAAAGAAAAACAAATATTAGAAACTGCTGTGCTTCACTCGGGGCCCCCCTCCCTGTGTACTGGGGTCTCTGCTTTATTTTGGCCGAGAGTGGGAGTTTATAATTTTCCAGGAGAGAACACTCTCTGACCTCCCGGGTTCGAGTTTGAAATTGAGCCTCTGTCTTTGGGGGTTCAAGGCGGTTTCTGGCTCATAGTAGGATATGATTTCCCAACTCTAAGAAAAATGCTTACAATGCCTTCCCCAAGGAGCCCAGGGGGGATTCTGGCCGTAGAGAAAGTCAGGCTATTTGGATGAGGTACAAGAAAGGAGAGAGGACCTTTGGTGAGTTTTTCCTTGAAATGTCAGTGTTCAAAAGGTGCCAGTGACAGCCAGTCCACCAGCACTTTGGAAAGTGGTGTCTGTCTGTCTCATGATGACAGGCATGGAAATGCAGTGGCTCACATTGGCTTGCAGAGAGATTGTCTCCCAACAGTGCAGGGAAGTAGAGAGCATGGGGATTCTCATCTCCATTTTGTGAACACCAAAACTAAGACTTGGAAAAGGGAAGAGACTTCCCTGAGGACCACCAGCCTGTGAGGGTCAGAGATATCTGTCCAACACTCGGTATGTGCACTGCCAGCATCCCCCTGGTCATGGCAGGTCTGGAAGGAGTCCCTTCACCTGGCACCCTGCAGGTCTGCAGTACAAAGCTGGGGCTAGCGCAAGATTTATTTGCTCCAATTCTGATGCCCCTGGGCCGTGGTACCCCAGAGTCACACATGATAAATATGCCCACATGCCAGAATGGAAGCAAGTGGGAGAGGCCAGCTCCCCCAGTGTCTGTCCACTCTACCCCAAAACTCTGTCATCCAAGATACTCCTCTGTCTGACTTCTCCTTATCTGGACACTTGGAGACACCTGGGGGTTTACTGAACCATAACCTGTGCATGGAAGTCTGAATCAGAATTATAGAATTCCTAGGCAGGACTCAGTGTCCAGCAATGAGATGTCAGAGCATTGTGGACAGAACACTGACTCAGCAGACCCTGGCTTCTAATCCCATCTTGGCTTCTCACTACCCATGTCACATGGGGAAAACCCTTTTCCTTAGAGGGCCTCAGTTTCTCACTGTGCTGAAGGAGAGGAAAAGTTCCCCAGGCTCTGCATCTCATGGGCTGAGACCCTCAGGGACTACATCGATTGCTCTGGGCAAATATCTTTCTTCTCTGAAAACTGGAAGGATTGGACTAATTGATCCGTAAACTCCCTTCCATTCCCCCCATCAGTCAGCCTCTGAATTTCTGAGTGTGGTGGGCACCTGGGCCACCATGATGAAGCATCCCAGTTAGTGATATCTCAAGTCAGCTTTCCCACCCAGGTCCCTCCCTCATCCTCCCCCACCTACTCAAACAAACCTCGATGTTTTTTCCTCTCCCACCCTCTGCCCCCAAGAAGAACAATCCAGAGCTTGTTCACATGGGGTGAATTTGTTCTGAAAATTCTGTTTGCTTTGCATCTCCACTG
The DNA here is from genome assembly GCF_028372415.1 of Notamacropus eugenii. Lineage (NCBI taxonomy): Eukaryota > Metazoa > Chordata > Mammalia > Diprotodontia > Macropodidae > Notamacropus > Notamacropus eugenii. The sequence continues at coordinate 757,637,754 of NC_092872.1, forward strand.
GGCTAGGCCCAGCAGGTCGACATTCCCGGAGGTTCTGGGGGTCACCCCTCCCACTGCCTCCAGGACCCCTCTTCCTGTGAGCCCTCCCCAAAGAATGCAAGCTGGTTCACAGAGCCCAGTGAATGGGGGCAGAAGGCATGCCAGGAAGGAGCAGTGCCTCCACAGCTGTTGGTGCTGGGAAAGGGCCTCTCTGTGAGTTCTCATATGAGAGTCTGGAGGGTCTCCTGAAGGTGACTGGGTCTCCTCACCTCCTCTGATCCCATAGGAGTGTGAGGCTGTGTGGACAGAGGGGAGCCTTGGCACCTTAAACCCTGTGCTGGACACACTGTACATTAACCCTGCCTAGTCATGTCATTTGGGAAGGACATAGATTTAGAGCCCAAAGGGACTTTAGAGGCCACTAACTGTACCCTCTAATGTTCCTGAGGAAATTGAGGTACAGGGAGGTAGAAAGGCTTCCCCCAACTCACACAGGCTGGTAAGTCAGACTCTAGGGAGTCCACCATCTAATAGAGTCCTGGCTTCACAGGGCATGGGCTCTCTATTTCTCCATTCCACCAGGGTTTATTTAGTTCACAAAAGCTGTGCTAGGGCTGGAAATACCACGAGGACAAAAATAGTCCCTGCCCTCTTTGGTCTTGGCTAGAGGAAGTAGTAACTCAACATGGAGAGAAACAGGGCACTCCCAAGTGGGAAAACTGTCCACCAGTGCAGGTGGGTGCTCTTTCTGCAACCTGGAGTCTTGCAGTTTTCTGGGACATTGGGAGATTATGACTTACCCAGGGTCACACAGCCAGGATGTGTTGGCAACAGGACTTGAACCCTGGACAAATTTTTAGTCACGTTGCCTCCAATATCTCTCTCTCTCTCTTTCTCTCTCTCTCTCTCTCCCTCTCTCTCTCTCTGTCTCTGTCTCTGTCTCTCTCTCTCTCTCTCTCTCTCTGTCTCTGTCTCTCTCTCTCTCTCTCTCTGTCTCTCTGTTTCTATCTCTCTTTCCCCTCTCTCATTGTCTCCCCACATATACACATGTACACATCATACATAAATTTGATTTTCATATATAATATATAATGAAGACAACCACATATCTACATTCATGCATGTATACACATATGTACACATGTGTTAACCTATGTGCATAGCTATTTCTACATATATACGTGTGTATAATACATAGACACACAGAGTCAATACAAAGTCCTGCAGGAAAGGACTTGGGGGTTGGAGGGGGCATCAAGGAAGGCCCCTGGAAGCCTCGCCCTGAGTCTAGGGAGCTCCCAGCCCTTCTAAACCTCAGGACATGGACTGGGGGAGAGGCTGCCTCCTGAAGGAGAAATTAGTCCCTAACTCCCCAGGGCTCATAGTCCAACAGCAGAGAGAACACACCACATGCAATGACCTCTGGACAGCATTGGTTTGTGGTACTCTGTGGGGTGGAGCTCATGCTCTGGGGGCTGTGGAGGGTAGTATGGGAAAGGCCTCCTCTGAAGGTGAGATTTGGGCCGGGGCTGAAAGGAAGTCAGAAGGTGGAAGGAGGTGGGGAGAGCATTCTAGGGATGTGTGTGTATGTGCATGTGTGTGTATGTATGTGTGTGTATATGTGTATGGTATATGGTATGTGTGCATGAGTATGTGTGCTGAATCTGTGTCTCTGAGTATGTATGTGTGTTTGTGTGTGTGTGTCTATGTGTGCGTGTATGTGTGATTATGGGTGAATGTGTGGTGCATCATGTATGTATGTGGTGGGTATGTGTATGTGTGTGGTATCTGTCTGTGAGGGTGTGTGTGTGGTGTATGTATATGTATATATGTATGTATATAGGAAGCGGTGGCACAGTCACTTCAAAGACACAAAGTCTGGAGGTAGAGTTTAATATGCAATGAGTAGCTGGCAGACCAAAGTCCCTGGGCCACAGAGTATGGGTTTGGGGGTGGTGGAATAGGGGGCAAGTATAAGAAGATTGGACAGGTGGGAAGGGGCCAGGTTATGGAGGACTTTAAAATCCAATCAGAGGGTTTTGTCTTTGATCCTGCAGGCCTTAGGGAGCCACAGGAGTTTACTAAATGGAGAGGGGCTTGGGAGGATCAGAGCTGCACTTTGGTGACTGGGTGGAGGATAGGTGCAAGCAGGAAGAGACCTAAGGCTGGCAGACATCCTCTCTGTGTCTATGGCAACAATCCAGGTGTGAGGTGAAGGTCTGTCCCAGGGCAGAGCAGTGGCAGAGGAGAGACTTGGCACCAGGTTGGTTATGGAGGTGAGAGTATGAGGAGTCCAATCTGACCCCAAGGTTGAGGGCCTGGGGCACTGGGAGGATGGTGGTCCCCTAATGGTCATGGGGGAGTTAGGAAGGAAGGAGGGTTTGAGGGGGAATGTAAGGAGTTCAGCTTCCAATAGGATGACTTTGAGATGTACTAGAGGAATCACTCAGTTGGATGCAAGACAAAAGGTCAGTCAGGAGGGGAGGTGAGATCTGAGATTATCTGAATCAGGATTACCATTGACCCTGTGGCAGGGTCACCATGGCAGAGAAGATGGAAGAGAAAAGCCAACGGCCCAGCTGGAGCCCTTGGGAGGAGCTCTGGTGAGTAGGCAGATTTGGAATCAGGACTTGGGTTCAACCAGCCCCTTCTTCATCAGTTGTGTGAGACTGGGCAAAACCCTTCCTCCTCCAAAGCTAGGCTTCCTGTCTGGGTAATAAGGGCGCTAAACTCGGACATCTCCAACGTGTCTCCCAGCTCTGCTGCACCATGTTCCTTCCAGCTTTGGTAATCTCCATCCTAAGATCCCCTTTGGCTCTCACTTTTGGCTCTCCCCTTTGATTTTCCAAGTCCATAGAAGGATTTGGAAGGAAGACTGTTTTCAGTGCATGCTAAGTCAATAAAATGCATTAAAGGCTGGCCCACCTTGGTTCTGCCATTAATGAGTGCATCCCTTTCTCTGGCTCAATTTCCTTGTTGGTACAAGCAGCATGATGTGAGATGGTCTCTCAGGATGCTTCCTGCTCTAAGGTTCTAGTCAGGAATCATTCATTCATTCCTCTCTGGTATGGTCAACAACCTGTTCCTAGAAAGAGAAGTAGCAATGACATTGCAGACAGAGAGCTGACCTGCAACACCAGGAGGACTGGGATTGAGTCTTATCTCTCACATAGACTGTTGCTGTGACTGTGGATAAATCACTAAATAGTATGGTATTTTCTGGATGGTATTTCTATTAAGAAGTCATCATGGATAACATTATACATCATCAAGCTCATGGTTCCCCAAGCAGGCCCAAGCAGGTAAAGGGGTGATAGATTGGCACATTCATGTCTGAGCTAAGATTCCCCCTCAGGCCCATATGCACGGTCATTTCCCTGAAGCCCAGGTGGATGATGGATTTCAGGGTTCAGCTTTAGGGGAGCAATATGACAGAGTCCCAAAGAGCCCACTGGTGCTTGTACCCCTGGCACACTGCAAGGTGTTGTGGACCAAACATCTGGAAAATGCCAGAGTGGGGGGAAGTCTTGTCAATACCAATCTGAGAAGATGTCTCCAATTCTATGTAAGAACAGAAAGGCCCTCTGACAGGAGGGAAAACCAGAGAACTTGGAGCCAGGAGAGCTGGGATCAAGTATAGCACCATTGCTAACTAGGGGACCTATCCCTATCTGTGAAAAGGACTCAGTTTCCTCATCTACAAAATGAGGATGATAATCTCCAGGACCAATTCTAAGAATCAGAATTTGAGACAATGTGTATGAAGTCCTTTGTGAACTGTGAAGCCTTCTAGGGATGTTGGTTATTGACTTTGAAAAGCCCATGTTTTTAGGGGATGGTCCCCCTTAAAGTCTAAGGTCAGGAGGGTAGGCAGGCTAGTGTGTGCTCAGGGAGAGATGTGGAGTTGAAAATTCCCAGGGTCCTCCATTGGAAACTCCCCTCCCCATTGTATTTAATTGCCCAGGAGCCCTACTAAGTTCAGGGCAAAGTGGGCCCCTGCTGTATGTAGTACAGTTGCTAGCAGCCTCTGCTAAGAAGAGGTGCTGGTCCCAGCCTCTGGAGAAAGGCTCCTTGGGTGGTGGTTTCTGTTTTTTAAAAGAATGGCCCATGAGCAACTTTTGGGCTTGCTTCACTATGGCCTTCCACCCTGCTCATGATGACCCCCACCCTCCATCTCTCTTTCTCAGCCAAGAAGAGTCATTCATCTCTCCTTGGGATCTCCACTTCCCCTTTATTCATTCTCCTCTTAACCCTCTGCAGTCTGGCTTCTGATCTCCTCATTCCTCTAACCACCACAGCATCCATACGTGGAACCATCAGCTACAGCAAATGGAAGTGCTGATTGCTGTGGATAAGTTCATTTACCTTGGTAGTGTACTTTCCAGGAATGGAAACATTGAAAATGAGGTTGACAAATGCATTATCAGAGCTAGCTCAGTGTAGGGAGGCTCCGAAGGAAAGAGTAGGAGAGAAGCGATATTAGATGAACTACCAAACTGAGCTGCTGTGCTGACCTCGTTGTCATATGCTTGTGAAACATGGACTGTGTACAAACACCAGGCCAGGAAACTGGAGAAATCACACAGGGCCCGCGCTCATATGGAGGTCAGAGGAGGCGATACAAGGACACTCTCAAGGTCTCTCTCAAGAGCTTTGGAATTAACTATGTGACATGGAAAACACTGGCTCAGGACCTCTCAGCATGATGCACCCACATCTGAGAAGGTACTGTGCTCTGTGAGCACAGAATTGAAACAACTCAAAGGAAAAGCAAACTTGGAGTATCCACCCCGAATATTCACGTGGACTATCTGTGCCCACCCTGTGCTAGAGCATTTTAAGCTTGTTTTGGTCTGATCAGCCGCAGTTGGACACATTGTAACTTGACTCTAGCATAGTGATGCCATTTTGGTCCTCTTTAAAAACAAAAGAGAACTACTGACTGACCAACCAACTAACCCCTGGCACTGCCCTCTCCAAGGTCCCCGAGGTCCCAAAGACCCCATTCCTCAAATCCAAGGACCTTTCTCAGTGTCAAGCTTTGGGGGCTCAGTGGTGGGGGGGGAGGGGGTATCAGTGGTGCTGATTTTACTCATCATACCTTTTCAGGAAATAGGACATACCCTTTGTAAAAGCTAATTGGTGCTAATTGGCTAATCAATATTGGTTAGATATAAGTGGCCAGATGAAGTGGAGGAGCCCATCCTTGAAGCAGTGCTAGAAAATCTAGCCCCCTTGGGTTTGCCCCAGAGCCAAGAAGTCAAGTATTCAGTCACCCTCCAGGGACCCAGTCTGCCAGTGAATACAGGCTGGGCAAGGGAGATCAGAAGTTCTCCAGGAAAGAGACCACAGTGAAACTGCTCCTGCCCCCAGGACAGTATCTTCTACCTGCAAAATTCATGGACTTGGAAGTGCACGTGGGTCTGGCCAGTGTCATGCATCAGTGGCATTCCACCATCTCCGTTGGAATGTGTGCATTCCTGCCTGTGTCTCAACCTGGTCCTCTCTCCCCAGCCCTGAGAAGGCTCACCTTTTCCCCTGACTTGGCCCATACAGAGATACTCAATAAGTGTTGCTTGTTTAGAATGGTGTTCTCACTGAATGATCATGACCTGGGAGAAGGAGAGGGGACTCAGAAGTGTCCCCCTCAGTCATATCTGCTGTCCCTGAGTTCCACAGACCCACTGTGTTCTCAATGGAGAAACCCAAACTCTGTATTTGGGGAGCATCCAATAGACCCCTTGAGTATTGTGTGTCCAGCCCCTGGGCCTCCTTTTTGCACACTTGGGGGCCATCAAGGAAGAGCTCCTGTTTCCCTCTCTCTGGGGGACTGGCAGCCCTCAGCTCAGGTTCCTGATGAGCTCTGAGCCTGTGCCAGCCTCCCGCCCACTTTTGATGCAGCCAGCAGCTCCCACATGGCTCCCCAGGATGCAGGCAGTGCCCCACTGTCTGCTGTCAAAGCTGCACGGTTGGGCTCTGGAATGTGAGCCCCACAGGGCAGTCTCCACCCTGGTGGCCCCCAACCCTACAGCCTGCCTTGCCAAAACATGGTCAGCTGAGGGCCCAAAGCCAAATATTTGGATTGAACATGAATAAAAATGTCCTGATTGATAAGGACTTTCTATATACAAACCCTTGGGAAAAAGGCAGCATCCAGGCTGCCAGGCTGAGGTGGGAGCATGACCAGACCCAGACTAGGCATGGTGGTGGCCTTCTTCTTCCTTAGCACGTTAGCCAGGAAGCTCTGGAGGGATGCCTTGCCCCCTCTCCCACTACTAACCTTCTATGTAGCATGGGTGGCCTGATGGGTAGAGCCCTGGGCTTAGGACGCATGGATTCGAATCCTGCCTCAACCTTGGAAGCATTGTGACCTTGCATGTCTGAGGCTTAGATTCCTAATCTATAAAAGGAAAGCATTGGATCGGATGGTCTCTAAGGTCCCTCCCAGGACAGAGCACTGGCTCTGGAGTCAGAAAGACCTGAATTCCAGTCTCATGTCAGGCACACAGTAGCTGGGTGACCCTGGCAAAGTCACTTAATTTCTGTCTGCCCTAGTTTCTTGATCTATAAAATGGCATAATAATAGCATTGAGAATCCAATGAGATAACATGTGCAAAGGACTTTGTAAATTTTAAAGACCTACATAAATAACAGCTTATTATTCTTATTAATATCATATTACACAAGATATTTTTAGAATTGGAAAAGACAAATTATTGTTAGTAAAAAGGATGATCCCTATCTTCATCCAAGAAGTAGTATGGTCCAGTGGGTAGTGAGCCAGCGGCCAAATCAAGAAGAGATAGGTTCAAGTTCTGCCTCTAACAGGAACCTAGTGACTGGGCAACCCTGGACTAGTCACTTAACACCCCGGGCCCCATTAGGTGGATCTGTAAAACCAGAGTTTGTCAGGGATGGTGCCTGCATTGGGAGCAGGAGTCCCATATCGGGAGGTTCCTTCACTGATTAAAATAACAAGTTTGTTTAAAATAATAACAACCTACTCCCATTTCTTTAGCATTTTATTGGCTATGAAGCTCTTCCTTTCCTCCCTTTTCCATAATGGTACACAACAGGTGAAGAATTATCATTCCCATTTTATAGAAAAGAAATTGAAACTTCAAGTTATGAAGAAAGAACAGTCCATTTACATAAAGACAAATTTAAATAACTGGAGTGATATTTATGGTTCATTGGTAGGTAAAGCCAATGGAATAAGAAATGTCCATAACTCATCTATTTATTCAATGCCATCCCAATTAAATTACTAGTTTGTTTTTTTTTTTTTCCTCAGTTAGAAAAAATAATAGTAAAGTTCATTTGGAAGAACCAAAGGTCAAGAATTTCAAATAAATTAGGGGAAAAGTTGCTTCAGCAACACCAGCCCTTAAAGTATATTTGAAGGTGAGAACGCTGTTGAATGTAAAATGGAGGATTTGGATTATTTTAAATTAAAAATTACTTGTATAAATCAAACCAATGTAGCCAAGGATAAAAAGAAAGTAGAAAATTGGGGGAAAAATATTCATAGACAATCTCTCAGATCCAATGTGTTTGGGTTGGAATACTACTGTGGTGCCGGAAATGAGCTGTTTGATTTAGGAAAACATGGAAAGACTTGGAATCATGAAGAAAGATGCTGCCCGCCTTCAGAGAGACAGATGACAGGTGGAAATAAGCCTGGTAGGTCTTACAGGTTACGTGTACGAGCATATTATCCATATATGTGTGCATGTTCTAGATATCTGCGTAAATGCATCTATATCTGCATTTAAGTATAGCTTTCTTTAGAGGGAGGGGAAGGGAGATAAAACAAAGTACAAAGCGCGTAGCAGACAATAAAAGAGAAGCTTAAAAAAGCAAAGAAGCTGGGGAGCTGTCAGAACAATGCGTTGTGTTTATTATATAGGTTTTCTTGCAAAAGAAATTTATTGTTTTGTGTTGAATCCTCTCATGTTCTGCTTTGTACGTGGAAATGGTTTTCTTTTCTTTTCTCATTTTGTATTTAAGTTTAAAATGAATAAAGCATTTACAAAGAGAAAGAAAAGAAAGGAAAACAAAAATGGAAAAGAAAAGAGAAGAAAAGAAGAGAAAAGAAGAGAAAAGAAAAGAAAAGAAAAGATAGAAGATTGAGTTTGGAGTCCTACTACCTGGATTCCAGTTCTGCTGTCCAGCTGCTACATGGCCTCGGGTAAGGAGCCTGCCCTCTCTGGTCCTTCATCTTCCCTCCCCCATGACGCCCCCAACACAGAAGGGGTGGGTGTGAGATGCAGGAGGAGTAAGCCCAAACTCTGGGCTTTGTTTTGCTTGACATTGCATATCTGTGACCAATGTTTTGTCTTCGTTGTATTTTAATTTTAATTTAGGGTTATAAAATAAATACTTGCTAATTAATTTTTTAAAAATATCTTTTCAAAGAGAGGGCTGAGTAGACAGTCTCTAAAGATGCAGCTCTGGGTCCTATAATCCCATGAGGTAGAATGACTTGCCTAACATGGTGTTCCTAGAAAATGCTGGTGTCAGGACTTGAACCCAGGACCTTCACTTCTATTTCCACTGCTTGTTGCTGCTGCCTTGTCTTTGACTTCTAGTCCTAAGCATTGAATAATCAAGGTTCTGGCATTAGAGTCTAAAGCACCCTTAGAGATCCCTGGGCTAAACCCTTGATTTCACAGGTGATTTCACAAGTGAAGAAACTAAGACTAAAATTCAGGGAGGGGACAATTCCCCTCCTCTGCCCAATTAGATAGGCTGGAAACTAGGACTCTTTCCTCTCACCCCACTGTCTTAGCTCTATCCCAACTTTGCCAAACATTCTCCCGTCAATTGCCTCATTTGGCTTTTGTAAGGCAAATGTGCTGATGGTGTTTCTCCTTTTTCACAGATTTGGAGACTAAGGCACCAAGTGGAGAACTGATTTGTTCCAAAGATACAATATAAGGTAGTGGCCAGGCCAGGAGTAGAACCTGGGTCTCTTGACTCATAGGCCAGGATTCTTTTGGCTAAATGTCTTCATCATGCCAGCATTCATCCCAGCGGCTCACAAGGGATAACATTCCTTCCCCCCAGGGCCCAAAACCTCCAACCATCATCTGCAGTGATCTGAGCATTCTCTTTGTTTTCCATTCTTGGAAAATGAGGTCAATCCCTACTGGTTCTTTCCCACATGTAAGGGGGCTGGTCACCAGATGTTCTCAGTCTCCACGGAGGACAGGACCAGAGGAGCGGTCTTCATTGCAACAGCAAAGATCCAGTTCAGACAAAAGAAGAAACCGACCAAGTCAAAAATGAGGCTAGCCCAGGAGAGCGTCCTAGAGAGATAGTGGGCACCTCTTTCCTAGACACATTTCCAAGTCGGTATGCTAGAGACAGAGGCAGGGAACTGAACACGAAGGTCACTTGAGGTGCCCTCCCAGATCAAGTCTCCATGAAAAGCTCTGCAGAGACATTCCATAATGAGGAAAAAGGAGCAAATGCACTTTTAATTATTGCAGTATGATTCACATGAGGCAACCTCTTTGGTCAAATGACCAGGACCATTCATGTTCATGGTGTTGGCTTCCATTTGTGACCCATGGCTATGGTGGGAGGGGGACAGATTGGTTTCTCATCCAACTGAATTTTTTTTTGATAGTTTGGGTGAAGCTGGAAAGATTTTTCATCCCATAAAAGAACTGAAAAGAAAAATGAATGGATGGGAGGTACGAGTCTTGCTCTTCTCTGCCCTGGCCAAACCACCTAGTTCTTGGCTCTCAATCATTCCACACTGTGAACTCTGAAAAGGTAGACTCCGTTAGCAATTGTACATCAGCCCTGAATTCAGGGTGGCTGGGTTTAAAGTCTCCTGGTCTCTGTTGCATAGCTCTTTCACCCTTACCTGCTCAAGGGCATGTGACAGATGACAAGAAAATCAAAATGCTTTGATTGAGGTAGAGTGCAATTTGATCCAAAGTGTATTCTAGAGACAGAACACGTGCAGCTACATCTACCCTGAGCTGCTAAACTTGGGATCTACCTTGGACTTCTAGCTTTGTCAACTTCTTTTAAACATTTAGCCCTTCAGCACCTCAGACAGGAATCCTGCTTAACACCAAGTAGAACTAGTGCTTGTGACTTATCCAGGAATTGTCTCTGTTTCCAAATAATATTGAAGTTGCCACTGGAAGAAAGATTAGTCTCATTTTCCTCTTCCCCAGAGGACAGAATTAGGACCCATGTGTCCAGAAAATTAGAAAGAGGCAGGTTTCAGGTCAACATATGAATGCACTTTCCAGTACTTAGAGCCATATCAGAGTATTCAACTGCCTCATTGGGGAGTGAGCTGACTTCTTTGGAAGTAATCTGGCAAAATAGCAATGAGAGGTTTTATATACTTAGAAGGTTGGGTGAAATGTTCCATAAGGTTCTTTCGAGCATGGAGAATCCATTTTTCCATATTTATAAGAAAGTTCAAAGAATATTAAAGCTGGAATAGAGATTGAAGTCACAGAATCCAATCAGCCCATTTTAAAGGTGAAGAAAAGGAAACCTATAGGTGGGATGCAATGTGGTCGAATTCACAGAGCTTATAAGTGGAAGAACTGAGGTTTGAACAGGGGGAAAGGGGAGGGGGGGATGGAGAACCTGGTTCTGAATTTTGTATTATTTCTCCTTTGCAAAGATGCCTCACTTAGATCCTGGAATTTAAAGATGGTTCAATTGACACTAAAACTAAACAAGACTCCCAGGTCACATGACCAACAAGATGGCAGAACAGATGGTCTCTCTGAGGGTCCTGACAACTCCAAAATCTTTAAAATAATAATTATATACAAGGGGTAAAGTAAATACAGCTGTCTCCAGACAGAGCACCAATAAGGAGACAACTTGATGAATTTACCAAGGGAAAGACTATCATTTCATTTCTAATGCAATCGCTCAGGACTCTTCTCCCCATCAGCCTACATGCAAGGGCAGGTCTGCACAGTCCATTTGTTATCCTCTGAGACCACACCATAATTTCATTGCTACCACTGCAGTCTCTATTACCACCTCCAGCCCCAGCTCCCATCCTCAGCCCACCATTCTGAGACAAGTAACAGAACCGAACTTTACCCTTTGTGCCTCAGAGGACATAGAGCTATGTTTGCCATGTGTTCGTGCTGAGACAAAGAACTAAGGAGCAGAGGAAACTGGAACAGGGTGACGATGTGTGTGTGTGTGCATGGAACAGGGTTCCACCAAACCTGAAGGAAAGGGGACTGGCATCCAGGTAGGCTTACTTCTTTCTGCAAGAAGTCACTTAGGACCAGTGGAAGGTGAATTCTTCAGTGTGGAAGGAGACAGGCAGCTTTGAGGTCTAGCCCATGGAGGAACTGTCATCAGTAAGAAAGAAGTCATAAAATAAGGAAATAAGAGAATGCAAAAGAAAAAAAAACTGAGATTGAGAGAGAATTCAAGAGGAAAAAAACCATTGAGTACAAGCAACTAAATCATTCCTATTCTATCCTGGCTCTGAGTCTTCAGACCCACGATGGTCCCATGGATATCTTTTCCTCTTCTCAACTTGTCAACTCCATCTACGCTTCATCTGCCTCCATTAGAGTGGGAGCCCCTTGAGGGCAAGGGCTGTCTCTGTTTTTACTTGTATTTGTTTCCTGATGTGCCTGACATGGAGTAAGTGTTTAAATAATACTTAATTATTTGTGTCCTAGGGAACAGTTGCCAGTATTTGAATGTCTCTAAATGAGAACTCATACATTTGTCTCATGCTGCTGCTTGAAAGAAAAAAAGAAGTGGTACCCTTGGACCGTGGGATGTTGTGAATTGGAACTGGGTCTTCTGAGCAAGAAAGACCACACGTGTATCAAAGGACCAGGCATGGGGGTGGAGGTGAAAGTCAAACATGTGTGTTGATCCTTTGTTGCCAAAGAAGACCATGCCATCAGAGAAATGATGACATGACTTGCACTTGACTTTGTTGTGAGCGAGGGATGGCTGTGCAAGTCACCAACCTCACTTCTCCTCCAGAGCCATCTGAATCCAGTGACCAGATATTCATCAGGATGACTGGAGATGACCCAGGATGAGGCAGTTGAGGTGAAGTGACTTGCCCAAGGTCACACAGCTAGTGAGTGTCAAGTGTCTGAGGTGAGATTTGAACTCAGATCCTCCTGATTCCTGCACTGGTGCTCTAGCCACTGCACCACCTAGTTGCCCCAGAAAATCAAATACTCTCCAAACAAGAGAGGAGGAAAGATTGTGATGGCCTAAGGGGTCAAGGCGAGTGCCTTCTCTGACCCCTGGGGGTCATGGAGCCGGTCCTACCACTGAGTCAGTGGTTGGCTTACATTCGCTGTATTCATGTGATTGTGAACTCACAAATAGAATAGAATATTCTATTAAAATAGAATGTCAGAGCTGGGAAGGAGCTTAGAACAGGAATGTCAGAGTTGGGAAGGAGCTTAGAACAGGAATGTCAGAACTGGGAGAGACTTCAGATCCTTGAATACTTCTCAGCTGAAAAGACCCTGCTTGAGCATGAGATCCACAGGCAGAACTTGGGTGAGGGTGGTGAGGTGGAATCCAGGATCATTTAGCATGAAAAGCATTTTGCAGATCATTAAACAGAGGTGACTTGTAGTTGTCCAGCTGAATAAGAGAAGGAGGAAAGGGAGGGATCTCAGGAGGATGGTGGTAGAAGATGTGGGTGGTGACAACAGCTATGAGGCCTAAAATGCGATGTTGGTGTTCATGCAGCACATTCCATTTTCCTAGGCTCTAGGCATAAATGCAACATGTAGGTCACTTAACCTGTCAATGCTCCAGGCAACTACCCTAGACTAAGCCCTGGTGCCCTGACCCCAAGCTTCTGGGTTAGGCATGTAAGTCCCTTCACCCTCTGGCCTCCTTCCCAGTCTTATCCCACCCCATGACCACAGGGGTGATGGGGATATATGGTGGCTATGGTCCCCGATGGTCACCAATTATGTGCTGTAAGTAGCTCCACCTCTACAGAACTTCAAGGCTTTGGAATCTCCTTCCACTCTTAGAGCCTGTGAGGGAGGGAATATCAGCGATACCCTGAGGAATCTCTGTTGGATGCCTGGTCCCATGACGAATGAATAGGTCTAGACCTAGACTTCCGTCCTCAGCAGGTATTTGAAGGAGAACTCTGGGAGCACAGAGCTCACTCAGGGTTCCAGAAAACATAACCTGCCTATGGCCACCAAGAAACATGACTGCTTCATATCATGGGGGAAATTATTTTCAATCTGAAGCACGGACCCAAGTCCCTGGAACCCTGAGGACACAGGGTTACGGGGAGACCTTCAGCCTAGATCTTTTTCCACTGCTCTCATTCTTTAAGAATTTTGAAGCTTAGACATTGTCCTTCTTTATGAGTGTGAAGGGAGTGAAGGGAGGTCCTAGAGGCAGTATTACAATCTGCTGTAGTTGACAGATGAGAAAACTGAGGCACAGACAGATGGTATGCCTGTCTCTAGGACTCACGCTCAGATATTGGGAATTGATATGTCTCCCATGCCCAGTGTTTTCATGCTTCTATCTTCTATCTACCCTTTTCCTGGACTCCAACCTTTCTTTGCTGCAAGGAACTATATAACTTACCCAGCATTTTCACCCCACTGGCCCTTGATGTTAAAAAGAACATTTAAACTAACCCTTTGGAAGGGCTATCCCACCATGCCATTGACCATGGTTCCATCATTGGGACTCCCACCTGGGCCCACTTTGACTTGGCCCACCTCTCCAAGCCCCCTCCTCCAGTCTGTCTTCCCCCTTCCCTTCTGGAATTCACACCTCCTGGTGAGCCAGCTTATGGAAGGACCCTGGGGTCTGTAATCAGAACCATGCTGGTGACTCCATAGGAGGAGGTATTCCCTGAATTTACTTGACTTGAACACTTAAATTTCACTCAAGGTTCCAAGAGTTTATAATTTTTTATTCCCAAAGTTTTTTATTCCAAAACCCTCCTAATGAAGAATGTTTGTGGCCCAACACAGGATGAAACAAAATTTTATGGTCTTCACTGTGACTGGGTGTAAGGTCATTAGAGTTGGTAGCCATTGTCACCCAGGGTCTCTGCTGAGGCAGGAAAGCAGTGATCCTTCAGCCCTAGCTTTTGAGCACAATCCATCCCAATTCTGGGAGGTAGGGTATGGGATGTGCACTTTCCAGGGATAGACACCCACAGCCCAGAAGGGGGGCTCCCAGAATCAAGGTGAGCATTCTGAGTCAGGCATGCCCAGAGCGATCCCCTCCACCACACCCCCAGTGGATGGACTTCCAGGCTCATGGAAGGGTGGCGTACTGAGTGTTATGCATTCCAATGTGCCTGTGTGACATGGCCTCCATGCACAGAGAAAAGGCACAAAAGGATTGGGAGGGAATATGTGGAATGGCTTTGGGGCAGTATGGGCAGCAAGGAATGTGGGATAATGGGGCAAATCAGCCCACCATTGGGTAAAGCTGGATCAGGGGCTCAAGGACACTTCTCTAGGTGCAGGGCTTCAAAGGAGGGGCATTACTCAATTCATTTCACAATGAAGTATTTTAACATTTTTTCAGATGTTATTGCCAACCCTGACCCCTCAGATCACTCATGCTAGAGGACGCTGAAATAATCACCTTCTCAGTCCCAGAAGGTTTGCCTTTCAAAGCTTAAGATCTCATTTATATTTGGGCTCCTACTTTACATGTGGCCTACTCAATCCTCCAGCTTTTTCATATTAAGTCTACTCTATCCCATCTTCCCTCATGTAATACTTAAAAGACATAGTGTCTGAACCCGAACATTCAGTACTTAGCTGCATCAAATGTTACCTTCCTAGCTTCAGCTCGGCATTCTGGTTTGTCTATGATTTTAGAGTCTGGTTCGATATTTCAGTTTGATATCTACACCTCCTGGTTTGGCCACTCCAAAGATGCTATCCCTAGCCAGTAAAAGAACTATGGAGTCTGAATGCAGATTGAAGCCTATTATTCTCTCTCTCTCTCTCTCTCTCTCTCTCTCTCTCTCTCTCTCTCTCTCTCTCTCTCTCTCTCTTTCTCTCCCTCATTTCTTCTTTCTCGTGGTTCTTCCCATTGGTTCTAATTCTTCTTAAAAACATGACTACTGTGAAAATACACTTACTATGAATGTATGTGTAGAACCTATATCAGATTACATGCCATCTTGGGGTGAAGGGAGGGGGAGAAAATTGAGAACTCATCATCTTACGGAAATGAACGTTGATAACTGAAAATAAATTAATTACTATTAGAGAAAAAAAATATATCTCTTCCACTGTCCTAGGATCAAGGTTGCGTGGCAAACACTACCAAGAAGGAGTGGGGTCTTCCTTTTCCCTAAGCCTGCAGATGTTTAGAGAATTCACTCTGAGTTAAGTGCCTAACTGGAAACCTACCACATCAACTTGCCTGGGGGGCTTCACTGGGGTCCTTGAGAAGCAGAGTCTTTCAGTAGTGTGGATCACCTTTTCTCACCCTTTATGCCTGGCCCAAGGGACATAGGTGCAGGATTCCCACACCTGAATAAGTCTACAGTTTCCATTGGATTCAAGTTCTTGGAGATTTGATGTCATTTAATTCTCAATTCAAAGCCTAACCTCAAAATTCTCCTGTGCTAAAAGACTGGTACTGTGCTTTCAACCTCAGGATGGACTGCACTTCCCAAAGAAAATGAAAAGCATCAAAGAAACTGGTTTTAAAGTCCTCGTGAACCTGAGCATTAGCCCCATCAGCACAGAATCAGCAAGGATCCCTTCAGCTCCTGCTTTGCGCCAGGTACTGTGTGGGGCACTGTGGACCCAAAGACAAGATGAAGACAACCCTGTTCACAGCCTACCATGGAAAACTCAAACTAGATGTCTGACGATGTGTGGTGAAAATCTAACAGGCATGGACAGGCTTCATTTGTGCTGACCAGTGCTTGGCTCCCCTACTTGCATACTCAGAAAGGAGAATGAGACAAATAGCACCCTGGGGGACAGATCCCCCTCTCCTCCTCACCCCCAACCCCTGGGCTTACTCCTTTTCCACTTTCTCCCCACCCACCTTTCATCATGGTTCAGCAGCCCATGTGTATGAAACCCAAGAGTGGAATGTGGGTGGGTTGGCTCATGTAATTAAACCCATGTTGTCCTGTATTCTTTAGAATTAATAAGGAATTCATCCCATTGAAACTCACCATGACATCTCTGTGACTCAAATTTCTCCAGCCCATCTCTCCTTTCCTTGTCTAACAGCATTAGGCATGGGACTGTGGTTCTGATTAGCATCAGACTTTGTCTTCATTACACACTGTTCATTGCATGAGCACTGAAATTTCCTGTCACTTCTTTTGCTGTCTGTCTCCATTTTGGATGATCTTGGAAGATGCTCTGATTGGTTAGGCAAGGAGAGAACAGCAATGAGTGCCAGTCTCACTCTGGCATGTTAGGAATAGACCCCCTCACACCACCAGGGGATGCTGGTCTCACTCTCCCTTTTTTCCACTGACCTAATAATAACTCTTTACTAACATACTTCCATCCAGTGCAGAAGTCAAGTTTTTCCAGCTCAGAAGGTAGGAAGTAAGGCATGAGGCCAGACAGCCTTGACTTTGAATTTGGGTCAGACTGTGAAATGGGAACCACCCCTTTCCCTGGCCAATGGGACCTGGCCCACATCCTCAACTTCCCAAATGGGCTTTATGAGATTCTCCAGTAGACATCTGCCTGCAGTTGGGGACATAAAGGCATTTGACAGGAATCTGGTAAGCTATTTCCATGGAGTAAGGACAAGATTCTGTATAAGAAAGGTCAAAATGGAAACTAGAGTTGATTCAAAGTGAACAACCTCTGTATTCCAGACAAGTGCATGACTACTAGGTAGCTTCACAAAGTGTCTGTCATAGTAGGCACTTAAGAAATATATGTTGCCTTATTGATCCTCTGTAAGCCTCAGTTCCCCCTATAAAATGAAGGGTAGGACTATGGGATCTATGAGGTTCTTTCCAGCTCCAAACCCATGATCAGAAAAGTCACTTGTGCAG
The DNA here is from genome assembly GCF_028372415.1 of Notamacropus eugenii. Classification (NCBI taxonomy): domain Eukaryota; kingdom Metazoa; phylum Chordata; class Mammalia; order Diprotodontia; family Macropodidae; genus Notamacropus; species Notamacropus eugenii. The sequence continues at coordinate 757,654,769 of NC_092872.1, forward strand.
TGAATGGCTGACCTGAATTCATATAGTCACAGACTCTCCCTACTGGCAGAGACTCAGGAAGTCATCCCATTAAACCCACTTGTATATAGGAAAGTTCTCTGACTGTGAAGTTCCTGCCCTTTCTGTCTTATCATTCCACATCCCAGGACATTCTCTTTCTCTGAATAATTTAATGCCCAACCTCTATGCCACTGCAGGTAGTGACCCTTGCTCTGCTTTGTCGCTCACATCAGGGAGTTCCCTTGAGGACAGTCTGTTTCCATCAGTCCATTTCCATCTCCAGCCCCAAAGAGTGCCCAACACTAGTAGACACCTAATAAGTGTACAATGCCTGACATCAGCTGAGCTTTGTCCATGCCCCACTTGGTGTACATGTGCATCACAACCTTCAGGGCTGTTGTTGGTGCTCTGGGGCTTCTTGCCCTCACACAGAGCCAATCACTCTGGCCACAGTTGGCAGGAGGTCCCTGTGAAGCTCTCTGAATGCCAAACCCATCCACAGTGGCCAGCCTTCTGCTGATGAGGCTCTCCACACATAGTCTGGTCATTTTCAGATGCCATTTATACATTTCACTGCATGGCCCAGCTGGGCAATACTGGATGGAGGCTGAGCAGTAGGGTCTCAGTCTGTGAGACTTAGCCAGGATCCCTTCCCTGCTGGGAAGTGTCAGGGGAGGAAGGAGCTGGCTATTAGTACCAATGTCTCCATTTCTACTATGCATTAATTTTTACAAAGTCAAAGGACACAGGAATAAAAGGAATCTCCAGGCCTCTCTGGTCCAGAGTTCAATTACTGGGTCTGATACTTTTGGCCTGTGTGGGCTTAGATATATCCCTTTCCCCTTCTTGAGGCTCAGTTTTCCTTTTGGCTAAGGTTCTTATTTCAGAGGACCTGAGCGCAAATCCTGCTTCTGTTGGTTACTCCCTGTGGAACCTTGGGCTTGACCCCAGCAGTCCTCAGCTTCCCTATTTGAAAAAGACCTCTAAGATTCCTTCCATCTCTAAATCCTGCGATCTTATCAACTTTCAGGGAATCTTCCGTCCTTGCTCTAAAACAAATATGAGTCAGTGTTCCCTCCATCAGGGAAGGCTCACTCACTACCTATCTAGAAAACCAGGAAATGACTTCCTGATGATTCAGATCTGACCAAGAGAGGAGGGAGGCTGCCCCCTCCATGACTGTATCACCCTAAGATGCAGTGACATGAATTAACTTCCAAAAGTTTCTCAAAAAATGTCTCAAGTTAATAGTGAGGTTAAAGCAGTGCACTGGGCTAGGAGTCAGGAAGACCACAGTTCAAATCCAACCTCAGAGACTTAATAATTAGGAAGCCACAGACAAGTCACTCATTGTTTGTCTGCCCCAGTTTCCTCATTTGTAAAATGGGGAGAATAGTTCTACATACCTCAAAGGATTGTCATGAAGGTAAAAGGATATCTTTGTAAGACATTTTGTAAACAGTGAAGTGCTACTTCCAAACATCAACGATGATGTTGTTGACTGGAAGAGGCCACAACCCAGCGTCTTCACTTTGCAGAAGAGGAAGCCAGGGCTCAGCAAGAGGAAGGGGCTGATCTGAGTTTGCAGTTAGTATGTGCCGAAGGCACCATTCTGGCGAGGTCTTCGGAGACATAATTATTCTCTGATCATCCTGACCAGTTTGCTTGTTGCCTCCCTCATTAGTCTGTGGACATCTTGAGGACAGGGGGTATTTTGGTCTCTTTTGTGTCCCCAGAAATTAGCAGGGTGTCTGGCACATAGTAGGTGCTTAGTAAAACCTGTTGATTGATGGTGTGGCACTTTAATTTTAGCCTGCAGTGACCCCCTTCCTCACCCTCTGTTGTAAACAGACAGTCATTGATTAAGAAATGTTTCACTTTGCTAAGCAGAATCCCACCCCTGAGCAACCCAAAGGGTTAAAAACTCTCCATTTGTGCTCTGGATCTGGCCTCTAACGGTTTGGATTGGGGTACACGCTCTGCCTCTTCCTTCAGGGATGCCCTTGGACAAAGTGATCCACTTCTCAGTCCTTCTGATGTTCCCTGTCCTGGGTCCTCAGGCCCCTCCAAACTCTGACATTCTATGCTCCATTGACATTCCATATTCTCTGAGTTCTCAACCTTCTCTAATCTATATTCTAAGACTTTGTTCAGTTAGAAATCTCATGAGCCCACTTTCCCCTGGTTCACCCAAACAGTTTTCATTTATGCCTAGGATGTCTTACTGTGAAAGGCCTGGTAGAATGGAGAGAATGCTGCATTTCAAGTCAGAGACCCTGGGTTTGAAGGCTGCCACCTCTGGCAGTACCTATCTGTGTGACCTTAAGCTAGACCTCAGTTTACTTCTTTATAAAATGGTGCAATTGGAGGAAGCAGACTGCTGGTCCCCTTTCATGGCTAGATCCATGATTCTCTACTCATGTAATTAACCAGACCCAGTTCAAAGAATTTCATATAAAAAGTGGAGGACCCCATGCAGTTTGCAAGGGCTTCCTGAATACCCAAGCCCCAAAGAGAGCCTTGGAGAAAAACAATTTTATTCCCTTTATGAGACTGTTGATGGGTGGGGGGGATGGGGTAGGAGGGAAGGAGATGGGCCCTTGTCCTCCTTCCCCAGCCCACTATCCTCTGCAGGGAGAAGGGAGAGATGTTTCAGACCTACAGCTGATTCAAAGACTCCTGTGCCCTGACAGGGGCCCACCACCACCCCCTTGACCTCAACCTGGCTGGCCTTAGCACAGAACTAGCCTGACATATAAAAAAGGCAGATTTCAAGGAAACGAAAAATTCCTCCCCTCCCTCCCCCTAGAATTTACAGTGACCACAAGGATGCCCATGACCCCTCCCAGTAGGACCATCCCCAAAATGGCAATCTGGGCAGAGAACTCCTAAGGGTCAAGGGTGTAAGGTAGGACCTTGTAGTCCCGACCTCTTGAAATTCATCCCCAGTGGTCCTAGTCAGCCTCGTCACCTTGTCCTTCCAGGAAAATCTGTGCTCGTGGGATAGAGTTGCCTTGATTGAGGGAGACAAAGGCTGACCCTGTGGCCCCCATTTCACTGATAAATCATGTCAGGCTGCACAAATGATTTTATTCCTTAACAATGAGAAAATGTAATTTTGAAATTACCTTGGATGTACAGTGTGAGCAGCCTTCCCATAATCAATCATCCCAAATCACAGGGCCATTTGGAGCAATTTGAGGAGCAGTAAATTGAAAACATGTTGGCCAATAATACTCTGAGGAGCCTCCAGTCCGGTCATCTTGGAGCCTTGAATGTGCTGATTATGCTCCACTGGGGTCACCTCATTGCCACGCCCACTTGCTCCAAGAAGCACAACAGAAGGTCTTTTCTGGCCAAATCATACAGTTGCATGAAAAGGTGTGTGGGAGGCCCCCAAAGCCCAGATGTCTCCTACAAGTCATTAGACACACTTTTGATACAACTCCACCCATGGGGAGAGAAAACAACACGGTATCCTGGAGAAAGCAGGGGCTTTGGAGCCAATCTGGGACTTTTGGAAGGTACTACCCCTCTGGGCCTCAGTTTCTCTTCCTGTAAAATCCAGGGCTTGGGTTTCATCTTCTTGAAGGTCTCTCCTAGCATTGAAACCCTATGACCTTAGGTTAAAGTTTTGAAACATATGAGAGAACATATGACATTTAATGTTAATTGATTCAACGAACAGTTAATCCCTTCTGCAGGCAAAGTCCTGTGCTGAGCAAAGGGCCATAGGTCTGAAGCAAAGAACCTACTTACAGTCTCATAGGGGGAGGCAGCCAGTGGGCCAACTGGTCAGCTAGTTCTGTTGATAAGCATTCATTAAGTGCCCACTAACAGATGGTGGGAAGACGGTCTGGTGGGATTTCTATTCAGAGAAGTGGATTGGGCACCTGTTAGGCACCAGGCACTGTGCTAGGCACCTAGGATGGAATAACAAAAGTGAAGAAGCTTGGAACTTGGGAAGGGGAGACAGAAAGGACCTATGCACAGATATCTACATAATATGTGCAAACACATGGATACAAAGTAGTGATGGAAGGCATGTTCAGAGGGAGGCTTAGGCTGAATCTTGAACAGACTTTGGTCAGGGATGGACCTCAACACGGGGAATTGGAAATCCCATTACAGTTAATCTGGGTCAGAGATCATATGATGGGCAGCGATGTGACATCAGGTGAAAGCCAGACTGGACAGAGCTAAATGAGTGGTATGCATTTTATCCTAGAAATGCCAGCCCTCCCCTGCTGCTACCTGTGGCAAAGTCCTGTCATGGCTATGGTGAGGATGGCCGGGGAAGGGGAGAGAGCTGAGGCAGGGGCCAAAGAGGAGATGCTTCAATCATCCAGGCTTGAGGTGAGGAGAGCAGGAGGGGCATCTGTGAGAAATGGTGTGAGAAAGCAGCAAGACAGGCCAACTGACCAAAGGAATAAGGATATGTCATAGGTGACTGAGTGCATGGTGGTCAGTGACTCACCCTCAACAGAGCAGGTGGGGGATACTGGGAAAGGGCAGAGGGCCTTCTTTGCAAGGAGAAGATTTTGTCTCTTTTGAATCTGACACATCTATAGGACATCCAGTCTAAAGTGTTTGGTGGACAGTTGTTCAGGTGGGAGGGGAGGTGAATAGACAGAAGACTTGAACCTAGGGGAGCTTATGAGATCACTGGGGAGATAACATAGAGAAACAAGAACAGAGGACCCAAGACAGCTCTGAGCACCCCCATGCAAAGAGGGGCTGAGGAAAGCTCGGCTAGGGGGAGGAGAACAGAAGGGAGCAGGGACCCAACAACCAAGCAGAAAAGGTGGTCATAGCAGAGCGGTCAGGGAAGAGAAGTGAGGTAAAGCCAGTGGTTTGTTTGCACGGTGACTGGTGACTGAGAGAGGGCACTCCCTACTGTAGTTGTGGTTTCAAAAGCCACGTGTCACGGGGTTGAAAGGGAATGCAATGTGACCAAATGTAAGTTATAATGCCAGTCACACTTTTTTTTTTCAAATTCTATGTGTTTGCCAATGCAAAGGAAGGGAGCGCTGAGGTGGTACCTGGAGAGGGTAGCTATGCCAAGGAAGGGTTTTATTTTAACAGATGAAGGAAATCAAGGCATCGTGGGAAGAGCCAGTAGACAACAAGAGAATAAGGACGAGGCTGGGGAATACTAACAGGGCCAACCTGACATCAATCAGTCAGCATATACTAAAGGCTTTCTATGTTCCAGGCTCTGGGATCCAAAGATATACCTTTGGCCTTAGGAGCTCATGTTCTGTGTAAATAACTACCCAGGCACCTAGAACATCCTGTCTCCCCGATTTGGATGGGGCCATGAAGAGATAGGCACAACTGAAAGAGCTAAACAACACCCAAATGTACGCCTGCGATACACACCCCATACAAAGATAACCTCCCACGGAGGGCCCTAGGGGAATTGGCGGAGGGGAAGGCAGCAGGAAGTAAGTTCCCAGAGGAAAGGACAGGAACTGGGGTCCAAGACGCCAATAGAGGGGGTCCTCCTCAAGGAGAACGGCCACGCTTTCTTCGGGGAGGAGAGATGAAGGCCAAGGGTGGCTGACCAGGGAGTGTGGAAAAGAACACTTGTGACGGAGGGCTTCAGTTTTTTTGAGAAATACGTGATGAGAGTAGGGTAATGGAGGCTGGAGAAGGAAACTCATTCTTGAAACAGATGCCATGGGGAGCAGAGTAGGGAGTTGACCTGAAGGGAAGATTAAAGAATTGGCTGAGCCCAACAGGGTCCAGCTGGAATGAGAAACCATGCCTCTTTGGTTGACCCATCCCCATGGTTGGGCAGCTGCCTTCAATGGGACCTGGCAGGGCCTGTGTAGGAGCAGAGAAGTCAAATGTTGAGGGGAAGGCAGTGTGGAGTTCTAAAAGGGAAGAATGATGTTAGAACCAAGGAGATCAAACAAGGAATGGGAGGGAAGGAGGCACCATAAAAATAAACATGCTAATAGGGCTCAAGACTTTCAGGAGGATAGGAAGGGAGATAAGAGGATGCTGAGTTGTGAAAGGAGAGAGAGAAACACTGGGTGTGGCAGAGAGGATGAGCACAGAACAGAGAACATGAGGTCAGAGGCAGACAGAGGGATCTCAAAGTCTAGAACACTTGTGGGGGAGGAAGAGATTAGAGGCATGGACAGCTTTGTTGGCAGCTGAGTTCAAGTGAAGATGCAGGCCATAGGGATTGAGAAAACCAGGGTGTTCTTGGATTTATCAACCTACAGATGAGAGTCTTTAAGCATAAGCCAGGGATGGGGCTGAAAAGGAAAATATGACCCAGACACTGAGTCCCTTCAGAGAGAAAGGAGAATGATCAGAGGTCAGGGGATGCTATTAGGGGTGGTGTGACCAGGGGGAGTGAGCCTCAAGTTGAGGAAAGGTGGCTGAGAGGTGGCCATAGACAGAGGGGCTTGCAGTAGTAATGAGGAACAAAGGGCATTCTAGGGGTGTTGCCAGTCCTGGAATGGGTGACCTGGGATGCTGCATCTTCTGTGGCAAGCCAGGATTCAATACTGGTGGGTAAGAGGGAGTCTTATGTAAAATCCAGCTTGCTAGCACCAGCAGGTGCTAGTGCTGGGGCATAACAAGAGGAGAGGGATGAGCAAGATGGGGCTGATAGGGTGAAGAGAGCACCTGGCATCTGTTGGGTGCCTACTGTGTACCAGAATCTGCAATACAAAGACAAAGACAAAAGACAGGCCTTGCTCTCAAGAAATTTACAGTCTAGTGGAGGAGGTAACACTTGAACAACCTGTGTACAATCTAGACTAAGTGGGGAAGAATCCCTGGAGGGAAGGAACTAGCACTGAAAGGGATCAGAAAATGGATCCTGGAGAAGGTAGGATTTTATCTGGGACTTAAAGGAAGCCAGGAAGCCAAGCGGCAATGGAGGAAGCAGAACATTCTAGGAATGAAGGTCCACCAGGGAAAATGCCCAGAGTCTGGAGATGGTTTTGGACATGTCTAGAGGACATCTAGTTTAATTGTCCAGTAGGAAGTTGTAGATGTAAGACTGGATGGAGCTCAGGAGAGAGGTCGGGGCTGGACAAATAAATCCAAGAATCATCTGCATAAAAAATGGTGATGGAATCCATGGACACTGATGAGATCATCAAGGGATTCAGTAGAGAGGAAGAAGGGAAGAGGTTCCAAGGCAGAAGCATGAGGAGAACCAGGAGAGACAGAGGGATGTTGGGAAAACCTAGAGACAAAGTGGAAGACAACTCAGTCATCAAGCATTTATCCTTAAGCTCTCACTCTGGGGCAGGCACTTGTTTAAACACTTTGGATGCAAAGAAAGGCAAAAAGTAGGACTCCTGCCCTCCAGGAGCTCATAGTCTAATGGGAGGGAAGGGCACAACATTCATAAGGTCACATGGCTGTGAGTAGAAGAAGAGGGAGGGAGTTTTCACATTGGTGGACCAAGTCTAAATCACAGGAATTCAGAGAGATGGCAGAGGAGATTCCTAACCACAGAAACATAGATTGTGCCTTTCCCATCTGACAGGGAATCTGTGGTCTAGGCCCCATTGAGGACACTGATTTTATTTTCTCCCCCAAGTGGAAGCTGATACTGCTTCTATGTTTTTCTGGGGGGTCAGGTTGCTTGATGGTAAAGGGCCTGTCTGGAAAGCTGGATGAAAAGAAGCCTCCTGCCTAGGAAGTCTGGTGAAAAGAGCACAGTGCTTCCAAGAGTTGCATTAGCTTCCTCTCTGACAACTGCTAGCCACTTGACCCTGAGCAGATTATTTCACCTAGTTGAACCTGTTTACTCAACTATGATATGGCCTAAAGATGACTTGTATGATCTGCTTTTCAGGAAGGATGTGAGAAAAGGGCTTTTGTAAAACCAAAGGTACTGAACTGGTACAAGCTATTCAGAACTCAAGAGACCAAAACTAAGGAGTGAGAGCAAAGAAAAAGAGAATTGCCGGCAAAGGGCTTTGGGGAAGGGATCCTTTTAGAACATCAGGTTCATTAAGTGTCTACCCAAGCTTCGTAGCTGAAGCCTGTAGATATTCCGAAGAGACCCTGGGGTCCTAGCACAATTTCCAATTCCTCCTCCCAAAAAAAAGGGTAGCAAAGAGGAGGGGATCAAAATTAAATACACATACAAGTGTGTATACATATTTATGTGTATATCTGTATACATATCTATTGATAGATAGACAAATAGAGATCTTAAATGGTTTTTGTTATTCTGTGAATGTTAACTTTCTGGATTTGAGAATTTTGAAAGTCTGCCTTCTTTTCCATTGAGTTGCTCATATTTTTCACTTGAAGGGACTAAGATATCAACTCCCTCCTCCTACCAGAGGAATACCTGAGCTTAAACTGAAATTCCATTTAAAGATGTAAAGCGCAGATTCTCAGATTTGGAAGAGAGCTCTAAGGATGCCCAGGCTGACTCACATGAAAAACAGAATGTCCTCATGGCATATCCAAGAAGTGCTTCTTTTGGCCCTGCTTGCAGACCTCCAGCCAAAGGGAATGTCAACACTGAATCATGTGCTTTGGACTCAGTAGATGTTTAAGAAATGGAAAATGAGGAAAGAAAGGAGGGAAGAAGGATGAGGGAGAAAAGAAGGGAGGGAGAAAGGAAGGAAGGAGGGAAGGAAGAAGGGAAGGAAGGAGGGAAGAAAGCAAGGATGGGAGAGGGGAGGCAGGAAAGAAAGGGAGGGAGAAAGATGAGAAGAAAAAGTTCCTAGAAGATTTATTTTTTCATTTCTTTTATTTCCTCTATCTGACAGGCATGAATTATTTATGTCACACCATTTCAGAGTTGTGGGACCTCAGACTTAATAGGGACCTTAGAGAGTCACTGCTTTATTCTCTACCTGAATGTGCATCTCCCTGGCAATAGACTTGCCAAGGCTGTTGCCTTCAAGTTTTTGTTGGAGGGTCTCTAACAAAGGGGACCCTGCTCCTCCCACCCCCAAGCAGTCCATTGTCCTTTGAGCTAGCTCTGTGTTAGTTTCCTCCTTAGAAGAGGCCTCAATTTGAATCTCTGAAGCTGCCCCCCAACATTTTTGGATCTACCTTTTGGAGTCCAACAGAACAAATTAGCACAACGGCCCCTCACACACTCACTGACACACTTATTATCTGTTCCCTCTCCCCCCACTCCCGCAAGTCTTCTTTCTACAGACTAAACATCCTGAGTTGGTTCCACCAATCATCATTGGATATTTATGAGGATAACATCCTTTGCTAGCCTTGGTGACATCCTGTGAATGTGTTTAGCTTCCCAGAATGTAACTGCATGAAATGAAGCCTCCTAAACGTCATCAATCTTGGTTGCAAAATCTGCATGATCTAATTTCTAGATTCTCCCTCCTTAAGTGTCAGGGTAGAACAATATCTTTCCTGAGATTCAAAATTCAAAGTCTTTCTGGGGATGATAGAATGAACATTGCCTTGAGTGAGGCAGGTGCCTGAGAGCCACCACAAGCCTCTAAAGTTCATTTCCCATCTAAGAGACACCAACAGTCTAAGGCTGAATGACTGCTGTGGTGATCACGAAACCTCATTAGGAAACCTCAGGCTTGGTCATGTTCCACAGCAATCTGAACTAGACCCAGGGAGTCTTCATTCAGTAAATTCCAGGAAGTGGGAAGAGGCAAACACACCATTGAGATGGCTGAGAAGGATAGGCTGTCTCCCATTTCTCAGACACAGTTTCTTCATGGAGTTGATAGCTGTGGAAATCACATCTGTCCGTTCTCATTTGGGAAGTTCTGGAAATGAAAATTCAAGCTGGAGTATGTCCCAAGAAGGAATGTAGGACAGTGAAGGTCAGGAGAGGACATGATCCAAGGATGGATTGAAGGAATTAGGGATGGGCAGCTTGGAACAGAAAAGATATGGGGACAGGCAATCTGAACTCTGCCTTCAGGAGTTTGAAGGGCTGTGGGATTAGCCCGTGAAAGCAAAGACTGGAAGCTATGTAGCTCAGTTGATTGAGTATTGGACCTGAAGACTGGGAGAACTGGTTTCAGTCAGTTAACCAGTCAGTCAGAGAGCATGTAAGTCACGACCATGTGTCAGGCACTGTGTCGGCACCGAAGATACAAATACAGGCAAAAGGAAAGACAGCCTGTGTCCTGAGGGGCTTATTTTCTTTTTTTCTCAATCTTTAAACATTTTCTTTTAAAGTTTTGAGTTCCAAATTCCATCCCCTCTTCACTCCTTCCTCTCCTCTCCCTGAAACAGCAAGCAATTAAATGTAAGTTACAGACGTGTAATTAGGTCAAACACATCCATACAGTCATTTTTGTACCAGAAGACTTGAATAAAAGAAAAAAATGAAAGTAAGTGAAAATAGCCTGCTTCAGTGCCTATTCTATCAATATCAGTTCTTCCACTGGAGGCAGGCAGTAAGCTTCTTTATTAGTCCTTTGGTATTGTCTTAGATCACTGTATTGCTGAGAAGAGCTTAGTCATTCACAGTCCATCGCTACAATGTTGCTGTTACTGTTACAATGTTGCTGTTACTGTTACAATGTTGCTGTTACTATTACGATGTTGCTGTTGCTGTTGCAATGTTGCTGTTACTGTCTACAGTGTTCTCCTGGTTCTGCTCACTTCACTCTGCATCTGTTCATGTAAGTCTTTCCAGGTTTTCTGAAATCATCCTTCTTGTTAATTCTTATAGCAAAGATAATATCCCATTACAATCAAATACTATAATTTGTTCAATCATTCTTCAATTAATGGGCATCCCTTTGATTTCCAATTCTTAGCCACTGCAAAAAAATCTGCTATAAAAATGTTTATACAAATAAGTCCTTTCTCCTTTTATGAATGTCTTTGGGATATAGACCTAGTAGTGATATTACTGGATCAAAGGGTATGCACAGCTTTATTGTCTTTTGGGCATAGAGGAACTTATATTCTAAAGTGGGGGAGATGTGCATAAAGTAAAGATGAAAAGAAACGTGCACAGCATAGTGTCTGGGGTGCAGCCTGATGAGAAAGGAAATGATGCCTGGTCTGGACACTCTCCTTAAAGGGAGATTCTGGGAGGAGCCAGCCAATCAGAAAGGGAGACTGCAGAGGCAAAGGATGCTTCTAAGTGTGAATTCCATGGCTGAGAGTTCCAGGTCAGGATGGAGAAGTCCAGAGTATGTCCTGCTGAAAAATAGAGAATTCAAACCTCCTTTCAGATGATCAGTGACTGTGTGACCCTGACACACAGCCTCAGGTCCTTCATCTGTCAAGTGGGGTCAATGAAAGCATTCGCTTGATCGTCACAATGAAGATAACAGTTATGAAAGCGATGATGACAACGATGTTTGTTCCCAGGATCTGGATCTGGGATAGAAGATGTTGAAAAGTGCATTGGGGCTTGGAGCAGTTGGAGCAACCAAAAGTGGATTAGGCTGCCAGAGGAAGGAGGCTCTGGATGCTCACTGCTATCAGGTGTTTTAGAATGAATTAGTTCCTCTGTGATTCCTTCCTCTTCTAAACCTCAGAGAAGTAGAAATGACCTAAGGTGACTTCCCAGCACCTACCTTGGAAATGCAGTGAAGGACCCAAATGGCATGTCTCCTAGGATGTTGTTCTGGTCATATATACACCTTGCATACAGTAGGTACTTAATCAATGCTTATTAAAGAAAATCTTCCAGAAGATGCTTCCAGAAACATTTAATTAATGCCCAATTTCAGCAAAATACTTCAGTAATTGATTCATTTCCAGTAAACCTGGATGGGCAAAGAGGAACTTACTTATATTCTAAAGGGGGAAGGTGTACAGAAAATGAAGATGAAAGGAAAGGTACAGTCAGGGAAAATGCCTGGAGGCAGGAGAAGGAATGTTGGGTATGAGGGACAGTAAGGAGGTCAGTGTCTCTGGATATTAGAACTGGGAGAAGTTAATAAGGTATAAAAAACTCTCTAAAAACTATAACCCAACAAATAGTCCTAGAGCTGGAGGGTTCAGAGAACAGAGTTCTGGGCCTAGAATCAAGAAGATGTAAGTTAAAATCCTGCCTCAGGCATTTGCTAGCTCTATGACTTTGGGTAATTTATTTAACCTCTGTTTTCCTCAGTCTTCTAGCCTGTAAGATAAGAATAATTATTTAATACAATCAGATGAATTCTATAACATTATATAATAATGTCATAGGGATAACAAGAGCACCTACCTCCCAGAGTTTTGAGGATCAAGTGAGCCCATATTTGTAAGGCACTTAGAACAGTGTCAGATACATAGTAGGTGCTATATGAATGTATGTTATTATCAGATGATGACTTCAAGAAATTATGAAAGAAAAAAACAGTTTCCCAGTATCTATCAGAACTAAAAGGCAAAAGAAAAGACAGAAAGAATCCACCAAAAATCCCAATTGAAAACACCCCAAACCAGTAACATGGTGCAATATTAAAAAGATGATCCACTGTGAATGACTTAGCTCTTCTCAAGCCATCCAAGGATCCAAGACAATCCCAAAGGATTCCTGATGAAGCAGACTATCCACCTCCAGAGAAAGAGCTGGTATTGATTGAATACAGACTGAAGGAGGCGATTTTTCAGTTTTTCTTTTTTTTTCTTTTATTTGAATCTTCTTGTACAAAATGAATAAGATGGAAACATTTAACATGATTGCATGTGGATAACCTATACCTGATTTCTTATCTCAGGAAACAGGGAGAGGAGGGAGGGAGGGATAGAACTTGGACATCACAACTTTAAAAAAATAGTATTTTTTTTAAAAAGAAAACACTCAAGAATGAAATCCAGAGCTTCAAAAATAGTCATCGCCAAAATTTAGAGCTCAGGGAAAAAGGAAAGTTGGTGCTATGGCATTAATTATATGTATATATGGTTTATATATAATATAGATGATGCCCAACATAGATTTAAACAACCTGAATGTCCTAGAGTCTCATATTTAGATACAATTCCAATCCATTTTTCTTGCCTTCTTTTTATGTGGGAACCTCCCTCGTTCCTAATAAAAAAAAAACAAAAAAAAAACTAAATTAAAAAAAACCAAAACCTGAATCCAGCAGTCGGGCCCCAAATGCTCCACCTCTGTTTCTTCCTTTCAGGGACTGATGATGTCCTGGGCATGGCCATCTCCTCCCTTACACAAGATCCTGAGTCATCCCAGCCACAAACATGCAGCCCTGCCGTGGCCCGTCCCCGGCTCTCTGCCCTCCCTAAGCATAGAAAGCCATGCTCAGGCAGTCATCCATTTTCAGGCCCATTTCTGGAACTCCTCCAAGCTCAAGAGGCCCTCAGGGACCTCATTCTCCATTGCAAAGCCCCTGAGAGCCCAGGGTCACCTGTTCAGGAATCAGAGGAGAATTGCCAGTGAAGGACAGTGAGACAGACTAAGGCTATGAGAGAAGTGCAAACCAAATGATAAGTGAAGTTCAGGGACTGACTTTCCAATCTGTGACCTGGGAGGAAACTGAGGACAGTGGCCAGAAGGACAGGTGAGGGGGGTGACTCAGAGCAAAACAAATGATTTCAAAAGACCAGGAAGAGATGGGCAAAAGAGAAGAATGAGGAAGGTAGATGGGCTCCTTCAGGGCAGCGTCTTGGCATTTTATCCTGAGCATTCAGCACAGTGCTTGGCACTTAGTGATATCTTACTAAATACTTTATATTCATCAAGTCTTTTTTCTTCTTTTCTTTATTTTTCTCTCTTTGTTTTTCCTTCCTTCTTCCCTCCCTCTTTTCCTCCCTCCCTCCCTTTCTCTTCCTGCCCCTCCCTGCTTTCTTTCTTTTCTTTCCTTCCTTCCTTCCCTCCCTCTGTCCTTTCTCCCTTCCTTCCTTCCCTACTCCCATCCCTCTCCAAGAAACCTAGAAGGGAGCTCAACAGCTCAGTCCCGCCTCAAGTCTGGACATTGAGCCTTTCTTAATGCCTCATACTCGCAACAGACCTTCAGCTTCTGCTTCCCAGTCAGACTTTCTCTGAGCCCCTGGGGGCCAGACTTTAAGAACCAGATTGTGTCCTCCTCTGGGCAATCAGAGCCTCACTGCTCAGATACAGTCTTCTTTCCACAAATGTTTACCAAGACCATGCACCCCAAAGGACCTAGTCTCTTGGGTTTCCAACTCCAAAGACTGAGAATGAAATCTCATTTGGAGAGTCAGTGAGATGTACAAAGGGATCCTGAAAAGGCCTGCCTGGCTCCATTCAGTACCAGAGCTCCAGCCAGCACTCATCAGGGCCATGGGGGTCTCAGGTTTCAAAATGAAACTACATTCACACGGCCTGACTCCTAAACCATCCTCATTTACAGAAACAGGCACTTGGCCTGGGCTAGAGCAAGATCAGCGGTTATTCATATACAGCTGTGCACATCTGGCACTCAGGTATGTGATTGGGTAGGGAGATAAATTGTGTGGGGACCACATCAACCATTGTTACAGTAAAAATGAATCGTTTCTTGGAAGGAAGCCTCCGGCATGACAGGGTCACTGCTGAGCCCTTGTGACTTCCATTCCAGCTTTCTCAGAAATCCAGGGATCTCTAGGGCTGAAAGCAGGGAGATGGAGCTGGGATTTGGGAGTCCCTGGCAAGTCCAGAGCTGGCCTTTCCACAGCCCCAGGAAGTTTGCAAGATGGGAAGCCAACACTGCCTCCCTGGAGACTTTCCAAAGTCTCCAGAGGTGTGTTCAGTATGTCTTGTGCCCATTTTGGAGAAGAGGTTGTTGATAAATGAAGTAACATCCGTAGTCACCCAGCACGCATTTCAGAGGCAGGTTCTGGACCTGGTTCCAGCATTCTGCCTACTGCCCTACACTGCCCTCAGCTAGGAACACCATTGGTATTCTGGCAGCAAATATGACAGTGCTGGTAGCTGGGGCTGATGGTGATAGGGTTAGTACCATCAAGTTGTAACACTCCCTGGGACCGCTTCCCCAAATCACACTTGCAGTCAGGATCAGCTCCCCAGGGCACGACTGGCATCCTACTCAGGACTCTTGGGTCACTCACCATAAGGGTGTGAGATAGATAGCTTTGTAGCAGATGTGTTAGATTACACAGAACAGAGAACATGGAATGTCAGAGGTGAGAGGGACCTAGAACATGAAACATACAGTGTGAATCAAGGAAAGACCTTGGAATACCTAACTCATAGTCAAGAAGGACTTTGGACTAGAGAAAATCAGCGTTGGAAGAGGTCCTAAAACATGGCATTTCAAGCTGGGAGGACCCTTTTAACATCTATACGGCATGTAGTATTGGAGCTAGAAGAGATTCTCCTTGGGAGAACATGGTGGTTGTTGTCCTTTGTCTTTGAAGAGGACCAAAATGACATCACCATAAGAAAGTGAAATTTCAGAGTGTCCAACTGTGGCTGATCAGACCAATATGAGCTTGGAATGCTCTAACACAGATTGGGCACAGACAGTCCATGTGAACATTTGGATGGATACTCCAAATTCGTGTATCCTGCCTTTACTTTGTGAGGTCTCAATTCTGCTTTGCTCAAAGAGCACAGCACCTTTTCTTATGTGGGCACACCATGCTGAGTGGTCCTGTGCCAGTGTCTCCCATGTTGCACAGTCAAATCCAAAGCTCTTGAGAGAGACCTTGGGAATGTCCTGGTATAGTTTCTTCTGGCCACCATGTGATAGCCTGCCCCATGTGATTTCTTCATAAAATAGTCTTTTTGGCAAGAGTACATTTTGCATTCGAACAACATGGCCAGCCCATCAGAGCTGCGCTCTCTGAAGCATAGTTTGAATACTTGGCAGTTCAACTCAAGCAAGGGCTTCAGTGTCTGGTACCTTATCCTACCAGGTGATCCTCAGAATCTTTCTAGGACAGTTCAAATAGAAATAGATTGGAACTAGAAGAGATCCTCTCTTGGAGAATGCAGAGCATCAGAGAAAGGCAGGACCTTGGAACATAGGATGCTGAGATGACCTTTCACATCAGTTTAAAATAAAATGCTCCAATTGCTCTCAGTGTCCGCAGCAGGACTGATTCAGTCTAGATAAGTTGTCCAGGAATGCTGCAGTGGTTTGGTCACTGGTTTTACAGGAGACTTTCTCCCGCAAAGCAGGAAGGCAAAGCTAACAAAAGTTCACATTTGTGGTTACAAAGGACATTTATTCCAGCTTGATTCCCAAACAGCCCTGTGAAGCAGAGTTGCAAGAACTATTATGCCCCAAAATATCACCAAAATAGGTCCCTGAGTCACAGAGAGAAAGTGACAGGCCCAAGGTAACTCAGTATCTATGAGGCAGCACAGGCATTAGAACCCACATCTTTGTATGACTAGAACTACCTTGTATTTGCTCACATTGTACATTCTAGGACCACAAAGATAGAGAACCTCCCAGGTAGCCATGGGCTGCTCCCAAAGGAAATGATGCCCTGCCACCAAAGGTGTCCATGCTTCCATCAGCTGGCTACCTGCAGCTGTCAACCCAAATGCCAAATGCCCTTGAGATGGGAGATCTCAGTATTACCACTGACGCAAGAACCTGTGGCAGGCATGCAGGGAGCTGCATGTGGTGCATTTGTATAAAGCAAGTTACACTGGGGACTAACTGGCAGCTTAGCAGCCATATGGACAGACCCAAGTTGGAGTCAGTAAGACCCAAGTTCAAGTTCCAGCCCAGACACTTGCTGGCTGCATGACACTGGGCAACTCATTTAACCTCTGTTTGGCTCGGTTTACTCAAGTATAAAAGGA
The DNA here is from genome assembly GCF_028372415.1 of Notamacropus eugenii. Lineage (NCBI taxonomy): Eukaryota > Metazoa > Chordata > Mammalia > Diprotodontia > Macropodidae > Notamacropus > Notamacropus eugenii. The sequence goes on from NC_092872.1 coordinate 757,671,447, forward strand.
AGATCCAAAAGGCCACTTCCTCCCAAGGTTGTTGTGAAGATCAAGGGAGAAAATAATCATAAAGCCTTAAGCATGGTGTCTGACACGTAGGATGGGCTACATAATTCTAGTTATTATCACTCCCCACTGCTTCCCAGGATGACAGATTTTGTCCACAATTTGTCTCCCACCTGCCTTTCCAGGGGCAGCCAGGGGCGCGATAGTGGATAGAAGGCTGCGCTTGGAATCAGGAAGAGTCCAAATCCAGTCTCAGACACTTACTGGCTGCATGACCCTGGGCAAGTCACTTAACCCTGTTTGCCTCAGTTTCTTCATCTGTAAAATGAACAGGAAAAGGAAACAACAAACTGCTCCAGTACCTCTGCCAAGAAAACCCCAAATGGGGTCACTGAGTCAGGCATAACTGCAGTGACTGAACAATGACAACTACCTTTGCAGACTTAGTTCATGTTTATTCCTCTTTGTTCCAGCCATAGTGCCCTATTTGCTCTTTCCTGACCTTTTCAGTGCCTGTGTCATATGCCCGCATTTAGACCAGCCCCTCCTCATCCTACAATATTCTTTCTGCTTTCCTTGGCTTCCATCTCCCACTCTTCCTTTGGGTCTCAGCTTAGGTGCTCCTCCTCCCATCCCACCATCTGAAGGTCACCTTACCCTCTTCCAGAACACTGGCCCAGATCTCTGCTTACTCCTATAACACTTGACCTTGTATCATATTCTCTATGGACAGGTCTAAGAGTGGGGGCCAAGTGACTCAACAGTCAGTTACTCCACTTCCCTCTGAGTATGTGGTGAGATGTTTCACTGTTACCTTCATCAGATGAAAATACAGAGAAGGTCTGGCCATCACTAAGGAATCCAGCAATAAAAGGCACACGTGCGCTGGAAGTTATTTGGATGATTGAGGATGTATATAAAGCCAGCTGATCCAGGTTGTAATCCAGGTTTGAGATTCTGGCAGTGGAAGCCTCCAGCCAAAGCCCTGAGAAGGAACTGGGTTAGGGGAGAGGAGGAGCAAAGACTTGGCCTCAGCTCCTGTCTCTCTACATCTCCCTCCTCACTGGGGCAAAATCTTGTGAACTTCAAAGGATTTGGAGAATTTTTGACTCTCCATCAGTGTCTTAGTAATATCCCTGTAATACAGATTGCATTGGCAGCCTTAGACAAACTGGATATGAGGGCGCAAAGCAGATTCAGGACTATATAAGGAGCCCCACAGACAAGCTACATCAAAACCTTCAGGGAAAAGCCGAAGCACCTAGAAAAGGGGAGAAAAGGCCTCCTAGCACTGAAGAACTGTGCATTACCCCTCTCCCACAGGTGGCGGCTAATCTTGAGCCAGCTTTCCACTGGACCAATAATATATGTTGTAGTGGAAAAGTGTGTCACACGTTGAGGGCAGAATATTGTGTATCAATTGTTTTTGTTATAAGACCTTATTAAACACTCCTAGCTAAACACTCCCCTCCATCAAACGGAAAGCTCCTTGAGAGCAATGTCAGCATGTTATCTTCCTTTGAAATCCCAATGCTCAGTATATAGTGGGTATTGTGTGTATGTGTGTGTGTGTGTGTGTGTGTGTGTGTTGGTGGTTGTCCTTCATTCTCAAAGAGGACCAAAATGACATCACCATGATAAAGTGAAGTTTCAGTGTGTCTGACTGTGGCTGATCAGACTGAGACAAGCTTGGAATGCTCTAACACAGATTGGGCACAGAGAGTCCACGTGAATATTTGGGGTGGTTACTCCAAATTTGTGCACCCTGTGTTTATTTTATGCTTTCTCATTTCTGCTTTCCTCATAGAGCACAGCACCCTCTCTGACGTGGGCACACCATGCTGAGTGGTCCTGTGCCAGTGTCTCCCATGTTGCACAGTCAAATCCAAAGTTCTTGAGAGAGATATTGAGAATGTCCTTGTATCGCTTCTTCTGGCACCATGTGATTGCCTGCCCCCTGTAAGTTCTCCATAAAATAGTCTTTTTGGCAAGTGTACATTTTGTATTCAGGGGCAGCTAGGTAGTGCAGTGGATAGAGCACCAGTGCAGGTGTCAAGAGGACCTGAATTCAAATCTCACCTCAGACACTTGACACTCACTAGCTGTGTGACCTTGGGCAAGTCACTTAACCCCAGTTGCCTCATCCTGGGCCATCTCCAGTCATCCTGATGAATATCTGGTCACTGGATTCAGATGACTCTGGAGAAGTGAGGCTGGTGACCTGCACAGCCCTCCCTCACTCAAAACAAAGTCAAGTGCAAGTCATATCATCATTTCTCTGATGGCATGGTCTTCTTCAGCAACGAAGAAGGAACACATACACACATTTTGCATTCGAACAACGTGGCCAGCCCATCAGATTTGCACTCTCTTAAGCATAGTTTAAATGTTTGATAGTTTAGTTCGAGCAAGGACTTCAATGTCTGGTACCTTGTCGTGCCAGGTGATCTTCAGAATCTTCCTAAGACAGCTCAAATAGAAACAATTCAGTTTACTGGCATAGTGCTGGTACACTGTCCATGTTTCACAAGCATACAACAATGAGGTCAGCACAATAGCTCTGTAGACCTTCAGTTTGGTAGTAAGTCTAATACCTCTTCTCTCCCAAACTTTTCTTCAGAGCCTCCCAAACACTGAGCTAGCTCTGGCAATCCTGCATCAACCTCATTGTCAATGTGTGCATCCCTGGAAAGTACACTGCCAAAGTAAGTGAACTTATCCACAGCATTCAAAACTTCTGCATTTGCTGTAACTGATGATTTCACATATGAATGGTATGGTGGTGGCTGAAGCAGCATCTGTGTTTTCTTCGTGTTAATTATTAGGCCAAAATTAGCACAGGCAGCAGAGAACTGATCCATATTTTGTTGCATCTCAGCTTCAGAGGCTGCATTGAGTGCACAATCATCTGCAAACAGAAAATCATGCACCAACACTCCCTTCACTTTGGTCTTGGCTTGTAGCCTTTTCAAATTGAAGAATTTGCCATCAGTATGGTAGCTGACTTTGATGTCGTGTTTATCCTCATTGAAATCATTTATCAACACGGCTGAAAACATCATGCTAAAATGCACACAGCCCTGTTTCACTCCATGGGTGACTGGGAAGGCATGAGAGCTTTGTCCATTATCCAGAATCCAGGCAAACATGCCATCATGAAATTGAAATACAATACTGATGAACTTCTCTGGGCAACCGAATTTTGACTTAATTTTCCATAAGCTCCCATGACTAAGTGTCAAAGGCTGTGGTCAGATCTACAAACATTGTGTACAGACCTCTGTTCTGCTCCTGGCATATTTCCTGGAGTTGTTGAGCAGCAAACACCATATCATCTATTCCTCAGCCCTTTCTGAAGCCACACTGTCTCTCAGATAGGTGACCATCTTCCAGGTGAAAGATCAGTCTATCCAGGAGGACTCTAGCAAGAATCTTGCAGCAATGACTAAGAGAGAGACACCACTGTGATTTTCTCAGGACAATCTATTTCCTCTACCTTTATTGAGATAGACAATGGTGGAATGCTTAAACTCCTGGGGCATAGCCTCCTCTTGCCAAATAACCTGGAAAATTTCAGTCACCTTTGTATGAGCAATGGTCCCCCCACTTTGTAAATCTCAGCAAGAATAGAATCAGCACCAGGTGCTTTGCCACATGAAAGGAGCCTAATGGCCCTAATAACCTCTTCTTTAGTTGGAAGTTCAGCTAAGAAGGGATTGACTTCAACCTGAGGTAAACAGTTAATGGCCTCAGCATTGATTGATGATGGTCCGTTTAGAACAGATGTAAGAGTGACAAAGGCAATGTGTGGTGCAGAGTGCTGGACTGATCATAGACTTTTCCTTTCCAAACTAAATGTTTGCATTCATCAAAAGTGCTGCCCCCAAGGCAAAATGCCTACCAGAAGAATTAATGTCAACAAATTAGAGCTCTTCTCAGTGCGTGAGAAGTTGCTAATTTGGAGGGAAAGTTGAGCCAACACACAGTTGGCAACAGTGAAACAGAAAAGGAGTGGGCAGCTTTCAGGGATTTGGTGCACAGGATTTCATTTGCTCATCTGGGTCAGAACACTCACAAACCCCAAGGCTGATTTGATGAAAATCATGGAGAAATTCAGAAGTTGCTATATGAAAAACAAGAACTCCACAGGATTTACCAGCAGGATAGTTCATCCATCTCTAAGAAGGCAGCATGTAATTCCCTCAAAAGTAAAGTACAAGCAAAGCCCAGAGAGGGGCAGGATTCCTGGCTCAGTAAGAAGGCAGATGAAATTCAGTTGTATGCTGATAGGAACAATCCAAAGAACTTTTATGATATGTATGTGTGTGTGTGTATATATATATATATATATATATATATATGTGTGTGTGTGTGTGTGTGTGTGTGTGTGTGTGTATGTATGTATAGACACATATATTTATCACTTGTCTATTGACTAATTAAGTCTGACTGACTAATTGATATCACCTGATAATCGTGATGGAGAGAAGATGAACACCGTTGGGGGCTCATGAACTATGTAGCTTTAGAAAACCATTCCAGTCTCTTGGAATTAACTCTAACCCCTCCTAGCAGATGTAGCCACCAGCCCCCCAAGATCCCACTTCCCTATCCAAGTTAGGGTAGTAGCCTAGAGCATGTGCTCCACAAACACTAAGTTCAAGTCGAACATGAGGTTCTTGTGAGCTTAGAGTATTTTATTCCTGTCTCTTTATTGCAGGCCTTGCTGAGTTGTTTTGCTGAACTTCTTCCTGCTGTACCTTTTCCCTGGAACATCTTCCTCCCCTCCATCTCTCCCTGGCCTCATTTGCCTCTAGGATAAAAATGCAAAGTCTCTTGTTTGACCTTAAAGCTCTCCACAAAATGGCGCTAGCCCACTTTCCACACTGACTCTGAAACTTGCCTTTCATTCCTTCTGTAGTAGAAGCTTATTGAAATTCTTCTGGAATCATACTCTGTTTCCTATCTCCAGGTCTTTGCCCTGTCTCCCATGTGCGGAAAGCTCTGTCTTCTCCTCCACTTTTTGGAGTCCAGCTCAAGCATAGCCTCCTACACAGGGTCTTCCTGGACTGTTCCTTTTATTTCTGGCTGGTGCACAGTCAGCTCTTCATATCCTCATTTTGGGGTCTTCTTGGCAGACGTACTGGAGCGGTTTGCCTTCTCCTTCTCCAGCTCATTTTATAGGTAAGGAAACTAAGTCAAACAGAGATAAATGATTTGTCTAGGGTCACACAACTAGTGAATGTCTGAGGCTTGAACTCAGGAAAATGAGTCTTCTTGACTCCAGACTTGGCGCTCTATCCTCTGGGCCACCTGGATGTCCCGTTGTCTACATTCCTAGTCCCCCCAGTTACCTTACGTTTACCTTCTCCACATTTTTATTTGTTTATACGTGCACAGGCTATTTTTGCCATTGATTGTAGGCTCTCTGAGGGTAAGGCCTGGCACATAGTAGGCATCTGATATATGTTTATTGAGTGAATGATTAGTGGCTCCTTGTTCTTTCTTCATGGGCCACATCTGCTGTCCCCATGTCCACAGCAGTTGTTACTCATGAGAGATTCCGTGTGGAGAGGAGGGGAAGGGACAGAGGGACATGTGTTGGCAGGCTCATGTGAAGCCCTCTGGGAATCAGCCACTGTGTGGTTCAGCCACTGGAAATCTATGCTGGAAACTCTTCCTGCTGATGGGGACAGATGGACTTGGAGGATCCCAGGTTTCAGTGGGGAAACAGAGCTCAGGGCTGGATCCTCTGGACCATGGCCTCTCTTTGTCTCCTGGGCCAGGCAAAGCCAACAACCTGATCACCTGCAAAGTGCTGCTGAGGGGTGAGCTATGGGTGTGGTCAGAATTATTGTTAGAACTCCTAGGATGAGCAAGTGGTTAGTAATACAGAAAAGAGGCCAAGTTTAAACCTGGAAAGAATCTAAGCACAGATGGGGAAACTGTGGCCCAGAGAGTTTCCATGGCTCTGTGTGATCCAAAGTCACCCAGATGGAGAAGAAGGATTTGAATCCAGGTCTTTTGTTGTCAAAATGTTACAGAACCCTTAGGTCTAGAGATGGGAGAGATCTCAGAGACCCATAGTTCCATTCTTCCAGTTTACAAAGGAGGATACCAAGGTCTAGGGTGTTGAAGGACTTGACTAGCTATACAGGTAAGAAACATCAGGGAATTTGAACCCAAGACTTTAGCTGCTCTACTCACCACCCTAAACTCTTTTAGCCTACATTTTACAAGAGACAGAAGGGACTCTCCCTAAATGTCATATGAGGGATACAAATCCAGCATCCTTCCCCTGGGCCACTTTCTGTTATCCAACTCCATCCAAAGGACCCAAAGTCACTCTGGATAAAGCCCATCTGCTTCCCATTCCTGGGTATCTGAGTAAAGAACTCCTGGCCCAGACCCCAAGTTCCTGGCACCAGCAGCATCTATCCTAGGGGGTCTCCAGACCGTCCATCTCTGAGGCTCAGGAAATGCCTCAGATACACCCACAGGCAACTCCCTTAGGGAAAGATGGAGGCACAATGGCTGTGGGAATTCACATGAACCCCAACTCTTGATTCCTTTTGGCCAAACCTGTGATATCATTGCTATAGGGATCCCTCAGATGAGGAGACTACCGCCACCAAAGCCCATGTGCTCTTGCTGGTCCATGGGGAGAGGAAGGGACTTGGCCAGGGTCACACAGCTGGGGGAGGGATCCGCAGAGGGACTTAGGGCTTCCTCGCTTCAAGACTACCTCTGCAAATATCATCACACAAAACTGCACGAATTCCTAGGACCCTCACAATTGCTATGAGCGTTAGTAATTATAATATAGTAACATGTTGCCTAGTTTATGCTGTCACAATTCATTACATTATCTTATACTGGTTATATTTATTAGATCATGCTATATCATATGACATGACACATTCTGTTATGATATCATGCCACATCATTGATATCTATCTTATCCAACTATATCATATCACATTATATGCAATATCATTATTTTCACTAATGGACGTAATTGTAACGTGTGTAATTTTGCTAATGTGTGTAATTATTCATACCTGTTTTTCATGTTCATTTCCTCATTGAGTCTTCCCAATGGTCCTAGGAGCTAGTCAGGGCTGAGTTCATGGTGCCCATTTTATGGATGAGGAAGCCAAGGCTGAGGTTAGCTTTTTGCCCATTACACTACTCTTCTTGGGACAGCTAGGTGGTGCAGTGGATAGAGCACCAGTGCAGGAGTCAGGAGGACCTGAGTTCAAATCTCACCTCAGACACTTGACACTCACTAGCTGTGTGACCTTGGGCAAGTCACTTCACCCCAACTGCCTCATCCTGGGTCATCTCCAGTTATCCTGATAAATATCTGGTCACTGAATTCAGATGACTCTGGAGGAGAAGTGAGGCTGGTGACCTGCACAACCCTCCTTCACTCAAAAAAAAAAAAAAAAAAACAAAGTCAAGGGCAAGTCATGTCATCATTTCTCTGATGGCATGGTCTTCTTTGGCAACGAAGGATGAACACACACACTCTTCTTCTCAGTCTGAGTCTTAGCAATATCATTGTAGTACCAGAAGGAGCCTTGAATGGCCATGAAGCTGTAGGGCTGGCCCAATCTCCTTATGCCTTCTTCGGGACACTAAATCTCAGAGCCCAGAGGGACCTCAGAGACTTTCTGATCCATCCCAAGCTTGAACAAAGGCACCATGTATGACATCCCTGCCAGCAGGGCCTCTAGATTCTCTCTAGAATGATGGCCATCCCTGCCAAAGAAGAGAGGCCAACTGTAGGCCCCTGAGACTGCCCATGATGTATGAGGTGGCCTCAGGGTGCTTCTATTACATGGAATGGAAACAGATAAATACAAATGTGACCAGTGAATGGCTAAGTATATAAATGAGTAGGCGAGTACAGAGTTGAATACAATCACACTTACTAGTTACACACCCTATGGCAGGCACTGTGTGAGGTCCTAGGGATGCAGTGGTTGGCAGCCCAAGGATTTTACTTTCTCCTGTATCCACCTTGTGGGGCAGGGCTGTCCACTCCATGCTGAGAGCACTGACTTAAGATGTCAGGGTTATTAACCTTGCTGTCCATACGTTGTATTGTTAGTCAACAAACATGAAGCACTTGTTATGATCTAGGTGCAGCACCAAGAACTGGGGGTACAAAGACAAGCAAATTCAAATCCTTCCTTGGCCTTGAAAGAGCTTCCATTCTAATGAGGCAGGGTCAGGTTGCATGACATGTGAATAATTAAGAACATACAAAAGATATTCAGAGTGGGTGGGGGGCTCAGAGAGAAGGCTCTAGGGGTAGGGGGTAGGTAAGAAATCCCTCCTGTAGAAGGTGATATTTGCCCAGGGTTCTGAAGGAATCCAGGAGGTTGAGGTACGGGGTAGGGGGAAGGGAATGTTTTTGGTCATGTGGAGTGAATGAGAGTGGGTGGTTTGATGACACCAAAGTTGGGAGGCTGCCTGACTGGAAGGATGGTGGTGTCTTCAATGGTGTAGGGGAAAGGGTTTGGTTTGGTTTTAGGGGAAGAAAATGAATCCTATCTTGGACATGTTGAGTTCACTATGCTTATGGGACATTCAGTTGGAGATGTCTAATGAGCAATGGATGGGATGGGGATGGGGAGAATGGCTCTGGCTAGATATAGAGATTTTGGAATCATCTGCATAAAGATTATGTTTACAGCCTGCCAAGATGGTCAGTAAGCATTTATGGAGTACCTACTGTGGACCAAGCCCTGGGAATACAAATAAGGAAAAGGAAGATGGTCCCTGGCCTCCAGAAGTTTACAATGCAATGGGAAGTGCAACACGCTTCACCCCCTCCCCCACACAAGAGCTGAGAGTGGGAGCACACAGTGGGGACCCATGGAGTTGAAACCAAGCAAAGCCACCAATGGAAAATAAAGACTTATGTGGAAAGGGCTGAGCTCTCTGGAAAGGGAGACTTGGGGGGAAATGTATTGCCCTCCGACCTGAGGGGAGGGGCAACTGAGGATGCCGAGAATGCATTGCATATCAAAGGCTGAGCCATTCTGCTTGATGTATACATTTCATGGGATAAGCCTATCCTGGGGGGAAGTGTCATGCTCCTGGAGCTGAAACCAAGAAGATGGACTGATAGAAAATGATGGAAAAGATCCCAGAGATAGAAGGAGACCTCATACAAGCCATCCCTGTAAATTTAAACTAACATAGTTCATGAAGAAAAATACCAAGGGAAGAGTTCAACTCAGTAGATAGGAAATGTTGCAAAGTACCAGACTCTCATTCATCCATCTGTTCACTGATTGGTTTACTCATATATTCATCTTTCAGTAAATTCGTACGTCATCCATCCATCCGTCAAGCCCTCACTCTGCACCTGAAGATCAATCATATCCTTGCTGGGAAGATGAGATACGTGCACAAGTCCTTCCTGAGTTCCCTAAGAAGCCTTTAACCTTCTGAGACTCAATGTCCGAAGGGACAGTGGAGGCAATTGAGACCAAACCCTCTCCTGCGGCATCCCTCAAAAGTAGAGATGGAGTCTCCATGCAGACTTCCAGTGACAAGTCTCCCCGTTCCCCATGTATTTGATAGACACCTTCATTGCTCAAAGAATAGCAGCTTATAGTGAACAAGACAATCCCCAGTAACCCTTTGTCCATCAGTTCTAGTTCACCGTCCTGGGGAGCTGTGCCTACCAGTCACTTTTGATACTGCATCCAGGAGATCAGCAAGCCCAGGGCTTTCAGTATTGGGAAGCTGTGTTGACACTAACCTTATTGCAGAAATGGGACAGTTATGGCTTATTGTCTCTCAGTCTTAAGGGTTATTTGAAAAAATGTGTAAGTAAATAGTATCTAGAGAGATCTGAGGATTTTAGAAGATAGTGAATAGAAGAGTATAAGTTAACCAAGTGGTGTGTCTGACAAAACATGGAACCAATCTGAGGAGGCATTAAGGGAGGCATGTGCCCAGAGAGTGTTTCAGACAGTGCTTTTAAATATACAAAAGGTGCTTAGCGATGCAGACGTATGACCTTCCCCTCTCCGACGAGGACACAAGTTCCTTGGGAAGAGATTTTTGATTCCTAGAGCCTAGCACAGTCTGCTGGTGGTCCCAGGGGACCATTTATCAGGAGTTCGGAAGTGATTAAATTTTCTTGTTCATTCCTCAACATTTAGCAGGAGATGATCTCCAACCAAATAATTTGGGGGCAAATATACCTCATACCTAGAAGGTAGAAGCAGACACTAGCACACAACTCACATGGGGCCTACTGGAAGATAGTCTAGTCAGAGTGGTGAACAGACAGTGAGCTCAAGGAATATGAAAGCTGCCCCGAAGCCCACTGGCATCTCTCATTGCAGGGCATGCTTCTCAAGGACTCTAGCACTCCTACTGGACTTCCTCCAGTGTCCAACACGCCAAGACAAACACCATCATTTACCATACCTCTACAAGCGCTTGCTTCCTTGGGAGGACAAGACATAGGCTTCATGAAAACGGATGCTGTACCTATCACATCTTCCTTCTGATGTCATTTATCATCAGGCGGTGGTTTTATAACACTCCTTGAAGATTGAAGAGGGCACACTGGCCAGCAAACATGAAGCTGAGGTTGTGGACCATCTTTTCTACACTCGTGAGTGGTCTCACAGGCAATTCAGCCTTGACATGTGTTCATGATCCTCAGTCGTATAATGGACAAGCTCTCATCATTAGCAGAAGGGTGATATGTTGGCAGTTGCTTGGGAGGCAGCAGTTAACTCAGCTTGCCAGTTCAAATATTAATAATTATTCTGAGCATGATCCTAATGGAATTAATCAGTCTATCAACAAGCATTGCCAGACACTGCTGGGAATACAAAGCAAAATCAAAAACTGCCATAACATATTCACAAATCAGTACAAACAAGAGAAACATAGATGAGACTAAAAATGGTCTTTTGAGAGGAAGGCATTCACAGCTGGGGAGAAGCATGTCCATGGTTCTGTGTATGTGTCTGTGGGAGGAGGGAGGAGAACAGGCCCCCAATCCCAGAACTGGGGGGAAACGGTTGGACTTTAGGAAAGGAAACTCTTGTGATAGACTCAGCACACCCAATGAGATGCATGTTTTTGGACATGACCAGAGTGGGAATGTGTTTTGCCTGACTCTGCATATTTGTTACCAGGGGAGTGTTTTTGCTTTCTTTCCATTGGGGAGGGAGGGAGACGTGGGAGGGAGAGAAATATTTTTTCTTAATTGAAAAAAAATTTTAAATAATTCAAACTCTGAAGTCACAAGTGGCTCTTTTAATGACAATCGTTATTTCTTAGCCTATAAATAAAAAGCATGCTTGGTAACACATGTGTAATACAAATGTTTAGGAAGAAGTCTCCAAAGTAGGAGATGGTTTGTGTTATTAGCCAACAGCTCTGATAGTGATGATGGTGGTGGCATTGTCTCACTTTACCAAATTCTGCAGGCAGAAATGCATCCATCAGCAGTGCCTCAAACTGGGGACGTGGGTCCCAGAGGTCAGAACAATACGGTTTCAGGAAAAGGCCTCAAGAACAAGAAGACACCAAAAGCAGGCAGGGCATGAGGTCTCTGGGGCAGCACCTCGGGGATCTGTGCTTCCCCTGTAGGGCTTAATGTTTTTTTGTTTTTTGGTTTTTGTTTTTTTTTTTAATCAAGGACTGAGATAAAGGCAGCTCTGAGAACCACTGTTTACAGTGACAATCTAGTACATACAGAGGAAGGGAGCCAGGGTGGGGAACGGCCTTCAGTCCAGGTCATAAACGCTTGAACACGATTTCTGGTGGAGGAGACATGATGTCCATCTTCAAGTACTAGGACTTCCACAAAGAGGAGTTCAATTTATTGGCCCCAATGTTTTATACACAATAAGCACGTAATAAGTGCTTAATTAGTTTGTCCATTTGAGAGTTGGTGGCCTCCGCCTACTAGAGGGTCTTCAAGTAGGTGCTAAGTGACTGACTCATTATAGTGGAGATCCCTTCGTGGATCATTTGGGCTATTTGACCTCTTACAGCATTTGATGTCTGTGATTCAGGGATTTCACAATTATTTTTTATCAATCAATTAGATTGGACTGGATAGGAAATGATATGGAATGGTGACTGGAGCTCTGGACTTGGCATCGGGAAGACCCAGGTTAGAATTCCACCTCAGACTTACCTTCACCAAACCTCAGTTTCCCCATCTGTGAATTGAGGACCACAAGAGCTCCAACCTCCCCAGACAGTTGTGAGGATCAAATACAATGATGGCATGCTCAACCTCCCAGTTCTATGAGGGCGTCAGCTATCAGCAATGGCCCTGAATGCTGCTGCACTGAATCGGATGTTCAGAATGTCCTGTAGGCTTGTCTGTTGTGCCCTGGTCTGATCCCATCTGGGATAGCAGAGCCCACTCTCAGGAGCACATTAAAGAAGAAATTAAGAATGTTAGATGAGAGGGTGTCAGGCAGTCAGAGAGGTCCCCCCAGCACTGATGCCACTGGGTTCCCCTCCTTCTGTGCTTCCCAAGAGGTCTGCTGGTCAAGTCAAGGGGCAGCTGGGACTCTTTATTCTTTTGAATGCAGATGCCCAGAAAGCTGTGCCCACAGCCTAAGCCTCGGTCCTCTGTGCTAATTAAATCTTTAGACTAATTGGCACAGTTCCAAGGGGGAGGAATGGAGGGAGAGAGGGAGGACAGAAAGGAGAAAGGAAGGAAGAAAGGATGGGGGAAGGAAGGAAAAGCTAAGGAAAGTACTAAAGGTGGGACTTTAGGCTGTTATCCCAATCAGGCCACTTGAGCTCACAGATTTAGAGCTAAGCTGAAAAGGACCTGAGAGATGCAACGTCTTCTTGCCTGGGGGTGGAGATGTGGACTGAGGTGAATTTGAGCCCAGGACTTCCCAACTCCAAGGGCAGCATGCATGCTTCCTGACTGAAGGATGGGCTAGTCTAGATAACTTTGGAGGCCCCACCAAGGGGTGAGAGTTGGTGATTGTAGGAAGCCTTGCTTAGCACTTCTGAGAGGACTGCCCAGGGTGAAGGGAGGCCCAGCCCAAGGAAGCCTGCTCTTCCCTTAGTCAGGCTGGCAGCCTCTACACCTCAATTAAATCCAATCCAGATCTGGGGCCCAGGCTTTGGTAATTAGTCAACCATGAGATAACAAGGCCCTAATCAGGCTTCACCAGCCTTGCGGCCAGGAAGGCATTTGCTTCCAATTAGAGGGAGGATGCCCTGAGCTGTGCCAGCAGAGGTATAGGCAGATTTGCCTGTGGCAGGAGGGCTCTCAGGCACAGACTCTCTTGCTTAGTGTTTCTCAGGCCTGTGTCCTCAGAGGCCTGACCCAGGGATCAGAAGATCTCAGAGGACCTCAGGGGCCTACCCTTAACAAGAAGTTGGCTCTGGTCACTTGAACAGCTCCAATGAGAGAGAACTCATCACCTCCCAAGACACCATATGCCATGTGGGGCCAGCTCATCTTATTAGGAAGTTCTTATATCTTGCCTAAGTGACCTCCATTCTCAGGGATGGAGTAACTTCTGGGGCCAAATAGAATGAAGGCAATCTCTTCTCCACTGGACAGTCCTTCAGACAGACTTAGAGATAGCAAATATGGCCCCTGTGTCTTCTCCAGGTGAAACATCCCCAGCCCCATCCATTGATCCTCAAGGCATGGGGTCTACAGTCTACACCCGAGGACCCTGCTGTATCGCCTCAGTTCCAGTTTAATTAAAAACATGGCATTGTAGACAGGTCACAGGACCAGGAGTCAGGAAGTCCTGAGTTCAATTCTGACCTCAGACACTTACTAGTTGTGTGATCCTGTTACCCCCTGTCTGCCTCAGTTTCCTGATTTAAAATGGAATTAAAAATAGTACCTGTATCCCAGTGTTGTTGTGAGGATGAAATGATATTTGTAAAATGCTAAGGAAACAGTAAAGTGATATCTAAATGCTAGTTACTGGGATTATTTGCGAATATCTGTAGCACAGGAGACCCAAACCATCCTGCTCTCACTATTCCTAGTAGTAGCATCATGTTTGTCGTGGAAGAATCTTTCTCCTCTTTGATGAATTATCAGTAACAATGAGATAAATCCTTATTATCTAATGCCATGAGGACAATCATACATGGGGTTAAGGAACTACTTTTTGTAATTTATTTCTTCTCCTCCCCAGTCTCTGACCCCTCACCCTCATTCCCTTCTCTGGATCCTCCTCTGAATCATCCCTGTACCACCAAATGTCCCTCGGAGTCTGTCCTGGGCCCTCTTCTCTACTCCCTCTGTCCTACTTCCCTGGGGGATCTCATCAGCTCCCATGGATTTAATGAGTGCCTCTGTACAGATGATTCTCACATCTCCCTGTCCAGTAAATATCTTAAACTCAGCATTGCTTTATCTTTCCTCCTAAATCCTTCCCCACCCCTTCCCCTAAATCATCCTTCTAGTCCCCCAGGCTCCCAACCTAGGAGTCATCCTGGATTCCTCCATGTCTCTCACTTCCCAGATCCAATATGGTACCAAGGCCTATCAATTTCACCTTTGCATCCATTCTTACAATTTCACCTCTGCGGTGCTTCCAACGTGCTCCCCTCTCTCCTTGGACCCTCATCACCTCACACCTGGGCTATGGCAGTAGCTGCTGGGGGGAGTTCTGCCTGTCTCAACTCTCCCAGTCCATCCTCCACTGAGCCACCAAAGTGACTTTCCTAAAGCACAGGTCTGACTTAGCTACCACCGCCCCTCTTCCTCTCCAATGGCTGACCTTCCTGGCTTCCTTTAATACAAACTAAAGTGCTGTCTTCTACTGGAAGCTTCCCCCAGTTCCTCTTAATCCTCATACTTTTTCTCTGTTTGCCTCAGTTTCTTCATTGATAAAATGGGAATAATAAAGCACTTACCTCCTAGGATTGCTGTGAGGATCAAATGAGATAACATTTGCAGAGCAACGAGCACAGTGTGTGGCACATGTTAAATGCTACATAAATATCAGCTAGTAGTAGTAGTAGTAGTAGTAGTAGTAGTACTAGTACTAGTACTAGTACTAGTACTAGTACTAGTAGTACTAGTAGTACTAGTAGTAGCAATAGCAGCAGTAGTAGAATTAGCACCAGTAAGTTT
Organism: Notamacropus eugenii; assembly: GCF_028372415.1. Classification (NCBI taxonomy): domain Eukaryota; kingdom Metazoa; phylum Chordata; class Mammalia; order Diprotodontia; family Macropodidae; genus Notamacropus; species Notamacropus eugenii. The sequence continues at coordinate 757,686,574 of NC_092872.1, forward strand.
TGACTGACAATGTAATATAATTTAAGATCTTCCCTGCCCTATAATAAGTTTCTTGGAGCCCATTAAGGGAAGCTTACTTAGGGGAAGCTTGCTTGCAGAAGGCTTTCACACCTTTTGATAATTTCTAATTAGGCATTAAGTCATGAGGGTTGTGACGCCTTCTGGCTCTGAGAAGGGTATATATCCTCTGAGTTGGTATTGATTGTGCTTTGGGGGCTCCCTTATGAGAAAGACCTTGTGATTCCCTTGTTGAGAATCTGAGAGGCCTGTGTTCAGACCCCTGACTGCTCAGAGGTCAAAGCTCTCTGGATCCAGGGATGTGTGTAAAGTTTATAGCAATGTTGCTTTGATTCAGGCAGTTAGAGCCCTGTCTGTTGATCTTTATTTCTCTACTTATATTCTCTCTGAAGTTCAGGGTGCTGACTTTTCCCCTGAACTAGTGAATGTAATTAAAGAAGATTGTGGACCCCTGAAACAGTGATCTTTCCTAGTAAAACAGATCTAAGATCCTGTGGTGGCAGTCATCCTGGGTATGCCAGGGTGCTTGCTGTTACACAGTGGCATATGTCATTTTTTCATCAGGTCAGGTCCTGAATGTTTGAACTGAGTAACATTTAATGATAGAATTAGGTTAACTCTAACCCTAATTCTGAACTGTTATTAAACAGCTAGCGTAGATGTACATCTCTAGGGCATGAAAAGGTATCTATATGTTATCTCATTTGAGCCTCATTATCTACGAGGTAGGTGCTCTTATTATAATTTCCATTTTACAGCTTGGGAAACTGAGATGGACAGAGGTTAAGTAACTTGCCAAAGGACACACAGCTAGTATGTGTCTGAGCCAAGATTTGAACTCAGTCCTTCCTGAATACATGGCCTAGGCCTCTATCCATTGCAACATTAGCTGTCTTCCCTAACTTAGAGGTCTTCATACAGAGGCTAGAATGAACCCTTGTTGGGCATGTTACAGTGGAGACTCTACCTCTCAATAATACAGACCACCTCGACAGAATGAGAAAACTGAGGAGGAGTTTGTTGGTTGGAGTGTGGACAACACCTTTCTTTCTACATCCTTTATAATTCATTTGGGAATTTAAAACAGTTAAAATGACTCAGTCACTCATAGTCATTCTTAAAGCAACACTGCCATTACCATGTACACTGTTTCCTCGGTTCTACTCATTTCACTCTTTATTATTTCATCCAAGTCTTTCCGTGGTTTTCTGAGGTCATCAAGCTCATCATTTCTAGTAGCCCAGTAGTGTTCCATCACGATCATAGACCACAACTTGTCCAGCCATTCCCCAACTGAGAGACATTCACAGCACGCCCGTAGCTGCAAGGTCTGCCTCTCATCTCTTCCCTACTTTGCTTTTCCTCCCTCCTCTCCTCTTGCTCCCCTTCTCTACTTCCCCAGAAGTGAGATTGCCCAAGGCTCTTTTCAATCCCAGACTTCTTAGCCCCAAAGAGACTCCTAGTGACCCAGAATCACAAGAATTTGGCTCAGAGAGAACCTGACCCAGAGCAGAATCAGAGAGCTGGAGAAGTTTGGAAGGGAGAGGCCCAAGGGAGTCATCTGGTCCAGCCTCCCTCCCTTATTGCTTTTGGCTAGAGGAGCTTGGAAGTGGTTCATGAGTGTATGTTCTGTCTGCTATCAAATAGTTTAATAGCATTTATTTCCTGATTGTGTGTCATCTGTACTCTATCTATATTCAGTTTATCCATGTATGCAGCAGAAACCTCTTTCCTCTTGGCCTCTGTTTCTCTTTCTTTTTCTTCCTCCCTCCATTCCTTCCTCGCTCCCTCCTTCCTCTCTTCCTCCCTTTCTTCCTTCCTTTTCTCCTTCCTTTCTTCTTTCCTTTCTTCTTTACTTTCTTTTTTCCTTTATTTCTGTCCTGTAACTCCACTTGATAATGCAACCTCTCACTCTCCACTTGCCCCACTGTCTGATGATTCTCTGACAGCCTTACTCCCCTCTTCCTTTTGCATCTCCACTGCCAACTCTCTGTCCCCATCATCAATTTCAAACTTCCTGTCCTGACATTCAAGGCTTTCTTACACTTGGAGTCTGTCTTTATCCCCCCCCCTTCATCCTTGTTTTCACCATCTCTCTCTCTCTCTCACTCTCCCCAACTCCTACTCTGATCTCTCGGCATTCACCCAAGTTGCTCCCTGTTCCTGGAACAATCTCTCCCCCATCTCTTCCATTGTCTGCCAAGCCTTTATGAATCTTCTTATCTTTTATAGCCCCAAGAAGAGTAAAAGTAGGGAGGAATTTCTCCTGGTCACATTAGGCAGAATTGGACTCAAAGTTTTAGCCTTCCAACACCCACTGTCTTATTTACAGGACAGGGAACAAGTTACTTTACAGGGTGATGCCACAGACAGTCATCAAGATTAACAGGGAAAGAGAGGGGCAAGGATAAAAGTCATGGTGACATCTCCCCCTGGAGAGAAAGGAGTTGATCCATGCTGTGTCTCACTGCCTCGAAGATCTGGTATCATCTGGAACTGAACAGAAATCTCAGAATTTTAGAGGCCCAATAAAGGGTTTGCAAGGTCTACGTGATCCATGAAAGCGTTTTATGACATACGTGGCTTGTGCTCACCTCTTCTCTTGAACACTTTCATTGACAAGGAACTCACTACCTAACAAGAGCCTTTATTCATCGAATTCTCAAGATTTTGATGCAAGAAAGTGTAGAGATCGTTTACCTAACCCTTCCGCATAGGACTCCCATGGTCAGGAATACAAAGTCCCCTCTGGCTCCACGTGCTCCCTACACATGTACCTTTTCATCCTTGTGCTTTGAGCTATGCCTATCCAGGGATTGTGGGTAAAGGGAAGAACACGCCCTACTTTGGAGGACACTCAGCGACTTCTGACCTTTCTAAATCCTCTCCGTTAATCCTCTTTGGTAAAAAGTGATTGATGTAAACTAATTGATTGATTTTGGGGATCATAATGGATGGGGCTGGTTCAAAAAAAAGATATTACTAAAATATTAGCTAATCAGTCTGACCCAGTGATAGAACTCTGAGGCAAGAAGTAGTTATCTGCCTTCTGGGAACCCAAACTGCCAACACAGTAGGAAATGGAAGAGTGAGCTCTAAGGGGAGCCTCTGCTAGCCTGTGTACAATGCCTTGCTGAAATCAGAGTTTACATCCATAGTATTCCTCTATGTGGATATTGCTATGGATAACTCCAGTTTGCTTTTTGTTGTTCAGTCATGTCTGACTCTCTTTGACCCCATTTCAGGTTTTCTGGAATGCTTTGTCATTTCCTTTTCCGGCTCATTTTACAGATGAGGAAACTGAGGCAAACAGGCTGAAGTGACTTGCCCAGTATCACACAGTTAGTAAGTGCCTGAGGCCAGATTTGACTCAGGAAGAGGAGTCTTCTTGATTCCAGACCTAGCAATCTATAACTGAACTCTCAATAACTGCCATAGGATGTTCCAGTTAAAGGAAGCTAGTCCTAATTGTTGACATCCATCCCACTTGGCCCAGGCTGCTCCCTTCTCCCTCAATGTTCTCCTACCCTCCCTCACTTCCTTTTGAAAGGCTAGTTATTCTTTGATGCTGAGCTAAATTCATTTCAAGTGTTTTCTCTATGGTCCCACTTTCCAATGACCTTTCCCTCTTGGATCTCTCAGAGCATTTGGTTTACTCCTTCTCTAGCACATGTATTGTGTGATATCATGGTATGGTCTTGCTTCCCACCAGGCTGTGAGCTCAACTGCAGCCTCTCTAGTCTCTCCATCTCTAGTTGCACTCAGCACCATATGTGTCTCTGTACTGCAGGCATTTAATGGGTACGTGTAGAAGTTGAACAACATGGTTTAATTTCACCCATTTTTCCCTATTTCTCCTATTAAGGAGGTGCCTTTAATTCTTCAGCATCTACAGTTTGGTGGTAGAAAGTTTTGAAGTTCCTGTGCAGATCCTCTGAAGGAGATGCCCATTGAACTTTGGGCAAAATAGTGTTCTAGGTTTCAGTTTCCTCAGATATGAAATAATGAGAAAAACTGGGCCATCTCTAGGATAAGATCCTGCATTCTTGAGTCAAGGTGCCATCTCAGTTTTTTCCAGTAAGAAGACTCCCAGGTTATCCACATGAGTTTTCCTTTTCATGTTTAGAAGCTTATGGGCCACTGCAAATCCATCAGCACTTTCTCGTGTGTTAATGGTCACGATGCTGGCTGCCTCTCAGAATGCACTCTTTCCTGGGCTCATGGTTCTGCTCTGAGTCCCCTTCCACCTAAGCCTGAGCTCTTTCCCTGGGGGACTATGTGTATTCACAGAGGGAAGATAGATCATAGTTGGGAGGGGGCTATTTGGTAACATTTCCTTTGTTTATCTTCTTGGTAAATTACCTTTTCTAAAACTGAATTGATACCAGCTGGCTTATTAGCATCAGGAGCGCACAGGATGGGGGCTCCAAACACTCCAAAGTAACTGTGCCTCTTCCCCAAATTTGCAAATATTTTTTCTTCACTTTGTTCTAATTCTCCTTCCCTTTGAATGCAGCTGCTGACCTAAAATCTAATGAACAAGGAGCGATTTGAAGATAAGGCTGAGTCTTGGCCATCTGCCCCCACCCCCACTGGGAGCCTGGAGAGCTGAATATGTGGTTAATAGTTGGCTTGTGGATGAATGACATTTTTAAACTTATTCAGAGACACTCCAATAGATCGTCATCTCCTTTAAAACCTGTAGCAAATTCTTAAAATTATCCAGGTTAGAAAGTAAATGAATGAATGAATGAATGAATGAATGAATGAATGAATGAATGAATGAATACAAATAAAATTGTCCAGGTCCTCCTTTCAGACTTTCTTCCTACTGACCATGTCTTTTTAAAAACATACATGAAGCCTTCAAAGCACATATTCTATAGAATTCCCAGACTACACCTTTATCATTGCCCATCTGCCCCCACACATCTTTCTTGTAGCCCCATCTTCTTCTTGGAAGGTAGACTTTGTTATTTGTGGGACATGATTAAAAACTGTTCTCTTGGGCCAGTTTTGGCTAAAAGTGAACCTAGTTTATTGGGTTACCAGGAGGAAGAGATCAATGGGATTGGCCCCCAGAGACCAGAAGGAGAAAGGACAGGTTAATGTAGCCCCAAGGCCTTCAATGTCAGAAAACACATGTTAACAAGAATTGTCCCAAGGGCTGCTTCCCTTCCTTAGAGATTCCAGTAGAGGCTAGAAGGCTACTTGTCTAGGATGGTAAAGTGGGGATTCTTGTTTGGGACGAGTCAGACTGGGCAGCCCCTGAGCTCCCTTCCAGCCCAGATCTGTGATTCATGGAGCCATTGGCAAGAGGATTTTTTTCCACCAGAAATCAGATGAGGTTCTGGGGTTCTGTGGAATTTATGTGAGAAATTCCTTTTGCCCCGTATTCCTACACTCCCTTTTCTTCCAGAACTGAGAAAGCATGCTGGGGAGGGCCAACCAGAGCCACAGAACCACCCTCTCTCCAACCTGAAAGAACCCTGGGGTGATGTCCTCTGACCTCTACTTGGACAAAAATCCTCTCCGTGCCGTTCTCGGTTGGTCACCTCGCATCTATTCAGAAACCTGTAGCCCCGGAACAGCACTTGGCCCATAGTAGGCGCTTCATAAGTAATTATTGAGTGACTAACTGATGAGATAGCTCATTCCATTTTTATACAGATGTCATCAGGAACAAAAGTTTTTGGTTTTGTTTTTTTCCTGGAATCAAGCCCAAATCTGATCCCTTCCCATATTGTCCTCCAGAACCAGGACTGAACCCCAGTATATGACATCTTTTCAAATGCCTGAAGAGTCCCATCTCCTGCTAGCCCTCTCCCCTCCCTGGGCCCCTCCATATAGATGTGGCTTAGAAGGATTTAAATGCCTCCAGAACTCAATCATTCCCAGTAAACTAAGGGCTGGCCTCAGAGAGACAAGAGGAGAGAGGAAGAGCAGTGGGGTCGGGGTGGGGGGCACTCTGCCTTGATTAAAGAGAGAGGCTCAGGAGGTGGGATCCCCAGCTCCTGAAAGATGTCTTTCTGAGGATAAGGCTGAGAGGAAGGAAGCTCTTGACAAGTCAACAGGGCCATACCAAAGCATCCTAATGGATCCTCTGCAGTCATGGTTGGCGTGAGGACATGAAAGTCAGGGAAGATCTAGCAGGAAGACAGAAAAAAGGAAAAATAAACAGTCTGGGGAGAAAATCTCCAGAAGGAGCAAGCAGGAGTTTAAAGGCACTGACAAGGGAAGAGAGAGCCTGAATGCAGATAAGAAACAGGAACGAGAGGGAGAGAACAGGGAGTCCTGGGGACTCAGACCAGCCTGTTTGAGGGGAGTTTGCCCAGGTGGCAAAGGTACCCATGGGATCGGCATGCTCTATTATTATTAATCTAACAATTTCAATCATATCCAACTCTTTGCGACTCTATTAGGAGATTTCTTGGCAAAGATACTGGAGTGGTTTGCCATCTCTTTCTCCAGCTCCCTGATGGCAGAGATTTTTTTAAAAAGTAACCCCAGCCCCCAACACAGCACCTGTCATTCGATACTTAATAGATATTTGTCAGATTGGACCTTAGATCCAAGGAAGTGGAATGGTAGAGCTGGGAATCCCAGAATCCCAGAGACCATCTGAGACCAGGATCCCGAATTAGAGCCTGAAGTATCAGAGGCATGCTCCGCGCTGGGCTTCTTAGCTTGGCATCAATGGACTTTTAAAAAATCCATTTTGATAACTTTTTCAATATAATCGGTCTCCTTTACAATCTTGCATATTTATTTCATATGTTGTAAATCCCCCTTCGGAGAAGGAGCTCCCAAAGTGCCCAGTCTGTTGCCGAAGGGTCCAGGACACAAAAGGGTCCTGATTCTCTGCTCCGGTAGAGCCCTTAACTTTTCTGATGGAGACACCAAGTCTCCAGGAGATGAAGAGACTTGGCCAAGGTCATGCAGGTGCAGGGTCAGGTTGAGAACTCAGGTCCTGGGACTGATCTAGGTTCTGCCAGCACAAATCTCAGCCAGGATCCCTGAACAGCATCAATGACAATTAAACATTGGAAACAAGGCATTCCTTATATAGTGTAGGGATGGGGACGCCCCTGCCCTTTGGGGTGGCCCTGCCCTCATAGGCAGTGGTCATAGTTAGGAAGCTTTCCCCAAGGCCAAGCCCAGATCTACCCCTTGGCAAACCTCTCTCCCTTCCCTGATTGCACTGAGTTCTGCCCTCGAGCATCTGTGCCAAGAAAAAAAAGGAAGAAGAAAGAAGGGAAGGAACAGAGAGAGACAGACACAGAGAGAGACAGAGACACAGAGAAAGACAGAGAGAGAGAGACAGAAGAGAAAGGGAGAGACAGAGAAAGAGAGAGAATGAAGAAGGTTTCCCCCTCACCAAGAACACATGCCCTCTTTATCTCTTCCTTAGAATCTCTAGCTTCCATCATGACTCAGCTCCTGGGAAATGGAGTGGCAGTCCTACTAGAGTTTGGCATCCCAGAAGCCCTGTATACCATTCCAGTGGGGAAAGATGAGGATGATAATCCCAGGCTTCATTGGTCTTCAAGAAACACATCTGGTTAATTAGTTTTGTGGGTGAAGAAAAGGTATTTACCTTGTCCTCATGGGCTTATACTTCAGGACCCCTCAGAATCTCAGTCTCAATTAAATAGGTTCATCTGTACACACACACACACACACACACACACAGGCTTACATTCACAGAGACTTATACACACACTCACCCACAGACTCACATTCACACACAGATTCATACACACAAAAATAGGGTCACACTCACATATACACATGCAGACTCACACTCACATAGACTTGCACGCACAGACTCTCATATACACTCACTTATACACACACACACATACATACACACACACACTCAGACACACGCACACACCTTCAAAGGTGAGGGACCATGAAGACCCTATTTCTGTGTGAGGTGGGCTACAGGGGAAGCCACTCCCTTTCAAAGCAGCTCATTTGACTTTTTGGGTCCCTTTGCTAGTCAGGGTGCTTCCCCCTCTCAGAGAGCTGGCCTCTGGCTCCCACACTTACCCTCCATGTTCCATCCTCTCCCCCCACCAGGGAGCTTGCACTCCCCTCCCCCAGTGTTTCCTTCTCCAGGCTAAAGGCCTTCAGTTCCTCCCTCTGACCTCAGAGCATGACCTTGATGTCTTCCTCATCGTGCCTCCCTGTGCTGCAGCATGGACATCCCTCCTTTAGAGCCCCTATCCTAAAATGCAGTGCATAAAGTCAATTCCCACACTTAACTATGAGCTGGTCAGGGCAGAGAGCAAAGACTTTACAAATACTATCCTCACAGCATCCCTAGGAGGTGGCTGCCATTGCCATCCTCATTTTACAGAGGAGGAAACTGAGGTTTAGTGACTTGCCTAGGGTCACCTGGATTCTAAGCTTCTGAGGCTGGATTTGAACTCAGGTCTTCCTGATTCCAGGCCCAGGAATTTGTTGGCCACCGCCCCATGCTGCTGACTCATATGGAGCCTACAATCCACTAATACCCTCCAATATTTTCTTCTTTTTTTTGGTCTTTTCTTAGATGAACTGCCGATTAGTCATACCTCTCTCATCCTGAACATAATAAGGTGATTTTTAAGCCCAAGTATTCAATTTATTGCATTTCTCTTAATGAGAATTAGCCAATGTCCTAGACTTGAGAAAAGTGGGGTGGTGGGAGAAGAGAAGAGAGCTTCCCACAGTCTTGGAATAGTTGGGCTCCCAGGGTCTTCTGTGCGGCCCTGAAGACCAAGCCACCCCCATCATTCCTCACTTGCCCTTCATGTCCTCTTGCCTGAGCATGCAGGATGACACCTTCATGTAGGACTCTCATTCCTCCAGATGGTGGCTGATGAAATGTGCCATCCCTATGGGAGTGTTCCCACGTGGTTTTAGCTTCCCAGGGCCGTATCTTGGATATACTCTTCCTGATTTCAAGACCAAGATGGGAGACTGGGAAACACTGGTCAGCCTTATCTAGGATCCAACCCAAAACTTGGCACTGTCAAAGACAATTCAAAAACTCAAGTCACACTAATGCAATTTTCTTCCTTGGTCCAAAAATAACTTTCTCCCCACCCCCACCCCCACCATTTGCCTTCCAGTTCAGATGCTCCCCAAGTGCAGACACATTGATGAACGAGTCTGTGCTCATTTTTAAAAGCTTTCATGGGGGAGGGGGGAGGTCTGCTCTGCCTGTGGATTCCTGCCACCTCCAACCCCTGCCCCTTGTCAACCAACTTTACCCTGCTAGGTTATTTTATAGATTATGAACATGCTTCCACCTTGACTCCTATTGAGGGACATTAAATTGAGAGAAAGGTGGTTGAACTCAGAGCCTCCAGGAACTGGTCACCCACCAGTGCCTCGTCTCCTCCCAGGCCATTTCCCTGGATGTTGGCAGTTCCCAATAGAAACATGAATCCACAAGACAGGAGGGAATCTGACAATCCAGCAAGTCCTTCTGTGTGATTACATGCAACCTCTAAACTGCTCAATGTAAGTGATAGTCAGTGAAACACAGAATCCCAGTCCTGGGAGGTGTGTCAGAGACCAGGCAGACCAAGGCCTACCCATCTGAGACTCCTTCTAGAACACCCCCAGCAAAGACTGATCTGGGAACTCACTCAGCACTCCTGTGCCCAACACAAATCCTTTTATTAAGGGAATCTGTTTGTGAAGTTTCGGTTCAGTCAAAGGGCTGCAATTGAGGACTTAGAGGGCCTCCTTGAGTTCTCAGGTTCTCCACCCTTGCTTTAAGTCATTGTCATTCATAGGACCCTGACTTCCTTTCTCTAACCTTTGAAAACTCCCTAACACCTCAGGTTTTTGTGAGACTGCACCATGATTACTTCTTCTCTATTGGATGGGCCCTCCTTGTGACTAAGGATCAGATCCAGAGCAGAACCTCTGCTGGGCAGTTCCCCCACCTCTGCATGGATGAATTATCCTTACGGAAAGTGAAGAAGCTATGAGCTAATCAATATTTGACAGAAAGAGAGAGATAGAAGCAGGGAGTCCGAGAGAGAGACAGAGAGACAGTCAGAGAGAGAGAAAGGAGGGAGGATGAGGGGAGAGAGAGAGACAGAGAGTCAGAGAGAAAGAAAGGGAGGGAGAAAGAGAGAGACAGAGACACAGACAAAGAGTCAGAGAGAGAGAAAGAGAAGGAAGGAAGGAGGATGGGGGAGAGAGACAGGGAGAGAGAGAGAGACAGGGAGAAAGAGAGAAAAAGACAAAAACAGAGAGACAGACAGAGAGACAGAAAAAGACAGAGAGTCAGAGAGAGAAAAAGAGAGGGAAGGAGGGAGAATTAGGAGGGAGAGACAGACAGAGACAGAGAGAGACAGAGAGTCAGAGAGAGACAAGGACACTGAGACATAGACAGAGAGGCAGAGAGTAAGAGAGAAAGGGAGGAAGGAGGGAGGATGGAAGAGAGAGAGAGAGAGAGAGAGAGAGAGAGAGAGAGAGAGAGAGAGAGAGAGAGAGAGAGAGAGAAAGAGAGAGAGAGAGAGAAACTCCAGCAGAAGTCTGGATAACTGAAGTCTCCCATAAATAAACGAATCCAGTTGGTGATGTGTTCCACACACTCATCAACAGCTTCCTCTTTCTGTCCTGAGAGTCTGTAGTATATATTCTCATGAGGAAATTCAGTTTTATTCCTTCCTCTTTTGAGGTTAACTTTGGTGCTCCCACTGTGCTTCCCTTCTAACCCCCCAATTCCCTCTCAGGAGTACACCTCTTAATATCCATTGCCCACCATGCCAACCTTTTCCCCGTCCTGAGGTTCTGCCAAAGGCCAAGATTCACAGGAAGACACAGGGCTGAATCACAGAGCAAGAGGAGGTTTGGAGCAGTTATCTCTACCATCATAGGGGCAGTGTTCACACCAATTGAGATCGTGTTTCCATGGAAGAATTGAAATAACGTATGGGAAGATGTAGGTGAGAGTCATATAAGCTGGGAAGGTGGGGAGATGTCAAATCTGGGCTGCTGATGTAGGCGCCCGCATCCTAAGGTCACTGATAGATTGACCAATAGCTATCCACCACCACAGTCTGGAAACTTGCCTTGTGGGTCAGTCTTCCATTGTGGAAAAAATGGCAACCACCAGAACCTCCCAAAGTACAAACCTCAAACACTCCTTATGATTTTAACGACGTTATAAGCATGAATAGATATTCCAAGGAAATATCAAGCAGTCAGAAAACATTTATTAAGTAAATCCTATGGACCAGGGATGCAAAATAAAACAAAACAAAGAAAACCCCAGTTCTTGTTCTTCCTGAGCTCACATTCTAAGGGGAATGGGAGATGTAAATCATATTTAAGATACATACGGAGTACATGGAAGGTAATCTGAGTGGGGAAGGCACTAGTAGCTGAGGAACCTGGGAAAACTCCCTGCAAAAGATAAGAGTTTAAGATGAATCTTGATGGAAGCCAGGAAGTGGAGATGAGGAGAGAGAGGGAATGACATCCATGGGGGACAAACAGAGCAATGTCGGAGGCAGGAGACAGGATTCTGGGCAGAGGGAATAGCAAGACCAGTGGGGCTGGGTCCGAGTGTTGCATCTTATGGTGTGTGGAGAGGAGTCAAGCATAAGAAGACAGAAAGACAGAAGGGGCCAGCACAGAGAGCAAGGTGTCCTTTGCTCTCAGAAGACTGAGTTAGAAGATGGTGCAATAGTCAGTGAGTACTAGGGAAGTTTTTCTATATTGGTCTAGAGCCCCACCTTCTCCCATTTCAAGAAAGCTAACGTGTGGTAGGAGGCAACATGGAGGAGCAAGCTGAAGCTTGGTTTTAGTCTGGGGGGAGTTTGAACCCAACTAAACCCTTCCAGTGCTTTAATCAAGGCATCTGGTGCTTTGGGGTCTCAGATTCCGGATTAAAAGGAAGTGGGCAGCAACATGTCCTCTCAAGGCACTTCTCACTCTAAATTGGCCATGTCAGTTCTGTTCTCTTTTCTGAACTCCTTCTAGTGGTACATTGGTGAGCCTGGGAGCCAGGGCATGACTTTTCTGAGCCAGCAAAAGAAGTTTGAATAAGTCTTGGCTAAGACTCCTAGTGTCCTTAAAGATGTGTGTGTGTCTCTGTGTGTCCGTGTCTGTGTGTACATGTGTGTCTGTGTGTGTGTGTCTGAGTTTGTGTGTGTGTGCACGTGTGTGTGTAATAGAATCAGTCAGACAATGCCGAAGTGTTTTGGCTGCTGGCTGAACTCATAGCCTCTGGCTCTTGGGCACCAAGTTCTTCATTGCCAATCTCAAAGCAGGGACAGGGCTCTTATCCAAGCCAAAGGTGTCTGAGACAAGCCTGGAAAAATAGACCAGCCAACCCAAATGTGGCCCGGAACCCTGGTTTGCCATGAGAGAAGTATCCAAATGTCCAGATGATATGTAGATGAGATTCTAGCAGAGGGGATCTAAGCACTGGCTGCCATCAGGACCAGACCTCCACCTCCACCTTTATCTATCACTTTGTCCTGTTGGGTGGTGTCTGAGATGGGGCCCCAACTGGACATCTTGACAACAGGAGGCATCTCTCAATAGCAAGTCAATAAACTCCTCCCCAATCTTCGAGCCACTCTGGGAGGCGCCTAAACAGGAGGGAGCTAGTAGCTGTCCAGAGCTGTCCTCAGTGACGGGCCATGATTCATATCTGTTCTCTCTGGCCATTTGGCCGCAGCTTTGAGTAAACACTCTTGGTCCTGCTTGCGATCTCTTTATTGCCACCTCCCACTAATAATCTCAGCTGCCAAGACGAGCAGCCAGACAGTTCATTTACCTCCCAAACTCACCTCCAAGTAGCCGACCCGGTTTAGACAAGAGTCCACAGAACTACTGCACATTCTCAGCAGATGGAATGAGGCTCCCCCCAGTATTTACATTAGGCCCGGCGGGCTCCCAGGATGTGAGCCTCACTGAGAGGTCGTTAAATGAAATATGACGGCCGCGGCCAGCTGGGAGCTCAGACGGTGGGAGCAGGCCATTTATGGTGAGAGATGGAGCTGGGGCGGGTGTTGCCTCGGAAGCCGGGATGGGCCAGGGTGCCCCTTTTCACTCTCACTCTGATGAGGACATGGCACAGTCTGTGCTCCCAGGCTTCGTGGGAAACCTCTGGCAGGTCTGGTGCCTCCTACCATGACCTCCAAAGGCAGCATGCATCTTATTGCATGTCTTTTAACATTTAAACATACAGTAGCTTCTCCATTGGAATCAAAGGATACCAAGCTGGAAGTGATCTTGGAAAGTGTCTCTCCCAAGTTCCTCACCTTGGAGAAGAAACTGAGACTCCTCAGGGAGGCTGTCAATAGTAACTCACCTTTCTATAGCAATCAGTTGATTGATCAATGAGGACTGAAGAGCTGAATATATATGAGGCATTATGCCAGGTACTGGAAATACAAAGAAAGGCCAGCACACATGCGTACACACACTCATGCACACACACACTCACGCACACACACATACACATGCACACACACACTCATGCACACACACTCATACACACACACTCACACACATACACACACGCACACACACTCATGCACATGCACGTGCATACTCAGGCACACTCAGGTACCCACACACAAATTAGTCCTGTTCTAAAGGGGCTTTCTGTATTAGTGGAGAAGACAACTTATAAGTCAACAGATACATATGAAATACATACAGGGAAGATGGAAGGAGCTGTATTCCAGTAGCCAAGGGAATAGAAGGGAAGATCTTCAGAAGGCGCTATTTCTGTTGGAACATGAAGGAAGTGAAGAATGTCACGAGGCAGAGGTGAGGATGAAGAGTATTGCAAACCGAGAGAACAGGACATGCAGAGCCACGAAGACAGGACTTGGAAATTCCTGTGGGAGAAGCAGTAGTCAACTTGGATGTCTGGACCCTACAATGTATGGATAGGAGCAAAGTGCTCAAAGATTAAAGTGTCAGGAAGTCATTGTTAAAGGTCTAACAGATTTTCTATTTGACCCTGGGGGTGATAGGGAGCCACTGGTTTTGGATGAGTAGAAAGGGACGCTGTCAGGCTTGCGCTGTAGGAAGCACAAATGGACACCTGAGCAGAACACGGATCAGAGAGCCATAGATACTTGGAGAGGCCAATGAGCAGGGCAGCACAACCTGCAAGGAAAGTGACCCTGGGGGCCTGGTGGAGGGCATTGGGAAGGGGAAGAATGGCTCACAGAAAAACTGTGACAAGAAAAGAGCAAGCACAAGGTTTGGCCACAGGTCAGTTGTATAGAACGGGTGAGAGTAAGAAAGCTAGGTTAAGACTGAGATTCTGAGCCTGGGAAGCCAAGGGAGTGGTGCTAGCCTCAAAATAACAGAGAAGTTTGAAAGAAGAGAGTATTTGGGGGAAAGGTGAGTTTGGTTTTGGACATGTTGGGTTTGAAATCTATGTGGTGTATCCATTCCAGGAAAAATTTACAGAGAGATGATCATTAAACCCATGGGAGATGATGAGATGAGATGGCAAAGACAGAGACGAAGAGAGACAGACAGAGTCTTGGGGAACACCTATGATTAGAGAACATGACAGAGATCCGTCAAAGGAAATGGAGTTAAGAAAATCTCTTCTCACAGCAGCCCTGTGAATCATGGGGGCAGAACTGTTATTTTCGTTTTATAAATGAGAAACGTGAGGCTCAGAGGGCAAAGTAATTATGGGTCATCCAGTCTGAGTGGCAGAAGTAGAAGTGTAAGCTAGGGGCTGATGATAAATCCAGGAACTGTTTCACTTTGTCATCTGCTTCTCCTTCTCCAGATCAGAAAACTGAGGCCAGGGATAGGAAGCCACTTGAAAAGCAACTGCTTCAAGCAGAATTGATCTTTCTTTGAATGTTTCTGGATCTTCTCTCTCTCTCTCTCTCTCTCTCTCTCTCTCTCTCTCTCTCTCTCTCTCTCTCTCTCTCTCTCACACACACACACACACACACACACACACACACACACACACACTAAAAAGAAAACAAAAAGGTGAATGACAGGCACTGAATTCAGGATTGATGTTACCAGGTCAGCCTCTCGAGACTGATTGGATTCATGGCAGTAAGTAGAAAATGGGGGGCAAGGTAAGAGAATAATGAAGACACGGAATGTCTGTGGAGTAACCAAAGGGTAATGAGATGTTCTGAAGCTCTAAGAAGCAACAAAGGTGATGAATGCAGAGAAGCACAAAAAGACTTAGATGAACTGATGTAGTGAAATTAAGAGACCAGAAACAAGATTCCCAGCGATGACAATAACACAAATGGAAAGACCAACAACCACAAAATAATAGGAACTGACTATTGTGAAATTATAAAGAATTAGCAAATAGAAGTCAACCGTCCCCTTCCTCTCTACCTCCCCCACTCCTATGCAAAGGTGGCAGGTGGTCCATGGAGGTAGAACACGACCTAGACTGTAACATTTTTCAATGTATTCATTGCTTTGCTGATTTTTCCTTGTTTTAATGTTGTAAGGGATGAGAGGAAGGGATACGTGGCAAATCTAGATGGTATCAAGACGAAAGATGTCCACAAAGTTCTACTTTTAAAATATTGATCTTGGACAAAGAGGTCAAGACTTACTCAGCGGGATGAGTGTGTTCAAACCCTTTGAGCCCTGCTGTTGTATAGAATACTAACTCTGCCCTTAGCAGTAGTCTGAATGAGCTTCAGCTGTGGACAGCTCCCATCCTCCAGTAGGATTTTTCCACTAGAGTTTTCCATTTCTTCACAGCCACAGTAGACCAGATAGCATGGTAGAAGGCAGGTTTCAGGTATATTAGTCTTTGTGTTGAACCCTTTCTCCCCAGCTACAGAAAAGGTCTATGTGGTTTTGCCTATCAGGGTCACACATTGCAGCATTAACAATCTTTTGTAGCCTGACTGTGAGGAGGGGAAATCCCTTCACTGAGACTCTTGAGGTGTGAAATATGAAGACCACTCCATAGTGTCAGTGTATCAAAATTAGATGATTATAATTGGCTCAGGTCTGGCATCTAGCTCATACTCATAGACTGTAGACACATAACATGAATCTGGGCTTTCCAAAGGAGAAACTCAGCTAAGACCCCATTGGGGTTCTAGCTCCAGAAACAGAATCCACGGGAAGCTGGAAGGCCCACAGAAAATTCTATCTATGCAGCAAAACCTAATAACATTATCTCCAATAGCAGGTCATCACCTCAAATGTTCCACATTGTCAAAATTGAATCTTAGAGTCAATTCTGGGGCCTGCTGTCTAAAGGGTACTAGGATGATACTTATGCTGACTATGCAGGGCCATAGTGACCCATATCAAAACAATCACCACCTGGAAAAGGCCATGGAGTTTAGGTATACAGGGACTACTAGTATTCATATCTCCACTGGCCCCCTATACCCAATTTTGGCCTTGTTGGTTGACTTCTTTATCAATATGTCCAGGACTAGTTGCCCAAAGGAATGAGATGGTAAATTATTGCAGATGATGGGCTGTCTGCTATACTCACTTTAATGGAAGAAAGAAGACAAGAGAATATTGGAGCAAATGGAAAGGGTTACATCTCATTCCATCTCCCAGTACTAGGAAGAAATTAATGTCTTGTACCTTCAAGGCAACAAATGCAGCTGAATGAATAGTTAGCTCTGCTTAGCTGAGGAAGGTGAGCCTAGTGTGGGGAGCTAATAGGAGTAGGGGCCAAAAATCACTGAGAATCTGATCCAAGGGAGAAGCCGAGCACCATGACTGTGTCCAGTCATCTGTTTCCCTAGCAAGTGTTAGGAGAAGTCTCACTTCCTTGCACTGTAGACACAGAGCCAAAAGGCGAGTGATGATAGTGAACAAGTGGATTTTCTCACTCTTGTCACAGAGAGCTGATCTCCCGTGGAGCAAGCAGCGAATGGGCTTCCCTCTGGCAGATATCTGTCCCAGTGTGTGCCAGGATGATGGTGTTGACATCGTCATGATTCTATGAATCAAACTGCTTTACTTTGATGACAATATGAGGTTTAAATGATTTATTGGTTATGACAGATTTCAGAAAGGGTTGAGGAGTTTCCAATGATTAAAAAATGGTGTCAAAGAGAATATATGAGCCTGGAAATAATCGCTGACCGAACCCTCCCAGTGCATTTGTGGGGACCTTCCATCACGCACATACATACGCACATAGATGTACATACTTACATAATGAGTATGTTTGTGCTCAACAGCAGCCACCCCCAAGTCAGAGAGGGAGCTTCTTCAGTGGCTGCCCGTGGATCTCTCTGTACTGACCCTAAGTTCAGGGATTCTTTTGGATCATGAAAGCTTGGTCAGCACACTCATCAAGAGTGACAGTGACATTAAGTTGGGAGAAAGAGCTAAGCGTTGAAGGACGAACTCAGGAACCAATCAATCAACCAATAGGCATTCCTTAAGCACCAGGCACTGGAACCAAAGAGACCTTAATGGGCTCAAGAATTGGGCTCAGTCTGATTGGGTGAAATTCAGTAGGGATGCATGTAAACCTTTTGATGTAGATACACAGAAGTTTAAGACGGGAAGCGTTGTTCTGAAAAAGATCTAGGGGTTCTAGTGGGCTATAATGTGAGTCAGCAATATGGTGTAGCGCTAACTTTTTAGAGCTTCCTTAGGAAGGGCAAAGAGTCCAGGATGAGAAAGCTGGTGATCCAATCGTGTTCTGCCCTAACTAGATTTCAGACAGAGGTTCATGCTCTGTTTTGGACACCATGCTTTAAAAAGGATGTTTATAATGTGGAGGATATTCAGGTCCAGGTTGGTGAATGACCTTAAGATCATGCCATAGGTTGAGCCCAACCCTATTCACTTGGCCACCTGGCTGTCTCTGGATGCAAACAAAGATAGACAAAAAGTAAAGGACTGTAACATGGAAGGTTGATTCACAATGTCCTACTTCATCCTCCATTCTGCTTCCCACCACTGGGAATTCGGGGAAGGTGAACAAGGATTGAAGTCAGTCAAAACTTCCTGATAGTGAGAGCTGACCCACAGTGGGGGGTGGGCTGCCTCAGAGCTGGTAGGCCCCTCTCCAAATAAAGGCTGCATGACTCCTTATTCTACTAGGAAATCTTTGGGTGCAGGGTTGGACTGGAGGCTGCTCTCAGCTTCTGGGTGCTGTGACTTTGTTTCCTGAGGTCCCCCCCATAACCATATTATCACGGGGTTACCCAGGTTCCTGAATTCCCCAATGTCCCCATCATGAAATTCCAGGCCCATTCAGTTGGGGTCAGTGTTCAGGACCCTTTCAGAACCCGGGCAGACACTGCCCAAAAAATGGATAAACCACAGTGACAGTACCAGGACTTCTCATGTCTCCACTGGCCCCCTATACCCAATTTGGCCTTGCTGCTACCCCTGCTCTGGCTCAGTTCTCAAGAAAAGAGAAATAAATTCAGTCTGAAGCCCTGGGTTCAAATCTTGACTCTTCCAGGGTCCCACAGCCTCTATGAATCTGCTTCCTCACCTCCAAAATGTGGATCTCTACACATGTGACTGCTGTTTTCCCAGTCTTCAAACATTTTTCAAGGGGTTTGGACCAGATGAGCCTAAGGTTCCTTCTGCTTCTCCATCCTGTCATTCCTTCTGACCAGATGTGGGTTTTCTGCTATGAAGAACATACATAAAACATAAAGTTTAAGTGACACCATACACAGAGCACTGGACTTTGAATTAGAAAGATCTGAGTTCAAATCCTGATCAGAATGTAGCTAAGTGATCCTGGACAAGTCACTTCACTGCTGTCTGCCTCAGTTTCCCCCATGTAAAATAGGGGCAACACTAGACCTCACTTGCAGACTCGTTGTGAGGATCCAATGCTTTGCCAACCCCGAAACTGCCTAAATCTAAAAGAGTGATCACTGGTGCACAAAGTAGAAATTAGGTAGAAAGGTTGGAGCAAAGACTCACTAGATGGCCCTGAAGAAGACAGAGGAAACAGAGGAGAATAGAGGAATTTGGCATGCCAAGGCCATTGGAGGTTAGGCAGGGAGATGTGAAAGTCCAGCCTCCAGCCTCAGTGCACCGTGACCCTATTTTCCCCTTGGGACCTGGGATTCCCTTGAGGAGGGAGAAGAGGAGTCCTTCTTTCTCCCCACTGGCCTGTGTGTGTCTCTGAATTAGGGCTAGGTGGTTTTCCTTGGATTTTGCTAGTTTATGTTTCACTTTACTGCTCACATATCTGATGTGCAATTCTCTCTTGGTCCGTATAAAAGAGACTATAATGGGGGGGCTCAAAGCTGGGGAAATTGGGGCCCCAGGAACCCCATGATGTGTAAAATGAGGGACACAGACCAACTGAACTGAAGGTTCCTCTAGATTCATTCCCTGAGATCCTAAGGTCAATCTCCTTCTCTTGGATGCCAGTCTTCTATGGGAACTCCATTCCTCCCTTCATGGCACAGCACCTATCAGAAGAGTCAGGCTGGAAAAGCCCCAAACTGACCAAATTCTCAGTCTCTACCCTGACCATTCAGCTAGCCCTACCCCCAACTCAGCCTGGCCTCCACCTCAGCCTGAACCGCATCCTCATCCGAGTTCTTGTCAACAAGTGGCCAGAGCTTGTAAGAAGCTCATATTTGGGTCCAATGGCCCAAGCATTTGGCCTTCTTCCACAGAGTTTTCTCTATATGCATCTAGGTTAAAATAAGCAGCTACAACATTGTTCTTCCAACCAAAAACAAGATTTTTATAGGGTATTAAAGAGAGCGTAGAGCCAAACTCTGGAGGCCTGAGTCCAAACGCGGCTCTGATGGCTATTAGCTGGGTAACGTCTTCTAATCTTTCATTTTATCTTAATTTTTAAGGAACAAGCATGTATTTTCTCTCTTCCCTCTCCACCCCAAATTTAAAAGGGAAAAATGGAAAAGAAAACCACAGAATCAAATACATGTGGTCAGGCAAAGAGAATTTCCCATCTCCCATGTCCAAAAATGTGTCTCGTTCTGTATCTTGAGTCCATCAAATTCTGTTGTGTAACCTTGAGTGAGGATTCTCCCTGAGCCTTGGCATCGAAATCCAGATCTGAGAAAACATGACTCCCATGAGCTTTATATCAACTGCATTGTGACCTAGAAACATGCGGAGCATCAGATGCTGGGTCAGAGCAGGGCTCAAACCCATCCTCAGACTTTAGCTGCTGCACAGTCACTGAGGCCCTGAGCTGCTGGAAGGGAGAGCTTCCTGGCCCAGGAGAGAGACTTTCCCTGGGGAGATACCTGGTCCATGTAAGGAGAAGATACCTAGGGGAAGGTTGGTCAGCAAGGGAAGTGGGGAGCAGGGGGCCCAGAGTTAAGATAGGTAGAGGATGTAACAGGCATCCCCATTCATCCCCATTCTGGGAATCTGGAGAGCCTTGGGGCGGGATGCTGGGTGTGGGTAGGTAGCTTTAGGATGGGATAGAGGGATGGGGAGGGGGAGGGGAGAAACTCTGGCCCAGGCCCAGGGCCCTTCTGTTTACATTTCCATAGTCTTCCCTCTAGAATTCTGGCCTGAGACAGAATGGAGAGTGGAGTTGTAAAAGCGACACAGACCTAGCAAAGCTTCTTAGTTATTGCTTAGTCTTCAGGAGCCCATGGCCTCAACTTGGCTAATGCCTTTGGCCAGCTTTCAAGGTGCAGTCGAAACACAGGCTTACTAGCCATGTGTCCCCAGACAAGTGGATTGACCTCATCTGATCCCTGCATGACCATCTGTCAGGGCTGGTGGAAAATGGAAATTGTTAGCATCACTGATCTCTAGGTTAATTCTTGGTCAACCACATGTCACCTTGCCTCTTAGCTGTCCTTTGGGTGACATGACCTTAGGTCTTTAATGGAATTCCATGGCTCATGGTCACATGACCACCAAGGCTTCCCCTGATGCCTCATTCCACCATCCCAGGTCCTTGGAGGTCTATGCTCTTGGAGCCAAAGCTTAGCAGGACCTTCCTGGGAGATGATTCACATGCAGGCCTGGATAAAGACCATGACGACTAGAGGGGATAACTAAAGAGAGACTACTTATAGGTTGAGGAATTTTTTGGCCACTCTAATCCCAGCAACCCAAAGCCCTCTGACGCCCGGACCACCAGTAAGTTGTGTTCACTGCTGGTGAATGACAGAACTGTCCCGTGCCCTGTCCAGGCCTGACTGGAGAAGCGCTGACATGCTCAGGCCCCACAGGGACTCATTTCTTCTACAAAAAAACATCCTTAACGAGGACAGTGAGCTGGAGGCTCCTGCCACACTGACTTGATCGTATTGAAGAAGAAGGCCCATGGGGACAGCCAAAGCACCAGGCTCTAGCTTGCAGCCCTGAGCACACACAGCACTCGCAGCAGCTGGCCACTAGGCAGCTTTGGTCTGTAGGCAAGAGGAGTGCAGCATGCCTGTGTCCTGACATGGCACCTTCTCTCCATGGGGCAGGCGTTGACGCATCTCTGTGGCTCATTGGGAGATGAGGTTTCTGGACCAGCTGTGAACCACTTCTGGGACTGGTTCATGGCCAACTGGGGGGGAGAGGCTTGGATAAAGATGAATATTGTGCTTATCGTTGGTTTTTTTATATTTTTAGTTGAGTCCCATCCCAAAGGAGCCTGTTTATAATTCACATAAGCATAGATGCAGGGGAAGGGAGTTGGCCAGCAAGCTCCAGCCTGTATTAGGGAAGAGGTCAGGAAAGCATTTGCATGGAGGCTGGAGTTGGAAAGAATTCTCCTTTGCCCTCAGCAGGCCCAGCCCAGGCAGTGAGTTTTGCTTCTGGGGGCCACAGAATCCGGGGAAAGGCGACCAGGATGGGGAGGCCAGAGGACCGACATCTTGTCAGGGAGGTGGTTAAGGAACAGCTTGTTGAGGTCCAGCCTGGACAAGGTGCTGCTGACCTCCATCCCAACTTTGAGATCCTGGGATATGAATTCTAAAATTCAAACACTCCCACTACCTTGCCTTTCTTAATGCTGTGACCTCCTCCTCGCATCCTGTCCTTGTCAGATCCTATTCATGCTTCGATTCCCAGGTCAAACATCCCCCTCTCTGAAGACTCCCTGGATCTCCCCAGGTAACAGGAATGCCCCCACCTTTTTAATTCTGTGTGAATAACACTATGCACTACAGTGTGAACTCAGCCTATTTGGAATTCATCACATTTCATCATCTACCTATAATGTCCTAGACTAAGCTCACCGAGACGGGGTCCAGTATATCAATATGGTCTCCATCCCAAACCCAGTGGCTTGAGCATACCAAGTCCCTAATAATTGTTTGCTGAATGAATTTCTAAAGCTTTCTTTCTGAGGCCCAGTCACAAAGCTTAGTGTTGCAAGCAAGACTTCGACCCTGGTCTTCCCATCATCAGAACTGGGGCTTCTTTCACTAGGACACGTCATGTTAAAAGAGCAAGGAATTCAGGGAAAGCACCTTATTTAATGATTACTCAGGGAGTCTCACTGTACAGAGGAGCGGTACTGAGGGCAAGTGACTTGCCCAAGGTGATAGTGAGTCAGGAGCAAAGGCTGGCTTCAGACTCCAGCCCAGGGACCTGCCCCCGCTCCCTTGCTGGCTTCTCTCCCATGACTATTGCCTTACTCATAATAGAGGCTCACTAAATAACTGCTTTGAATTAAAAGAGGGGATACAATATGTCTTCTCTGTTGGTAAATCATCAAGACACTGAGCAGTGGAGATCCAGAACATGTTTCTAAGTCTGTCTTCCAGACCATGTCCATTCCTGGCATCCAGGTAGTATGAGTATGAGGGAAGTGCCTCCCTTCCTCTACAAGAAGGATAGACAATGACAATGACAACTAACATTATATAGTGCGGGTTATGTGCCTAGCACCGTACCAAGCGCTTTACACATCTTATCTCATTCGATTCTCACAACAACTTTGGGAGTTGATTGTTTCCATTTTACAATTGGGGAAACTGAGGCAAACAGCAGTTAAGTGATTTAAGTGTTATAAGTTTCCATTACTCAGGAGAGGGTGAGCTCCCCATTACTGAAGGTTTTCAAGTAGAGACTGAGTGGATACATGTGAGGAAGATTGTGAAGGGGTTTCCTGTTCAGATAGAGGTGGACTGATAGCTGTGGAGGCTCCATCCAGTTTGGATGGTCTGACTTTCTGAGACCTTGGAGTTCTTTATGATATAGCGTGTGCCCCTAGGGTCCTGGCACTGCTTGTTCTCAGGGACG
This sequence comes from Notamacropus eugenii, assembly GCF_028372415.1. Taxonomy (NCBI): domain Eukaryota; kingdom Metazoa; phylum Chordata; class Mammalia; order Diprotodontia; family Macropodidae; genus Notamacropus; species Notamacropus eugenii. Next base: position 757,709,773 of record NC_092872.1, read on the forward strand.
TCTGAACAACTGCCAATGTCAAATTTGGACCTACACACAGGTAATATCTGCACCACTCCTTGTCCTATGGTCCTCTAGAAAAGCTAAGTCAGGTTCAAGGACTCCATGGCTCAGCCCTCACACAAAACCATGACCCATGAGCCCCCACTGGTGAGGTTACTTTTGGCAATTATAGATTAAAATCAAATATATGTAATCAAAGAGCAGAGGACGTTGAGAGCTAAGGAAAGAGTGTGTATACCTAGGCTGTATTGTCCCACAGGTTACCACCTATAATCTGTAAAGAGTGCCAAGGGAGGACCCATATATGGTGTGTGCACATGACCAGGGAATGTGAAAGGTGCATTTGTGGCCAGAGGACATATGTGAAGGTGCACATGCCATATAGCTGCAACACACAGCTTTCCACAGTAAATACAGAGGAGAATGAGACGGAAATTGGCAGTCTGCTTGGAGGAGACCACATCTGAATCAGTCTTTAAAGGGTTGATAGGAACAGAAAAATTCAGGGGAAGAGAGGAAAGGAGGCAGAAAGAAAGGTAGTACAAGTTTCTCCCTGACCTCTCTACATTGCTGCCTTTCTCCCAATATGAAATGTAGTGGAAACAGCCCTGCCCCCGGGTTCCTGTTCTGCTCATGTCATTAACTGACATTGTGACCTTAAGCAAATCCCCTTCTTTCTCTGGCTTCATTTGCCATATTTGTAAAATGGGAACAACACTACCGGCCCTACAAGCCTCATGGAAATGTTGTGAGGATGAAATAAATAGCCAGAGGAAGGCCCACAACCAATTAGATAGACTCTCTGTGGAAAAGAGTCACAGACAGTGACAAAGTATGGCCGGGTTGGGATCTGTACACTTGGAGCCAGGGCCCCCATCGGTGAGATCCCAGATACACTTTCATAGGGCAGCACTTCCATAGGAGAGCTGGCCTTCTGTGGCCTTTCTCAGAGATAAGTGTGATATGCGTGATGGTGGTCATCCAACGATCAACCAACAAGCAACGGAGATACAAGGACAAAACTAAAACATACCTTGCCATCAGCAAGCTTATGTTCTAACGAGGGAGACAACATGACCATATAAAAACAAGATGGCATACATATAAAGCAGATAAACACACACAGCTACGCAGTGGCAACAGTAGCAGTAGAAGGAATGGTAGCTTGTCTACGCCGTATATTTTCTCCAGTAAAATGTCCCGCACGCAGTAAGTGATTAATAAATGCTTGCCATAATGTAAAAACAACCCTGTGAGGAAGATCATCCAAGTAACAGTGCCCCCATTTTAGAGATGAGAAAACTGAGGCTCAGAGAAGGAAATGACTTTCCCTGAGTCAGATGACTGTAGGCAGCTTGAGGACAGGATTTTTTCCTTTTTGGGGTCCTTCTCTCTGAAGCCCACAGTGCCTCCCAGAGTGTCTTGTCCATTGTAGGCACTCGACATGTTTTTAAATGGATTGATTGTGAATCTGCTATCCATTTATAACATCAATCATCACCAGCATGCAATACAGACATTTTTCATACATGACCTTAAGGGAAAGCTTCCTGGACTGGTCCCTAGGGGCATGAAGTCATCAGGGCTCCCTCCCTCTGACCACAACCACAATCATGCATTGTTTTATGTTGCCATGGAGAAGGCTGACAAGCTAAGCAGGGGTCCTCTCTCTCTGGGCCCTCCCTCCCTTTCTTGGGAGGACAACCTCCAGAGTCCCAAAGGATCCCATATGCCTTGGCTGTCCCAACTTGGCTCCCATAAATGTTGACACCCAAGCTCATCTCTGATTCTTTGCCAGAGGACAATCACCCGCAATCAGTAAAGAGACCTGGCAATGGCCTAGCCCTGGGAGGGAAGGACTGAGAGTGAAGAACTAGCCAGGAAAGCGGCTGCATTTATAGGCAGAACAGAATGTCAGACCTTCCAGAACAGCCAGGCATCCATGGTACTGGTTTCCATGTGATAGCTCTGTGGATCTTGCCCCCTTCCCTCTTTTTCTGCTCTACCATATTCTTAGAGATTTCAGTTTCTAGAGGAGAGAGAGGCTCTAGTGCTGCCCATGGTAGAAAATTTCCTTTGTTCCTGACTGTAGTTCATTACTGTCCCCTGCTCTTCTCATGATCGTTTTTCCCCCACTGACCATGAAAATTCCTCTCTCTGTCCATGCCTTCACACCAATCTAGAAGTCTATTGTTGCCAGGTATTCTACTTCCCTTTCTCCCATGGCAAAATATTGTCAATGGAAGGAACATATTCTCAGGGACAGTGGTCTCTCTAAGCACCAAATCCCTGAAGATCATACTCACTGTAAGGTCCCCATCTCCTGTTATAGAGTAGCTCTCACTGATCCTCACCAAGGAAGCATTCTTTAGCGGGACTTTCTTGAACCAAGATTCCCCCTTTCTTTTCTTCTATTTCAATCCATCCCTTTACTATCTCTCCAGCTTTTCCATAGGCCCCCTTTTTCTTTCTACAGAAGTGATTCTCCCTTCATCGTTAAGCATTGAATTGATTAGGGAGCCACACGTTGTCCTCCATCTTCTTCCTTCCCTCTCCCCTTTCACATATCCCCCCATGCTTTGCCATTTCCTTCTCCAGATCATTTTCCAGAAGAAGAAACTGAGAGAAACAGAGTTAAATGACTTACCCAGCGTCACACAGCTGCTAAGTGTCTGAAGTCTAGTTTGAACTCAGGTCTTCCTGACTCTAGACCTGGTGTCCTATCCACTGCACCACTTAGCTGCCCCATTGCTATTATTACATTGTCTATAAAAGGATTTTGGAGGGAGACACAGGCAGATGGAGCAAGGGGACTTGGGAGAGACTTCAAATTCTGCCTTCCTTTTACTGTCATATTCAATTCTAACATTTTAAATTAAGTTTATTACATTGCATATGGTTTAGCTCCATAAAAAGTTTTTTCTTTCTAGTCCTCCCCCCCTTTATCCTCTGTGAACATTTAGTTTGCTGTCTGAACCCTTCTTGGTTGCCATTTTTGTTTGCCATTCTTATGTTTCTGTTGTCTGAGCTATTGGCAAATCTTCCCACATCTGGCTTTCCTTGTAGGAACGCCTCAAATATCTCTCTTTTATTTAAGGTTCATCTTTTCTTTTTCCATTGCTGGTTAGACTCAGGTTTGCAATGTATGTTTCCTTGGGTTGCATCCTGAGCTCTTTTACTCTGCAAAACTCCATTCCCTCCTGAAGCTTCTGGTGGGTGCAAATTGGCCTTGTGTTATTCAATTTTCCTTTCCTTTTCTCGACCTTGAAATCTCTTTTCCCTGGTGACTTTCATAATTTGCTGTTTGTCACTGGAATTGTTCAATTTCACCATGATGTCTTTGAGAGTTTGTAATACTGGTATTTTTATTTTGTTTTTCCAAAGGATGTCTATGCATTCTTCTGACAGGCATCTTTGTGCTTCGAGTTCTTGTATTATTTCTTTCATTACAATGTTCAGGATTTTTTGTTTGTGGAGTCCTATAAGCCTTGCATTATCTTTATGCTTCCTGTTTCTAGAATACAGGTGTTGGTTACCATGGAGATCATGACTTCTTTTAACATTATTGTTTCTTGCTTCTTTTTCTCCAGATTGTCTTTAATTCTCTACATTTGCGTTCTCAGCTGTTTCCTCTTTTATTTTGTGAGACTTGTCACGATGAGTTCAAGTGTTTTGTTGCTTGGTTTTTTTCCTATTCTAGTAATTATTTCTCCTGTGCAGGCTGTAAACTCTGCTCTCATTACTGTTATTTCATCTAAAACTTCTCTTAATCATCCATGGAGTCCTCTACCTCATCTGGGGTTGATTCATTTTCCTTTGTCTTACAACATTTCTTCAGAGATGCTTGGGTTCATTTAGATGCTTTGAAGTACATCTTCCTTCCCCTGTGGTTTTCCTTGCTGAGTTTTCTTCCTCCTGTGATCCTCAATATTCTTATGTCTTTTTTCACCCTTATATTCCTCTATTGCCCATTTTCTAATCTGAGGGCTGGACCTCAAAACTGTTTCAGCATCTCCCCATTCTGGGGAAATTCACAGCCTCATTCTCTGCCCCCAAGTAACATCTTTTGGGGAAGTGGGGTAGACAAAAGTGGCCTCAGCTGGAGGCCAAGCCTCTTCAGAAAGGGTGAGGTTCCCCTTTTCCCATTCTGGAACCCTGCTCCAATTCCTTTGGTTCCTTAGTTCTTTGATTTAGTTTGGCGGCTGAATAGGTAGATGCTGCTGTTCCAGGCAAAGCCCACTTCAGTTTTCCTGGACTTCTTCCTCTCCACCCCATCAGGACAGGATGAACATGGACAGGGTTGAGTTCTATTGATTGTTACCACAGATTGGGGGAATGAGGGCAGAAATGGGTGAGACTATAGTCAGAGACTAGAGAAGCAATGGTGACAGAATTGCTGAGTGGGCCCCAGAGCATAAGTTCCCAGGTTGAGTTTTATCTCTCTGGCTAGTGGTGAAAGGTACATCGAGTGAGCACACTGGGAATTAGCAATTAGCCTTTTCTGCTGTTCATTCACCAGGTTATCTCTTCCATTTTAGCACCAGAGGCTTAAGAGTCTTGAAGTCTGGAGAAAATGTCTACTCTTCTATTTTGTTGGTTACGCCTTCATTTACATTCTAACAAGGGAGACAAAAAGTAGCTAAATGAGTAATAAATATAAGTGCAAACAAAAACAGAAAACCAAATTATAGGGATTAGATCCCAGCACTTGGTGGGATTAGTGAAGCCTTTATGGAAAATCTGCCATTTGATGGTCATGTTGAAAGAAACGTGTCATTCTCTAAGGTGACGGGTAAAGAGGGATTGCACATCAGCTATGGAACCCAGGGCAAAGGCACAGAGACAGAAAAGAGTAATATTTTTGAGGAACAAAGAGAAAGCCAATTTGACTAGGGGAAGTAAGTAAATAAATGCCTAAGTAAGTTCAGGGAGGCCGGAAAGATGGGTCGGGCCAAGTTGTAAAGGACTTTAAAAGTCAGTTTGAAAAGGCTTGAAGAATGAGTGAGAAGAGGGGAAGTCGAGGCCATGAGCACAGAGAGCTATTCTGGGATCATACACTCCCAGTCTCCTAGATGCAGAACTAGAAAGTATCTCATTTTACCAAAGGGCAAACAGATCCAGAGAAAGTATGTCACCCAAGCCACCCAAGCAAGGATCCGTTGGGCTAAGACAAGAATAGGGGTGGGATCATAGCTTGAAGAGAAGGTAGAGTCCAGTGAAAGGGTTTGGATTTTTATTTTTGATGGTGAAGCTTCAACAAGTTTGTAGACAACAGAAAAGGAACTAATAAACAGGCAGAGAGGGAAGACTAGAGAAAGATAAGGCAAGTAGAGAAGATAGGAAAGTAGGAATTAAGGGTTTGTTCAGAATCAGTCAAGAAATATTTCTTAAGCAACTATTCTGTATCAGGTACTGTGCACAGTATTCAGGGATACAGAGAAGGCAAAAACAATTCCTTCCCTCTAGGAGTTAATAATAGCCTAATGATGAAGATGACACTCACAAGATATAGACAGGATAAATTGGGAGAGTTCCAGAAGGCCTGGGAAAGGATTTAGGTAGAATTTAACTGGTTGTTGTCCTTCGTCTTCAAAGAGGACCAAAATGACATCACCATGATAAAGCTAAAACATGAAGGAAATCAGGAAGGCCTGGACAAGGAGAAGAGGAGGAGGAAAGAGTTCCAGGTGTGGGAGATGGCCAATGAAAATGCTCAGAGAGGAGGGGCGGAGCCAAGATGGCGGAGTAGAAAGACGCACATACACATAGCTCTGAACCCACAACCCATAGAATGGCTACAGGGAAGTAACTCACGGCGAATTCCGCACCCAGAGGCCACGGAACATTGGAGCGAGGGAGATTTCTGTTCCAGAGAGACCTGCAAACCTCTCGCGGGGGGGTCCTTCGCGCTGCGGACTGGGCGCCAGGACTGGGAGCTGAGTGCAGCCCTGCCACGGCCGCGGCACCGAGAGGAAAAGATCCGAGCAGGCTTCACAGACAGGATCTCCAGCGGCCACGCGGGTCCCTCCACCCACAGAGGGATCTGCAAACCTCTCGCAAAAGGTCCGTCGCTCTGCAGACACAAAGCCCAGCCCAGACCTGCTGCGGCCACGGCTGCGGCACCGAGAGAAACAGATCCGAGCAGGCTTCAGGGATGGGATCTCCAGCGGCCGCACAAGTCCCTCCACCCACAGGTGACAGGGGTGGGTGAGAGAGTCTCTTTGGCGGGTCGAGAGGGGAGTGGGGTGCCCCCATAATTCAGGCCCCCCCCCGGGAGGTAGAAGCTGAGAGGCGGCTGCAGACAGGGGCTCCCCAAGCAGGCGGGAGCCTGAATCCATTGCGGAAGGTCTGTGCATAAACCCCCTGAGGGAACTGAGCCGGAGAGGTGGCCCTGCCCCGACCTCAGCACCAGAACATAATCTCATACTGAATAGCAGCCCTGCCCCCGCCAAAAGCCCTGAGGCTGGAAGCAGCATTTGAATCTCAGACCACAAACATGGGCTGGGAGGATCAGGAGGTGAGGTGGGTGTGAGGAAAATATTCAGAGGTCAAGTCACTGGCTGGGAAAATGCCCAGAAAAGGGAAAAGAAATAAGACTATAGAAGGTTACTTTCTTGGGGAACAGGCATTTCCTCCCTTCCTTTCTGATGAGGAAGAACAATGCTTACCATCAGGCAAAGACACAGAAATCAAGGCTTCTGTGTCCCAGCCCACCCAATGGGCTCAGGCCATGGAAGAGCTCAAAAAGAATTTTGAAAATCAAGTTAGAGAGGTGGAGGAAAAGCTGGGAAGAGAAATGAGAGACATGAAGTCAAAGCATGAACAGCAGATCACCTCCCTGCTAAGGGAGACCCAAAAAAATGTTGAAGAAATTAACACCTTGAAAACTAGCCTAACTCAATTGGCAAAAGAGGTTCAAAAAGCCAATGAGGAGAAGAATGCTTTCAAAAGCAGAATTAGCCAAATGGAAAAGGAGATTCAAAAGCTCACTGAAGAAAATAGTTCTTTCAAAATTAGAATGGCACAGATGGAGGCTAATGACTTTATGCAAAACCAAGAAATCACAGAACAAAGAGAGAAGAATGGAAAAATGGAAGATAATGTGAAATATCTCATTGGAAAAACAACAGACCTGGAAAATAGATCCAGGAGAGACA